>NC_137465.1:48523502-49123502 GCF_964235325.1 Thermobia domestica | reverse complement strand
TGTGTCTCTTTTATTTCCCGCTATTCTTACGTTTCGTTATTTATTATATGTCTTTTGTTTTCTTCTGATATTAAATTTCCTTATTTTTTTAACTTCACGTTCTAAAGCTTTCTCCACATACTTCTAAAGGCATCAATGTTTTTCATCGCTTCTTTATGACTTATATTTGTTTCTATCATTAAAACAGAGTCTACAGCCAAGAATTATTGTTTTGTTATTGAAACACTAATTGTTTCCACCACACCTTGAGCCAACTGTATATCATAGATTAAATCGTGCTTAATTAGAAGTTCTCATTCTTTGCACTTAATATACGAGGATGGATCAAAAAGTAAATTTCCTGTGTCATTAAAAATGTATCAATGAACATATAACAGCTAAAGCTATTACAGATTGGAGCCAGAACTGTTCTGTACAGAAAACTACCGTTCGACACAGTCTCCACGATTTTGAACACATTTGCGCCATCGTCAAACCCAAGCATCAAAACCATTTTGGAAAAAATCAGAGGTATGCTTCTTGTCCCATGATTTTAAAGTTGTTTTGACACAAACTATGTGATATCCCAAGTTAGCAATTATTTCTTGCACAGAGCCATATGAGACGTTCAGTGCATCAGCAGCATTCTGAACTGTGTGTCAGTCTCCTCGAATCAACTCACAAGCACGTTCTCGATTTGAATCGGTAACTGATGTTGTTGGCCTCCCGCTTATCAGTTTATCTGCAATCTTTATTCTGTTTCTACGTTTAGAAGTTTCTTTACCCAACGCCACACATTACTGATGTCTATTACAGCGTCCGCATAAACATTTTTCAAGAGATTATACATTTTCTTAGACGTATAACTTTCTTTTGCCAGAAATTCAGTGACAACTATTTCTTTTAGCTTCAAACCCGTGCTTGTAATCAATCATAAAAGAAAAGACAGCATTAGTAGAGTTAGGTTACCTTATATATAATACACAGATAGTTCAGTAGTTGTAATAGGAACATAATTATATCGAAGAATGCATTACTTTTTGATCGACCTTCGTATTTTTTAAAGTTTACCCATCAACCACTCCAAACTTTATTCATGTCATATTTACACAATTACACAAGAACTTCGCAATACACATCATTTTATTAATTTTAATCATATTGAGAGCAAGCGATAGTACCTCTAGTGATATAAAACAGCCAAGTTATATGGCAAGTAGCGTAAGACAGCCAAGTGATAAGGCATATAGCTTAAGACAACAAAGTGATAGAGCAAGTAGCGTAGGACAGCCAAGTGATAGTGCATATAGCATGAGACAGCCAAGCGATATGGTATTAGCATAAGGCAGCTAAGTGGTAATGCATCTAACGTAAGACAGCCAAGTGATAGTGCATGTAGTGTGTACAGCCAAGTGATAATGCATTTAGCGTAAGGTAGCCAAATGATAGGGCATGTAGCGTAAGCCAACTAAGTGATAGAGCAAGTAGCGTAGGACAGCCAAGTGATAGTGCATATAGCATGAGACAGCCAAGCGATATGGTATTAGCATAAGGCAGCTAAGTGGTAATGCATCTAACGTAAGACAGCCAAGTGATAGTGCATGTAGTGTGTACAGCCAAGTGATAATGCATTTAGCGTAAGGTAGCCAAATGATAGGGCATGTAGCGTAAGCCAACTAAGTGATAGAGCAAGTAGCGTAGGACAGCCAAGTGATAGTGCATATAGCATGAGACAGCCAAGCGATATGGTATTAGCATAAGGCAGCTAAGTGGTAATGCATCTAACGTAAGACAGCCAAGTGATAGTGCATGTAGTGTATACAGCCAAGTGATAATGCATTTAGCGTAAGGTAGCCAAATGATAGGGCATGTAGCGTAAGCCAACTAAGTGATAGAGCAAGTAGCGTAGGACAGCCAAGTGATAGTGCATATAGCATGAGACAGCCAAGCGATATGGTATTAGCATAAGGCAGCTAAGTGGTAATGCATCTAACGTAAGACAGCCAAGTGATAGTGCATGTAGTGTATACAGCCAAGTGATAATGCATTTAGCGTAAGGTAGCCAAATGATAGGGCATGTAGCGTAAGCCAACTAAGTGATAGAGCAAGTAGCGTAGGACAGCCAAGTGATAGTGCATATAGCATGAGACAGCCAAGCGATATGGTATTAGCATAAGGCAGCTAAGTGGTAATGCATCTAACGTAAGACAGCCAAGTGATAGTGCATGTAGTGTATACAGCCAAGTGATAATGCATTTAGCGTAAGGTAGCCAAATGATAGGGCATGTAGCGTAAGCCAACTAAGTGATAGAGCAAGTAGCGTAGGACAGCCAAGTGATAGTGCATATAGCATGAGACAGCCAAGCGATATGGTATTAGCATAAGGCAGCTAAGTGGTAATGCATCTAACGTAAGACAGCCAAGTGATAGTGCATGTAGTGTATACAGCCAAGTGATAATGCATTTAGCGTAAGGTAGCCAAATGATAGGGCATGTAGCGTAAGCCAACTAAGTGATAGAACAAGTAGCGTAGGACAGCCAAGTGATAGTGCATATAGCATGAAACAGCCAAGCGATATGGTATTAGCATAAGGCAGCTAAGTGGTAATGCATCTAACGTAAGACAGCCAAATGATAGTGCATGTAGCGTAAGACAGTCAGATGATAGAGCAAGTAAGAACATCCATGAGCGTAATTGTGTATTTTTAGAAATTATACTTTATGACATAAAGTTAGAGGCATTATACTTTATTGTAGTATCGGAACATGTGTAGAACGGTAAGACAACCTAAACGAATTTACGCAGTACTTGTACTACACGATAATACCAGAGTCATTTGCTCGCTCATATTATATTATAACAAAGTCAATATTTGTAGAAGGTTCATATTTATGAAAGATGTCTCCTCTGTGGTAAACCGAGTCTAGGTTTTCCACTTGCTAGGCCGAGACACTAATTAGGTATACAACGAAACCGATCTTCCTTACAATTGATCAAATTCCCTCAGCGTACTTTCTTTCTTCACTTTTCACCTTGTACAGTCAGCGACAAAAGCTATTTCCGTTTCATGAAATTAATTTCAAAAATACCTTCAGAATGGAATTGCTTACATCTTTTAGTAAATTAAAAATAATGTAATTTTCTGTGCATTTCAGCCATACCACCGTTATTCCCAAGATAGAGTTTACCAAACAGAAAGAACTTTTGTCACTGACTGTACATTTCTTCCTATCCAGATATAACCTTACCACTAATGATAATGATAATGATATCTTTTGAAGCTTTTGAAGTAATCTCGGATGACTCAATGTTCTTGGTAGCGTTGCAATATGGTAGGAAAAAAAACCATAAGGCGAGTGAAAATATTGCATGATGATGTCTGCAGCGAATTTATGGTCTGTTTGTGGTTCTGATCTCACCTCAAAAGTAGGTTCTATCCTTCAGAACCTCTGTGTTGTATAAGAACTCAAAACACAGCACTCGTACTTTTAATGCGAACACCGATCTTCACTACATCAGTCAAGCTTCTTTACAATAAATCCATATATCTCAGCATATCTCTAAAGTGGCTAGCGCGACTGACTTTGGTGCACTTGTTCTGGGTCTGGCTCCCGGTGGGAGATCATAGAACGACTTACGATAGTTCAGATCCCACTTTAACCCTACTTTAACCTCAGCCCTGTAGATATTGTGAGGAATCTCACAATCACGCAAAGCGAAGAACATTAAGCAACAAAAAGTGCAAACAAATCATTAAAAACACATTAGTTTCTAAATACTATAATTGTTTTTAAATAATAGCAATCAACATTCAGTGGCGGATCTTGAAGGTAAAAAAACTGGGGGGAGGGGGCAGCCAGCCTTCAGACTACGATAGGTATATTATGACTTTAGTATAAACTTTCAAAAATATATAAATAATAGCTTCAATTATTTTTGTCACTCGAAAAACTTGGGGATCCTAGGCTTCCCAGCCCCGGGCTAGATCCACCACTGTCAACATTGGAGTCTCCTTTAGTCTAATGGTTACAGGTTTGGACTAATTGAAACATAATCTGTTGCACTGTAACCCTCCCACACATAGCACAAGTACGTCCACGGGATGTCCGAGACTGAGCCCACAACAGACGACGGGACATCCCGGGATTATCCGAATGTGCTCCCGGGACATCCACAGGATTTCCGCGGGAGATTCAGATGTCCGCTAATATCCCGGGATACGGGATATTCAACGGGACCACGAAGGGATGTCTATTGGTTTTCCCTCGGACCTCCTGTTCCATCTGGGACGTCCCGTGCACATCCTACATGGGAATCCTTCAGGACGTCCCATGCAGGACGTCCATGGGATGTCTTCTCATTGTCACGATAATCCCGGAAACCGAATGGGATGATTGGGATCAAAATGGGACATCCCAGGGACGTAGCGTGCTATGTGGGTCCTCTTCCTCCATACTCGAACAAAAAACACACGTGTCATAAATAACAGGAGTTCGTACTCTTGCAACAGATGGCATAATTATCGCGCTTTGCTCATTGCCGGCATAGGTCACGTGCTCTAATGACGTCACACCAATACGTAGACCAGTTCTCTGTGACCAGAGTCATTCGTACGTTTTCATTGCCCTTACCATGCAAGAATATTTCCTCTTCAGCCGTTGGAACCAGCTACGTACGGGCCACCCTATGTAGTGGTAGAGAAGAATGCAGACTCGACTACGTGCAGGACGTACGTAGTGGTAGTCAAGAGGTTAAACTGTAACTACACATCTCGTATGACCTCGGTACTGAAAAGCAACACTGAACTTCAAGAAATAAAAATATAGTTACGCATGAACGAAGAACATCTATGAACATAGGATAGACCTTATAACCTTCTATGAGCATCTAGAATAAAATCTGGAGGAATTACAGAATAATTCAAAGACATCATTTAGGAAACCATTAGGTCTAAATCAGACCTTCATCCTAGAAGGATGTCCTCTTTTATACTGACACAACTGTGTCAACATTAACGTCATTTGAGTAATTTTCACTAATTACTTCCTTATTAGTGCCAGAGAGACGAATAGCACATCTTAAATACTACTCTAATTTACATAAGTGTTCACTTTAAGAACGTACATATACATAATTAATTATTTCTCTACATTTTCATTTTTCTGGATTACTTTTTCGCTTGTCAATGAAATGTGAACACAGGTTATGCATAAACGGAGATTCAAGAGAAAAGCAGAAACTGTCTACCAACAGATGCTTTTCAAAATTGCAAGAGATGTCGCTCCCTCTGTCCTTTAAGCGATGCATTTGTACAGAAAAGGCAGGAACCTAAATGTGAACGTGAATAATTCGTGTCGCTAATTGTCTCGAAAGATAGTCTAACTGCGGCTGTGACCCGGTTTTTCCAGAGCACTAGAATTACATTCTTCCATTATTGAACGAACCTTTGGGAAGGTTCTCACCTGTGTTCCTCGCTTTTATTCCTCCAAAAAATATCTCATATCCAACAGAGAATAGACGATAACTTAGATAGTTCCGAAATTGTGATTAAATGATTATTCAGCTCCAAAGAACGGAACTGGAACAGTTAGTCACGGTTACTGTGTGAGTCACAAATATAAAAAAGTAATTTGAAGGGACTTTCGTGGTCGCAATCCACTTTACAATCTTTTTATTTTCCTCGATTTTTCGACATGCGAATAGATTGATAGTTGTCCCGTGGTCTTCAACTGAAAATGGTTTAAAACCGCAGGATATGTTTCGCGGTTGTCCGATTGGATGTATTTTGATCATTCTATTTCAGAACGGCTGTCAGGACTCTCTTGGTTTCTTTTACTTTTAAAAATGTTTGGATAAAGAGTGTGATAGTACAACCTCCGCAAGAAATAAAACATTGGAGCAATGTGCAATAATTTACTTAATAGAGTATGAAAAGAAAAATAATATGTTTAAATTCAACATTTCATCACATATTTTCAATATAATTCTGATTGGCATCAGCGCGCATAGTTTATAGTTCTCTTATCCACTAATTTGTGCGAGCGATCCTGAGTTCGATTCCCGGTGGGGACACTCGATCGAAAAAATGTAAATAATTTTATAGGCCAGCCATCCTCAGTGAGGTTTTATTGGGTTTTCCTCATACACACCAGGCAAACGACAGGTGGTACCTAACACAGATTCCAGGCCACTTCCATCCTCCCCACACCTTCCTTCCTTCCCTTTCCTCGGATAGTGTGATCTCCGAGGGACGTCATTCCTTATACATTACGGGCTAACATGGTCATAGATACCGAAAGCCCAGAAATCTAATTCTTAAATCCTACATCTTCTCCACTAATTTAATACCACTTTGATAGAGAAAACTCCGTATGTCGTATTAATCACTTTATAATATGATTAACTAACTAACTCCATAGCCTATGGAACCCGGAGGTTCAGTGTCACGTTCATAAAAGCTCTCTACTCACTTCTATCCTTAGCCAACTGGATCCAGTTTCTACTTTGTATTCCTATTTCTGAAAGACCCATCTTAATATTGTTCTCCCATCTGCGCCTAGGTCTTCATAATGGTCATTTTCAGATTGATCTTGCAGTCAAGACTTTGAAAGTGTTTTTATTTTCTTCCATCCTAGTTACATGACCTACCCACCTAAGCCTCCTAGACTTGATTACCTTAACAATGCTTGGTAAACCGTATAAATTATACAGTTCCTTGTTATGAAGTTTCCGCCATTCCCCATTCCCGTTGTTCTTGGGTTCGAATATTCGTCTTAGGATCTTGTTCTCAAATACTGTCAATCTACGGTCTTCCTTCATAGTAAGCGACCATGTTTCGCAACCATACAGAATAATAGGGATACATTTTAAGCTTCAACTCGACAGGATTCGCGACGACAAGAGATTTTGAACTACGATTAAAAAATATTACATTAACACGAAAAATATGAAGTGTTTATTGATTTATTATAATCACGGTTTGGCATAAGAATACCATAATCTTATGCACGTAAATACAATCTTAAGAAAAGCTTCATTACAAGTTAAAAGGATACCGAAAACAAGCACTGTTTTGTATGATCAAGCTTTTAATAGTCGTCCTAATACGCATCCCATATACGCGTCCTAATACGTGGGGAGAGCCATATAAAATAATAAGCAAAAAAATAAAAGCACCTACCACTCTTTCAACTTTCAGAAAACAAGACGGGACGTACACAAAAAACTGGAAAGAAACAGTGGAATACCTGATGAACATCTTGCTGCCAAAAGACGATCAGCGGGAAGACAATGAAACACAGACACAACTACGAAATTTAATGACGAAAACTCCAATAACAGATAAAAATGAAGAAGTTAAGAATGAAGAAATAATAAATCACTTTAAAAGATTAAAAAATAAAAAGGCACCAGGTCCAGACTGCATAAAACCAGAAATTTATAAGAAAAACGCGGATAAGTGGGCACCATACTTGTCAAAGCTGTTTAATCTATGCTTTAAAAAAGGACAAATACCCCGAAGATGGAAACTAACTTAGTAATTTTTAAGAAATCTGACGACAAAAAAGATGACGATCCGAAATCCTATAGATCTATATGTTTACTAAATATTATAAGCAAACTGTTTGAAAGAACAATAACGGAAAGGATTAATCGGACGAGAGTTTTAGAAAATGACTTATTACAATATGGTTTTAGGAAAGGAAAAAACACAGAAACAGCTATTAAAAGAATGATAGACCTGATGGAAGAGGGAAAAGTAGAAAAATATCAAGTAGTTATTTACGCTGACATAAGTGGAGCATTTGATAATTTATGGTGGACAGCTTTCTTCAACGAATTAAAAAAAAATGAACATCAGTAAAACACTGTATAGTATAATGTTAGATTAATGTAGCGGAAGACAAATACAAATACAAGCACCGGGAGAAACCATTAAAACATAAGCACAAAAGGCTGCCCACAAGGCTCGATACTCGGGCCCTTAATGTGGGATGTTACACTACAGCCATGTTTAAATCACTTAAATAATATGCAAGAAACAATCGGTATTGTGGGTTATGCTGATGATCTGGCAGTTGTATTTTCAGCATCGTCAAGAAATGAAATAGAAACAAAAGGGAAAATAGTATTAACAGAATTAGGTAATTGGTGCAAAGAAAATAAGTTAAATTTATCAGCAAGTAAAACTAAATACACGGTCTTTGATCAAATTTTAAAGAGGGATCCAATAATAAAAATTAACGATACAAAAATTGAACACATAAATGAATTCAAATATCTTGGAGTATGGATCGATAAAAAATTAAACTTTCATAAACATATAACAGAAATAACAGAAAAAGCAAAAAAGGTAGCCAACAAATTACTAACAGTTGCAACAAAGGATTTTAGATTAGACAAGAAGATTTTCAAGTTATATACCAAGACAATTTTAATGGCAATCTTACAGTACTGAGTGGGCATATGGGGACACCGAATTTTTATGAATATTAAACTAAAAGAAACATTGACAAGAGTACAGAGACTTATTTTAATAAGAATAAATAATATAATGAAGTCAATCCCAGCCGAAGTACTGCAATTACTTACATATTAAGAACCGATACATCTCCAAATATTAAGAAAATGTATCAAGACTTGGATCCAAAATAAAGAAATGGCGAAGATATTAGAAATCACAGGAGAAATACCAAGCTGCGATGAAGATATTGAAAGAATCATCCGAACAAAATGGGAAGAAGAATGGAAAAATTCCAGGAAAGGTGCCAGGACTAGAAATCTTATACCAGATTTAAAATCAAGAGAAAGGATGGGAAATATAAGTAAAGATGTGATAGAATATATATCAGGACATTGACCATTTAAAACACATTTTAAAAGACTAAACTTGAGAAACGATGATAAATGTTTTTGTGGCGATCTTCACACTCCGGAGCATATTTTCTGGTCTTGCGACAGATATATAACAAACAATACAATAAAAGAAATAAGAAATGAACTGAAACCAGATAGCATAAAAACGATCATAGAAGAAGAACAAAAGCTAGAAAAAATTAGTACTCTGACTAGGCATGTTTGGAAAACCTTTGGAAAGAAAGACGAGAAGAAAGAAGAAGAAGATAAATCCTGTGTAATTCACTAAAAATAAAAATAAAATTAAATAAATTTGATATCAAATAAAAAATTAGCTCTGAGGAAGCCAAGAGCTAAAAACTTTATCTGTTTAGTGTTTTAGTGTTAGTGTAGTGTTGTAGTGCAGAATGTGTACTGTTTGTGTTCTGTCAAGAGGCAAAATTCAAATCTAGATAAAAAGTAAATAAACAATAAAGATAAGTTAATGTGAGAAATTTTTGGGGAAATCTGGAGTACCGATTTCCTAACAAACCAGAAGAAAAACTTTTAGGAAGTCTGGAGTACCGATTTCCTAATAAACGAGAAGGAAATTTTTGTGTTTTTATTATCAAAACTATCATTTGTAATATCACTTTTATATATTATATTAATATTTTTAGTCTCTTTTCAGTTCTGTCTCTTTTCAGGTTTTATGTCTGTGATCGTCTGTGTATGTACTTTTGTAAATAATAATAATAATAATTGTAATAAATATAAATCGTAATTTTAAAAAAAGAAGAAAATAAGGCATGGTTTATATAATTAGATACCATGCTATAAAACAGAGCCTCACCTCAAATCTGTCGAGGAAGAAAGCCGAATAGCAGAGAGAGAAAAAGTATATGAGGGAGAAAAAAAGGCAGAGGCAAGTTGCGACTGCCCTATAATAAGACCGTAAGAAATCGGCCAAGGCAGGGGAAAGTGGAGGCTTAAAAAAAAAGAAGAAAAAGAAAAAAATCTCCATATTCTTTAGGAACTTCTTACGTATACTTATTTGTACTTTTGATAGGCCTATTTCGTAATCAAGAGTTTAGAAGGTCCATGCCTCACTCAGCTGTTTTCCTCCAGGAAAATACGAAACCCAATTACCTCCTTGTGCGTCTACAATATCTGTGCACAATTTCATTCAATTCGATGCAATTTGTCTTGCCTTTAGGGCCTCAAATTTCAAAATTTTGTGTGGAGGCTTTAGCTCCGTAAAACCGGTTTCCCGCAGAAAATAAAAGACCCGTATTCGTTTATTTTTTGCGTATTGTCCCTACACAAAGTTGCGTTCCAATTCGTCATGTCCTTCAAGCACTTCTGACATAAAGTTATTAGGAGTTTTGATATCTTACGACCAAAGTTTTGCAGGGATCTGTGTCCCACCCAAACGTTTTACCTTTTTTCAGGAAAATACGAAAACCGTATACCCTAATTTTGTCTACAATATCTGTGCACAATTTCATTCAATTCGGTTCACTTCTTCTGGCATTTCGATCTTCAACTTTCAAAATTATAGATGGGGGCTTTTGCCCCCAGAAAATGAAAAAAAGTTTTCGTTTATTTTTTGCGTATTGTCCCTATACAAAGTTTCGAGGCAATTATTCATGCCCTTTACGCACATCTGACATACTGTTATTAGCACTTTTGATATTTCGTGGTGAAAGGTTTGGAGGGTTCTGTGCCACACCTAACCGGTTTTTCCTGGAAAATACGAAACCTGTATTCCCTCATTTTATGTCTACAATATCTGTGTGCAATTACGTTGACTTCGGTTCACTTCCTTTTGCCTTTCTGTGTCAACTTTCAAAATTTTGGGTGGGGGCTTTTCCACCTAAAACCACTTTCCGCACAAAATAAATCACTGGTATTCGTTTATTTCCCGTGTAGTATCTACCTGCTAAATTTTATCAAAATCGGAGTGTTACACTTGCGAAGTGTTACTTGTGAGTATAATGTGCTTATTCCGTAAGAAATATGAAAATTCGATTTAGGGGCCGTTCAAAAATTTTGTGGCCTCTGATAAAAAAAAACTAATTATTGGCCAAGATCGTAATCTTTTGATGCATTTTTATTATTGCTAAGATTCTTGGCGAAGATCGCAATCTATTGATCCTTTTCTTTATCCTTCCTAAAATTCCTGTTTATTCTCTAATTCTGAATGACTCTCTGAAAACATTTTTCCTGTAAATGTGATTGTAGAATGCAAAATTTGCATTAATGAAATCACATTATAAATTCACAAATTCAAATTGTAATACCAATTGAATCATCAGGTTTTAAAGAAAGGAATAAGTCCTGACTAGGATTTAGGATTTAGATTTCTGGGCTTTCGGCATCTAAGGCCGTTTAGTCCGTCACGTTTGAGGGATGAATTCTCTCTGCGAGCACACTATCAAGGAAAGGGAAAGAAGGACGCAGCCTGGGACCTGTAAGTTAGGTATCACCACTGCATTTGCCTGGTGTGAATGAAGAAAACCCAGGAAAACTTCATTCATTGTGGGTGGCCTGGAAAAGCGTTTTATACTTTGTCGACCGAGTGCCCCACCGGGAATCGAACCGAAAGCTAGAGCGTTAGCGACTATGCTACGTGGGGCCATAGGAATAAGTCCTGAATTTGAAATGTTGATAAACCGAAAAGCTCTTTACAATTATTAGATTTGTCATTTAATGTACATAAAATTTGAGCTAGAACTTGATTATCCTATTTATGTATAGAATACCACTTGAAACACAATGTGTATCTATTCAGAATTTATATAAAGTTGAAATAAAGTGTTGAATTTATTTATTTTTTAAAATTTATAGGGTAGTTGCTTGAAATAAATGGTAAGTAATATCTACAATAACATAAAAAAACTTATATTGTCGTTTAGTTTACAACACGAAGACGAATAAAGAAATACATAAGACAAAATATGAAAAGAAATTGAAACTGAATCAAGAAGCAGTGATTATTCACCGACTGATCATCGTGGTAAGAAGTTGTAGGGCAAGTCACAATGATATCATTTGAATTTTTTTTCTAGTCATTTGGAATGTAAGGAAGAAGTTTTGTCACATCTGTCAATTCTTTTGTCATTGATGGGTACTTTGGCATTGCAAGTTGCATCCATGGAGAGTGCCACACCAGCTTCTGGTCTTTGTAGAAGGATGCCTTTCTGGACAAAGTCAGCAATAAACTCGCAGAAAATTACGTGACCCGTATGGCAAAATCATACTGTAGATTTCTGTATATCGTAAGGATCCAAGCTTTCAATGTTTACTAGTTCTTCGAGCACATGTCACGATTGTAAAACATGTGCTATTGTTGATAAATATCAACCCACAGAAATATCAGGAAGACACAAAGCCGACACGGTGGAATCTGAAGATAATCGACTCGCCCAGAAGCCATCCATAAAAGGGGATCAAGGGAAGACCAAATTATCAGTTGGCCAGTGATCACTTAAACTTACAACACTTGCTTCTCAGAACGCATAGGAGAAAGGAGTTTTCCTACCTTAAGCAATCTCCAGTAGCTGCGTTGGATGAAGGAGATTCCTATTTACAACCCACCTCGGGGGGCTGCTTTGGGCGAAGAAGAATCATTATAAACCGTCTCCCATAGTTGTGGACATACCTTTATAAAACCCTGGAGGCTCCATAGGGCAAAAGGTTACCCTTGCATAATTAATTCCGTCCTATGTCAAAAAAAAAGCCTCTTACGTGTGATAAGAACAAATATTGATAATAACACTTATCTTGTATATTACAGAGAAATCTTGTAATTAATCCATAGAGAATTATTTTTATAACCAAATTGGTGAAGGGCTAATCCTGAACTATTATTGACTCTACCAAGTATTCATTACAATATAGAAACGGAAAAGGTCAGCTTTATCAGCTGATTTCGTGCACTTTTTAAAATAATTTTGTTACCAATTCTTAAAGTTCAAGATCTTTTCGGGCTAAATATTTTTGTTTTTTGTTTTCATATCTTTGCCAGTGGGAAGAACGTGAATTTGAGATCGTCTCTAATAATAAACCTCTCCTGTACGCTTTGGAACACCAGCGACTTCCTCGATCAATTAATCAGCATTAGATGATGACATTATTATGAAACACAGGTATGATGATCAACACACACTTGAGATTCTTCAACACTGATATCAACACTCTGCAGGCACCATAAAATATTTAACAGAATCGATAGATTCTATTTTAGAACGATCCATTACCTTTGGAGTACAGATCGAGCTGTTACATAGCAGGGCGCTTACAAGACTGAAGAGGGAAATAAGTCTGGGATTCATTTCCTTTTTACAACTTACGCTGATTGCAATGTCCTATATGTTCCTCACTTAGAGGGAAGCTTGAAAATAAGAGTACAAAAGGTCTTCTTTAAAAAAAAAGAACTTCATATCGTTAAATCATCTTGAATTCAAACGGAACTGTTGGCTTTCGGTTCGTATGATTTTAGTTTTAAGAAGGCATGCCCCTCGTTAGCAACCTACACAATTTGGAATCAAAGAACGGAGTGAACAAGGCTCCCAAATAATTAATTTGTTTACAAACATGCAGGTTTAACTGGAAAGTAAAGAGGAAGTGCTGCCGGCGTCGTATTGAAGAGTATTTTATCAGGACATTTGCGTTACAATGCAAAAACCAGTTTTCTGGAACATTTGCTGTACTGTTCAAAACTTTCCCTTAGACAGTGGAACATTTGTTGTACACATTGTGGAACGTGTGTACATTCTGAAGATAGATGACGAGACCAACTTTCTGCTTGGAGATAGCACCACAGGTGAAGGAAGAATGCTAATATGTTGAAGGAAAGGGAAGACAATGTACAACTGATCACACTACGTTTTTTTATGGATGGAACATTTAAGTGTTGTAGTCAGCAGTTTGCCCAATTATATGCATTACACGCAGACATCGAAGTAACTTGGAGAAAACAAAAATTGTCTCTTTGATCTTCGGCCTCTTACCAGCAAGAGATAATAAGACGTATCAGAGATTTTTCAGTTTGATGAATGCTAATATTAATGGTTGGAATCCGAATTTAATCAAATTGAATTTCGAGCAAGGCCCAATAACACATCTAAAACCACTGTTCCCAGAAACGCACATTAGTGGGTGTAATTTCCATATTAATCAGTGCGTGTGGAGGAACGTTAAGAATTAGGACTTAAAAATGATTATAATCAGTTCCAGAGATGAGGCTCGCCCCAGAATGTGTTCCGTCTAACATTTCTCCCTGTAGATGATGTCAATGTTGGGTGGCTTTCCATTATTTAAGATGCACTACATCACAAAGACTTGACAGGTTTTCAGATTATTTTGTAGTATAATGGTTAAACAATCCGGATATTGACACATCCATGTAGAACTACTTGAATCAACAGCAAAGAACGAATAATGTTGTTAAAGTGTGGAAAGACAAACTCAAATCCTTAATAGATAAGTCAACTTCTAATGTGTACTGTTTAATTAAGTACCTTAAAAGTGAGGGTGTATACAAGTACTATCTATATAAAAGAACTTTAAACTTTAAAGGGAAACGTAGACGACGTCAGTATATAAGATGGAAAACACATAAGTAAAAGAATGGAAAACACATCAACTGAATGTGTCGCCTCAAAAGATGCAAGAAATTCTTGAGGAAATATGCACACATTCAAAAGCTTGAGAAATTTTTGTTTGTTCAGTTTAGTGCATCTACTAATGTACTTACTGATCTCTGTTATAAATCATGAAAATAAATTACGAATTCATTGGACATTAATTTTGACGTTGTTTCTTATACTTTTACTTATTCTAAGCTATAGTGGGCCGAAAATCCCTAAATATGTTCATAACAATGGATAACTGTGTCCAAAATGAGTGACTTGTAATAAATCACTCTGCTAACAAGTTGCTCTTTGGATAACCCCATAGTAGTTACACGTAATTACAAATATCTCAATATGTCAAAAGTTAAGAAAGGAGAATATTTTAATTCTGAATAACCACTGCAAATAGTTATTGACAAGCTGTTAAGGAAAATGATAAAACAAAGCAAAAAGATATAAATATTTCTGGAAGTTCTCGTTAAATATCACAGCCAGGCTTTCGGTCAATCAGAGACAAGGATTTGTTTACATTTTCTAGTTTTGGACAATCACAAACAAGAATTTCTTGATACCTTTCAGATGATTATAGTATAGCCTAGTAACTTTTCTCTCACTTTTCTGTATAATTGATCCTTATATTTGCGATAACATGTTCTTACGTGCTATGCGAGAGTTTTTTATGTATGATGCTGAGTTAATAATGGTTTCATATTGTGAAAGATTTTTGTCTGCTTTTAGTATGCTAAAAGACCGGATCTGCTAAAAAAGTCATGTTATTTCCCCCTAGAACAACTTGCTAGCTACACCAATGTAATAAAACATTATCTTCGTGTATCAGTTGATACTGTGTACCTAACCTCTAACTGAACACCCGAAAATACACCCTTTCAGCTTGGAGAATAAGAAGTTATTTTGAATAATACCGCAAATGTTTCAGTATCACAAATGTCAAAACTCGAAGTAACGCAAATGTCACAGTACCGCAAATGATGATACCACAAGTGTTGCGCTTTCGAAGATTATCACGAGGTGATGTGTATGTGATAATACTGAGAAGACCATTCAAGAAAATTACGGTTTTCTAATATTGATTTCGAATTATTGAAAGAAATATGTAGACTTCCGAAGAGATTAATTGAAAGATATTTAAAATTAAATTTATTTAAGGTTAAGGTGTTAAATAATTAAGAAGTTTGGGTTAACCAAACTACATGTTTACTAAGTCTGTTTGTCCTCTTCCTGAGAAGACAAATATACCACCATGAATTTTGACGAGGGTTATTATTATTATAAAATATTCTGCCTTTCGGACGATCCTGCCACTAATGAGTTTTTTTTCTTAATTTTAAATTTAGGCCTGGAAATGCTTTTTCCACGTTTTTCATCTTCAGTTTCCTTTTTTTTACTCCCAATATTTTCTTCTAATTTTCAAATCATCGATCAGTTCTGTTCTTCTTCTTCCTATTCCTTGCTTTCCTTCCATCTTTCTTTCTATGGCCGTATGAAGAAGACAATTTCTTCGCAAGATGTGTTTAATCCAATTGGCCTTCTTACGAAGGATGTTGGCTAGAAGTGCCCTCTTCTCTCCTACCCGTTTTGAAACATCTTCATTTGTCTCTCTTTCTGTCCATTTTATCTTCTTCGTCTTCCTCCATCACCACATTTCGAAGCCCTCTAAATATTTCTTCTCTAACTTCCGTAAAGTCTAAGTCTCTGAACCATACAGTTCAATGCTCCATATATAGCACTTGACCAACTTTTTTGGAAGTTCAATATTGAGCCTGCTAGTTAAGTGATCTTTTGGCCAGGATGCAATTGATTACAAGTTAGGTCCCTAGTTTGTTGATTCAGGTCAGTGGCGTATTTGCGATTTTGTTTCGGGAGGGGCTTTGCTAACTTTCGGGGGGGGGGGGGCTTTGTCTGGAAATATGAAAATTCTGCAAGATATTTAATTTACTTTACTATACTAAGTAAGATTTCGGGGGGGGCTTAAGCCCGGAAGCCACCCCCCTAAATACGCCACTGATTCAGGTAATGTTCGAAATAGAAGTAGAAGTCAACCATTTCCGGTTTTCTACTTTGATAGCTAGAAAACGATAATATATAATGATAAAGTGTTTCCTCCAATCCTAAGAACATATTTCGTCCCCTTCTTTTACCCTATACTAAAATCAGACAACACCGTGTGCGTGGGTTTTCTCGGGGTTCTCCCGTTTCCTCCCACTTTCTTCATTCCACCATTTCATTCATTACACATCATCACCGTCTCCTTTAGCCTAACCGAGAAAACCGTGGGACGTAAAACTCAAAGATTTCATTTCATCTCATTTTAAAATCAGACATGCCAACAATAGACTAAAACTTTTTTCTTCAATATTTACCTTACATAGAACATAAGCTAGAAGCGATTTTCTTTTGGAATCAGTTTAGTGCTCTAAGAATAGATACAACCTTCTCTCATTAATCTATATGTCAGAAATACCAACTTCCGGTTTTATCATTGATTGCTATTGTATAAAAACGATAGTAGATAGCGAGAATCATTTACCTGCGGTTTATTGCGCGTCTGGAGCATATATTTCATTTCTACTCTTATTTCTCTATTAACCAACATTGAAAAACCATAACGCCATACAAACAAAATCTCTTTGTGTGGTGTACACGTCACACTGCTACTTTGTTTTAAAATTTTACAAATCCCCCTAATTTTTCATGATTTGCTAGTTGCATTCTACACCTCTTGCTAAAATATCTCTTTCTGGTGCGAAACGTTAGACAATGTCACAATCAGGAATGCACATAGACAATAAAAATGGCAATAACTTTGAAATTACATATCACCAGTCACATGATAAGTGCATGGTAGCACCTCTCACTTGCGACGACAGAACTATCTTTCGATCTGGCGACAAACCTTATCTCCTAGCCTAGTCAAAGTAGTCTAGGAAACTGATATAAATGTTTGGTTACTATTTTAAGTTACTATTGGCTACAATAGCAGAAAGAAATGAGTTACAGATAGGTGTGTGTGATATGGTTAATTTTTAGGTGATTTTTCTGCATACAACTGCTGCTCGGAGACAAGTAATGCAGAGGTAAGCACGCTGATTACTATGATAACCATCGACATCACATGAGAAAGCCGGTGGCAGTACCAAAGCCTGCGACGAAATTCAACGTTTATTGGTTATTTCGTTATGCAGATAAAACGGATTTCATAAAACATACAGGAAGACAATTGTCTGTGGTTAAACGGAGCAAGTATAACACAGTTCCGTTCAGGCTTGCCAACCATACCATAATGTAAGCCTTAATGTTATATACGAAAATGCCCTTGTGATAATACGTGAATATACGATAATTTTAGTACGCACACTTTTGTGCAATTTGTGAATGTGTAGATAAATTGTCGATGTGCATTAAATAATTATGAAACACATACACTGAGGTTTTAATAGTCACTTCTGCTAAAATAAATCAATAGCGATTTGAGAATTAATAAATGGCAACCCTGCATCTATTCTTTAAATTTAATTGAAAACTCGCTGTAGAAAACAATGTAAATCAGCGTTGCCAGATCTAGCATAATGATGCTAGACCTAGCATAATTTACATGTCTTTAGCATCTAGCATCTTGCTTTTAGCATCCTGCCCAAATCTAGCATAATTTCAGCAAGTTTATCAAAAAGCCGCAAAACCTGGAGATGAGAAAGAAGTTGGTCATGGGAAGGAAAAGAACGGCAGAAATGTATCCTCTCCCATTGATTCATACAGTCGGTAGACCATACAGGCATTATTATTTTCCGAAATAAGTTAAAAACGGCTTTGGGCTTTTTTTTTTTTTTTTTTGTGGTTTCACCCAGGGTTTTCTAATTCTTTAACTGCGAGTCATGTGCGGAGCTATGGGGATTATTCTCCCCCTAACTTTTTGACAACTTCACCATCTTTATTTCTGACTTAATGACCATCTTTATTCCTGTAATGAAAGGTCCGAGACCAACCAAAAAAACTGCCCCGAAGCAGACAATTCCCAACTCCGCTTATGCTGCGAGGTAATTTTCTTTCAAAATATGTAAACAAACACTTTGCATTCATTTATACGATATTTATGCCATTGAGTCTGGCAACGACTTCTCTAGTTTATTGAGTTAAAGCTTTGGTGCGTGAAGTATTGAGTTCTATCCACGCATTCTTGCCCTCTGCGTATCTTAAGTTACGTTATCGTATCTCAACTTCTTTTTTTCTTTTTTTTCTTTTAAAACTCCTGAATTAGTAATTATGAGGATCTAGCATAATTTCGATCAGATTTTGGAATAATTCCGAGCTGTGAGTTTGGCAACGCTGATGTAAATGCCGCCTTTAAATTGTTCCACTTATTTATTTTTTAGAATGCGTTTAAGTCTCAGTTAGATTTTCATACTTCGTTATATGTTATGTTGTATTTCTAAGCAATGGTATTTTCTGTTTTGTGACGCTTGGGCGCAATTTACTATATTTTGTCTCTACTGTTCAAGTAGCTTCAGCTTTTGGCATTTAACATTGTTTACTACAGCGAATCTTCAATTACGTTTATGAGGAGCTGGAAATATTATTGTTGTTCAAAATAACGTTAATAAGAGTTTTAAACAATAATGAAAACATTACGCCATTTGGAGTTCCAAACTCAAGATTACTAGATAAGTTTTTATATATTATTGCTATTATTATATTTTTCCTACAATTATCAAGTGTAGTGATGGGTAAATTTCCGGGAAGATATTTTTCGGGAATATTCCCAGGAAGATTCCCAAAATGGGAATTTTTTATCCGGGAATTTATGTTTAATCAGAAAGATTATTGCATTCTATTACTATATTATGACTTAAAAGTAGAATTAATTTTTATATCACAGCATATTATTACTGTTGTCCGCAGAGGACTCTTTAAAAAGTATATTCTGAACAGTACTATGTTACTTTATTAACACTTTATTATTTTTAGAGAGTACGCATAAATGTATAGTTATTTACAATATGTTCTATCAATTAAATATGTGTGAAAAATATATATTAAGACCTAATACTTTTAAACCACTAAACAGTTTATATGTAAGTGGATTTGCTCAACTCGACTCTATTACTGATATTATAAACACATTAAATTTATAAATGTTATAAACCAATTAGATTGGGTAAATGGTAGAAGATACATTCCCACCAATTTATCAACATTTGCGCATACAGATGTTAATTCACATGTAAAAGAATTCCGAGTACCTCTTCAGAAATTCGAGTCAGAGAGAGGAGACAGACCGACGTCTATTACTAATGGTGCTTCAGGGTTTATTAATAGTACTTCATCTCTATTTCTACATAATTCTAAATTACTTTACAAAATGGTTCCTTTTCATCATTTGCAAATTAGTACTTTGCTAATTTTGGGTGTTCTTTAGCATTGGGGGCCAGCTTTTGCACCTACTATTTTGCGATATTCTATTCCGATGCGGTTGTTTTATGGTTTCATACGTTAAATTACGTTACCAACATTAAAATCAGAGAGCATTGCAGAGCGAGCGTTAGCGAATGAAGGCGGGTTAGAGCCCCGCATAGCACGTTGTCTTTTATCTTTGTTACCAACAATTCACTTTCTTTCCTCACAGAAATCATTTCCACTTACCTTTCCGTTTTGTATAAATCCTCTACTGCCCTAAAAAATGTGTTCGATACTTTCTTGACTACTTTAACATCACTATCAACTCATTTCTTCCGTAAATCAAACTACTTTTTGCTAGCTTTTTAGTTCAAATGGAAATGTAACTTAAAAATTCATATTATTAGTTATATAAAGTACCGTCAAATAATATTAAATTATTTAACCTCCAAATTCTTTAAAACCCAGATGTAAATCATAATTTATTAAAACAGAGCAATTAGTCATATGGTTCTTATTAATTGGAAGATAAAGTAGAGAAATGGAAATAAATTCCTTCCCGGGAATTTATAGGCCATGGAAAAAACCCGGGAATATTCCCATTTTTAAATTCCTTCCCACCGGGAATATTCCCACTGCCCATCACTAATCACGTGCATAAAGAATATACGATATATATATATATATATATATATTCAAAAATAGAAAGTGTCTATGTTTGTGATTCTTAATCTCTTGAACCATCCCACCGATATCGATCAAATTTTTGACGCAGATGCAGTTCTAGCCTGGGAGTGTTCTTAGCTATTCATTTTGACCGTAGAAGTTAGGTTAGAGGGAGGAAGGGGAATTATAAAAAATAAATAACACTTAATAATTCTTGAACCAAACCACCAATTTCGATCAAATTTTGAATAGATGAGGTTCGTGCCTGGAGTGTTTTTTGTCATTTCGGTTTAACGAAACAACGTAGGGTTTGGGGAGGAGGGGGAGATATACAAAAATCGAAAACTATAAAAATAATAGTAACCATGTTCATGAGTTAATAACTTTTTAGCCACCCGATCAATCTCAATCAAATTTTTAACATAGATGAGGTTCAAACAGGGAAAGTTTTTCATCGTTTCACCTTGACGGTAAATATTAGGGGTGGGGGAAGGGAGGAGGGGAAGTATGTGAAAATGAAGAAAACTTAATAACTCTTCAACCACCTCGATCAAACTTTCAATATAGATAAAGTTCGGGCCTGGGATGTTTCCGTCATTTCACATTTAGTGTGCAAGGTAGGGGAGGGTGAGGGGGCAGATATATGTTAAAAAAATAAAAATAAAAGTGACTGTCTTTGTGACTTCATCACCCTTAAACCACCCGACTGATCTTAACAAAATTTACAACATAGATGAGGTTTGGGCCTGGAAAGTTGATATATATATATATATGTTTTCACTTTGACGGTAGATCTTAGGGGAGGGGACGGGGAGATTTATATATAAAAATAAATACAACTTAACTCTTGCGATGTTTCCTTCAAGTCTGTAAAACAATGTTAAAATAAATAAACTATATTTACATGATATCTTGTGGGCGCGCATCGCTCTCAAAATTTTCAAAATTTGCGAATTTAGCAAAATTTGAGAGTTTAACATGTTTTTTCTTATTATAATTTTTTTAAAACAAGTAAGATAAGGAGGTTACTAACCACGAGCGATTGGCTGCATTTGGAGTTCCATACCCAAGCAGCCATCCAGTGATTAGGGTGCATTATTTATTATTGTATTAGCAAGTTTGTAATTTTACATAATTCGTCCCCTACAAATTTCCATTTTCCCCTTTTCTTTTGTCTATTACTAATGGCCTTAAACTCTGATTCATGCATGTGCAGCGGGGGCTTAGTGATAAAGCGTTCACTTTGGTGCATGGCCTTGGTTCGATCTCAGCTCGCGCAAAGTAATCTTTGTGGTGGACAAACACCGTATGCGTGGGTTTTGTCGGGATTCTTCCGTTTCCTCCCCTTTCTTCATTCCAGCATTTCATTCATTTCTGATCATCATCGTCTACTTTAGCGTAGCCGGCATAACCGTGGGACGTAAAACTTAAAGATTTAATTTTTTCTGATTTATGCTAAAATGCAGGCATGGGTGATCTTGACAATAGTGTAGCTCTGATGAAGTCGTCTCTAACACTGTGTCCACACACTACCAGTTATTGAATTTGAACCTATCAATTGTGTGAATCCTGAAGTAGATAGGCAGATACTGAGCAAAGACCAACTGTATTTACCGGATATATCAAAAGTCATCCAGTTAAGGCATTACTCTGAAGACTTTTCCAGTTCGTGATTCTGGCCCTTTGTCACATTCAAGATGGATCACTACAGCTGAGAGTTCTGCGGCTATACATTAGTGTGGAAAGTCCAGGTAACGAGGCAAATTGTCACCTTTAACTTAAAGTTATATAGGCCCTATACCTATGTGGTTTGCCATTAAGTTGAGCAACAATTTGACCGAAAGTCCACAGGATATTTAGGACATCATTTTCAAAAATAGAGGAATTTTGCCAGAAGAGCTGAAGTAAGTTGTAGACCTCTTATAGAACGAAATGCTTATTTTGCTCATCCCGAAAATTTCCTTTTGGCGATGGTCATTGATGACAGAAACCACATTCGAGAGCTTAAGTACAGACGACTTTTAAAAGCAAGGAAAGCAGCTTTTGAAAGTCGTCCTATTAAACATTTTTTCCACCAAACATGAACTTTGTAGCTAAAGATTACATCGAAATAATAAAATGGGATACTTGTAATCTTATTTCTCCTTCTTTGTTAAGGCCATGGACTAATGACGAAATAAGGTAGTTTACAAGCAGACACTAAGCTAGCTATGAATTTCAAGAAGTTCCCATGTCATACTCATGCTGTTGGAAGATGCGTTAAAGCTTGTGACGGAATCTTCTGGTATAGTATGTGGACAAAGTGCCAGAGACAGCTTCATCAGAGCTACATATTGTCAAGATCATCCATGCCTACATTTTCGCATAAATCAGAAAAAATGAAAAAAAAATGGAAACTTGTAAGTTTTACGTCCCACGATTATGCCAGCTAGGCTAAAAGATAATTTGATGATGAGAAATGATTGAAGTGGTTTAATGAAGAAAGTGGGAGAATCCCGAGAAACCCCCCACACGGTGGTTGTCCACCACAAATCCCTCGGCGCGAGCTGGGATCGAACCAAGAACCCCATGCTCAAGAGGTTAACGCTCTACAACTGTGCCACCGCTGCATTTGTATAAATCAGAGTTTAGTGTCATTAGTAATGGACAAAAATAAAGGGCAAAGTGGAAATTTGTAGGGAACAAATTATGTGAAATTATAAATTTGTAAATACAATTGTAAATAATACACCCTAATCATTAAATGGCTGCTTGGGTAGTGGAACTCCAAGTCCAGCCACCCCCTCGTGGTGAGTAGCGTGTTTACCTTACTTGTTTTAAGAAAATATATAAAAAAAAACATTAAACTCTCAAAATTTGCTAAATTAGCAAATTTTGAAAATTTTTGACAGCGATGCGCGACCAGAAGATATCATATAAATATATTTTATTTATTTTAACGTTGTTTTTAAATACTTGAAAAAACATTTAGGCCATATAGGATCCTCGTCCTATATTCTTTAGTCGTTTTAAAAATTTATATTGAAAATTTATTGTTTTTACCGCATTTTTCAAATTTGAGCGTCGATCCTTGACCGGCAGATATTTAAATAAAAAAATTCCTTTTTGGGTTTCTTCTTGTCTATACCAATGACAACTTTTGAACACTATAGTGTTCCGGAAATAGAAAAATGATTGTTTTCGAACTACCCTACTGTATATATATATATTGTAATATACAATAACTTTAAAGAGGAAAATCCATAATTCTGTTCTATGTTGTTTTCAACTCTGATTCCATCTCTCTAAAGCCTATTATACATTGTGATACTTTTCCATCTAATATTGTATCAAACTTTTCTTTGACGGTAATTTGGTCAAATAAGTTGGCTAAAACTTTCGCACCCATTATAAACGATCAATTAATATAAAGATGAATATACTTGCTCAATTGTTTATATTTCTTGATTTAGTTGTTAGTATACTTAAACGTATATGTCAGTTTTATGGTGACACCTGCTGGTGTAACTATAATCAATAAGGTTGTAGAAAAGAATGGAATGACTATTCACAGTTACTTCTGTCTCATTTCCCTTCTTTATTTCTATTCCCAAATACATCTTACCTTCATGCTTTCTTTCTTATTCACTAAATACGTATGAATTTATATTGTATTTGCTAGTCTGATGCTTAAATTTCATCTCATTCAGTTAATTTTCGAGTAACTTTTACAGCTTTGGGACACTGATTAAGAATAAATAGTCAGTCATAAAAATATTAGGTTTTACAGTTAAAATGTTACATATTAAAGAGGATTCCGCAGGACATTAAATTGCGGAGGATTTTTTCACAGTGTAGGAAACTATTAATTTATATTTAGAAATGCGAAAATATTAATGCTCTGATCTATGTGATTTTATGCAACATCAACTATTTCCCACACTATCCTCATTTATGCGCCTACTCTCAGTCACTCATGCCCCTGCTTCTTGCGAACATAACCCTCGTGGGTCCCCTGCTCTGCTCCTGCTTTGAATCGGTTAAATATCATCCCCTACCCTTTTAATGACCACCTGACGTAAGTTGCTTTCTCTGCAGTTTTTTTTTTTTTAAATGGTATTCGTCCGACGCGTATTTATAATTTAAAGAAAGTTCTCGTAAAGTGAATCTGCACTCATGAATGCAACTCCTACTCTAAGAAATAACTTCTAAGACATTACGAATGAATTTCGTGAAGAAATAATTACATATAGTAAGATAGCACATAATCATTCCAGACAAATCATATGCATGCATATTGGCATTCTGTACGCAATAATCTGAGCATACGATAAAGTAATATACCAGAACGTCTTAAGAAATCATTTAAATGAATAAAAGTGGGAAAAAATGTTTGGTTTTTAAATTTCAGGTAATATTCTCAATCTACACCAATTTTGGGAAGTCACCTGCGGTACTTAGTCCTAATATTCATTAATTTTATAGTTATACAAAACAGACTACTGCTAGTATGCATCGAAAGAATGTAAACTGCTTTCCGTGTCCACATCATACTCGATTTTAGTGCAACCGCATAGCGATTTTCGTTTGTTTTGTTTGATACAATGTTGAATAGAAATAGAACAAGTTCTAATTTAGAACAGTTGTATCAAATGTTGTAGCCAACCCAAAAGTTGCATACAACTTGGTATCGTACATGTTCAAATTCCACTTTGATGAAATATTTGATACAATATATGATGGAATATTTGTTCGTCTATAACGGGCTTAAAGTGTCACAGACTACATTAAAATATACATATTAATATTTATTTATTATCCAAAACGTATTACAAGAGAAAGATTTGTAAAGATAGTTATCATCATTAGTGGAACGAAAAAGGTTATCAGTGGTACATCAAATAGAATATACAGAAATAATTTGTATTTAATATTATTTGCCAGATTCTACGGTTCACTTCTTCTTCATAAATTGGAAATGGCTCTCCATAACATGTTAGATTTTATTTCTTCTAAATGAATTTACTCTGAAAGACACATTGCTTCTCACATGTGCTAAATAGCTTCAGACAAAATTAAGACGTGAGCCTCTCTTTGTAGACTTCTTCCGGATTATGACTGTAAATACTGCTTTGTCAAAATCACTTCCCAAATAATCGTGTCGCCGCCATTTCATGTAGCTCTTGATTTGTTTCAAAGGAACGAAGCTATGCTCTACATTTCCCATCAATGACATCTCATTACCTTTTTCATCATCAAAGATTAACTCATATTGAAAATGATGTGCCTTCTCAGGAGCTCCAAGGGTCTGAATATAAAATTTTGAGACAACGTAATTCATGTTGTCATTTTCTCTGATTTCCCGGAAGAAAAACCAACCCCATTCTGGAATACGGCACATGGAAAAGAACTCGCTGATACTTCGGTATAGTTTCACTTTCCAAGTTACAGTGTTCGATATGGGATGAGCTTTAAGCATAATTGTAGGATGGCAGCGTGGGAAGTGTTGCTCGATGTCATCCAATGAGATTGCACAAACACATTTCTGCGCCGGACACTTGAAGTTATTCGGACGCTTTTTCTTAGCTGGACTCTCACCTTCAAGCTGTGGATTCTCCATTGCAAACACTTTTAAATAATCCACCAAATAAAACACCTTAAAGGGGTATGCTGTATAATTTAAAACAGGTAGGTGACTTGAGTCGAGTCTAGATTTGGTTGCTGTTTCTTTGATTAGAACATCCAGGCTTCTAATTCTTGTTTCGCTTGGAATGACAGATACTATGGATACAAAGAATTGGAATTCATTTCAACATCAACAATTAACAAACGTTAGCTCTATTGTTTAATTATGCAATTTCACATTCATTTAGTATTGCTACACTCAGATGTACTTACACAAGAAGGGTTTAGGGCACATCTCGCGTCAACGAGAATATTTGGGGGGAAATTAATATTTCATTGAAAATGATAGAGCTACAATCAAACTAGAAAATTGTAAAGGGTCATTCCATGTCAAATCACCTAATTTTAAAACATGACCCTGCTTCATTGCCTCAGATTCTTTTCAATTTTCTTTCATACGTAAATACTAATGAAATTATGCTAAATTATTTTTTTTTCGTTTTTTGTGTGGGAAATGCGCCGGATAGAATTTTTTTTAAAAATGTGAATTTGGCGCCAATTTTACTTTCCGGCACTCAGCATCATGAAACTAAAATTACCTTAACTACTTTAGTTTTCAAGTTATTGGGGTTATCCAAGTGTCAAATGAAAGCTTAATGTCTGCTCTTTCAGTAGATCCAAAGAAACCTTGCAAAAGGCTACACTGTCAAACATTAAGGAACGTACAAAGCAAATATTAGTGTTATTCACAAATTGTGCCATTGCTCAAAAGTTAAAACTATGAAACTTTTGACACTTTTTTTGTACTATCATCTTAACATGTACATGGTATGGTTAAAAAATAAAAGGCTGTTTTTGTATTATTATTATTATTATTATTATTATTATTATTATTATTATTATTATTATTTGTATTTTACATGTACAGAAATATACAGTTTTAGTGTTGTTGACAGATTATGCCATTCCTCTGAAGTAGGGGTGGCCAATTCCGGAAAGTAAAATCGGAAACATTTCGGAATTCGGAAAAAATCTGATTTCGGAAAAATTTCCAATTTTTTCCCTGATCCCGGATTTTTTCCGAAATTTGGAAAGTGAATTTCCGGAAAATTTTGGCCATCATCTCTACTCTGAAGTGACAACTGTCACTCTTTAAAACTTTTTTTCAAATGATCATCTTAGTAAATATTAGGTGTGTTTAAAAATAAAACTTGTACTGTGTATTTATAATATTACCATAATATTATTTTTTTGTACTTTAACTATGCCTTTCCTTTTTTTTTCCCAATTGTACGATAGCTTATGGCCATAAACTTCTGTAACTTTTTATAGGATTAGATTGCATTTACTTGGTATTGTTAAATACCAAAAAGTTAAACCTTATTTTGTAATAGTTTTGTGTTTTCTTGAAGGAATATGTAGGCTTAGCAATGTAACGAGTTGACAGTTTATTACAAAACCTGTCAACAAAAATAAGAGATAATAGACGAATGTACATAGATGAAAACAATAAACATACCTACTGGTAATACTTCTCAGAATTGCACAGCTTTACAACCAGAATGTTGTGTCCTATATTTCACAGCTCATTGTTTTCACTTATGATATGAATTCTTTTCTATTTTTGCTTCCAATTGCATAAGTCTGGGCTGATTGGCTTGTAAGAGATGGAACAGGAACTTCCCAGATGATATTTTCAAAAAGTACCCACCAAGAGTCTTCGTTTTCCGGCCAGTAGAATATAGAAGACATACAGCGATTCAGTCTGACGTACAAAAATAATAATTACAAAAATACCAACATCACCCTTTTCAATTTTTACTGTATGTGCTAAGACGATTCCATAAAATAATTTCAAAAGTTTCGTAAGTGTAACTTACCAACAATGGCACAATTTGTACCAAAACATAAAACTGCATATTTCCGTACATTTCCTTAAAAAAAAAATACAAACATACAAAAAGCCCTTTTCATTTTTTAACCATACCATGTAAGTGTTAAGATGAATGTATATCCAAAAAATTCCAAAAGTTTCATAGTTGTAACTTTTGAACAATGGCACAATTTGTAAAAAAACTAAAATTTGCTTTGTATGCTCGTTAATGATTTACAGTGTAATCTTTTGCTAAGTGTCTTAGAATCTGCTGAAAGAGCAAAAACTAAGCTTTCATTTGACACCTAGATGAGCCCAATAACTTTAAAAATGAAGTTATGGTAATTTTAGTTCCATATTGCTGAGTGACGGGAAGTGAAATTGGCGCCAAATTCACATTTTTCAAAAATTTCTCTCCGGTGCATTTCTCATCCAAAAGATCGGGAAAAAATAATCTAGCATAATTTTATTGGTATTTAAGTATGAAAAAATTTTTGAAGAGAATCTGAGACATTGAAGCATTGCACTAGGTGAGTTGGCATGGAATGTCCCTAAATTGAGATCAGAGAAAATGTAAATTTTGGTGGGAAAATGGCAAATTTGGGCAAAAATGGTATATTTAAGGACACAACGTTAAAGTTTGGGGGAGAAAGATAAATTTGGGAATATAAAAGGTAATTTTTTGTGTAGTATGGCAAAATTTGGGCGAAGAATAACAAATTTGGGTACAAATGCTATATTTATTAAGGGCACAATGTTAACGTTCGGGGAAGAAAGGTAACTTTGGGAAAAGAGGGTTAATTTTCGTGGACTATGGTAAATTTGGGAGAAGAATAGCAAATTTGGGTAAAAATGGAATATTTAAAGGCACAATGTTATAGTTTTGGGGAAGAAAGGTAAATTTGGGAAATTAAATGTTAATTTTCGGGAAGAATGTTAAATTTAATGGTTATGTCTATTGCGTTACTACATATAAGAGGATTTGGTCGGAGCGACAACTTTTACTGAATGATGTGTGTGCACCATACTCACAATCATTATCTTTTATCTGATTTTCTAGAATGGAGTTTGATACATTTAGTTCACGTAGCTACTTCTTTTTATTAAACAAAACAATTTTAAGACCAAGGTTCTACTCCTGGCGAAAGGGTGTTTCGCATCCACTATAAACTGTAAGTCGAAGTTTCAAATAGCGCCGCTACTGAGAGGGACGCTAAACTCAAATGAAAATTTGAAAGAAAATAATTTTGGGAATATCTTTTTTATCTCATAACATCAGCTTCCTTTGATGAATTTCTCAATTATCCCAAATTTTTCATATCTAGATTACGCCCATAGCTCATAAATTCGAATAATTGGAGTTAACTTGATTTTGAGTTTAACGTCTCTTTCAGCAGCGAATCTATATGGGACGGGACCTACTGATTAACGTGGAATCCGAAAAACATGAGTTCCCGCCGCGAATCGAACCCGGGTTTTCCACACCAAAGGCGCGTACTCTCACCACTTAGCCACGGAGAATAATTGGAGTTTTACTGAATTAGACTTTTGTTTGCAGGATAGCATCAAGTCTTTATTAATGGAAAACTTACAAATATCATATTATTTTGTGACGACACCTGCTTCGTTTCAACATGTAATTGTCTTGAAGATCTGGTGAAGATTTGCTTATCACATCCAGATATTGGATCGGGACACGGTGTCTCAGTGGTAGAACACTTATCTCTGGAGCATGGGGTCCCTAGTTCGATATCCGCCCAAGTGTAAGTTTGTGGTGAACAACATCGTGTCCGTGGGTTTTCTTGAGGTACTTCCGATTCCTCCCACACTCTCATTCCATCTGTAATTGCATCATAATGCACTTGGGTTACTCTTCATCTCCTTTAGTCCCATAATCGTGGGACTTCATTTCATTTCACATCCAGATATCTTGGTGTATCAATCTTGGACCTATTATAATGTGAGTAAAGGTATAAAAGTCTGTAGAAAGAGAGAATTTTGAAACAGGTTGTTACCAATCTGTTTTTTTTTTTTTTTTTTTTTTTTTAATGACACCAGCCATTGGGGCTACACTGATAACGAATTTAAATAAATAAATAGTAATAATAACAAAAACAAGCTTTCCAACTCAGTACGCTCTTCGAACGGAATTAAAGGTCACGAAAAAGTAACACGAGGAACGTGGGTATTGGTGTGTGAGGAAACCTAGAATACCTCTTTTCTACAATGCTTGATGTGATTAAGGCCCAAGGAAACAGTCAGTTGAATTGACAAGGTTGCTTTCTCATTTAACGTGGGGTGCTTTACTAGTACGGACTCCGAACGGCTCGTGCGATTGGAAATTCCACCATTTTATATTGATATCCACCAATTTCGAATAATTTTCCTCTCTTTATATTTTCGTTCGTATCTTTGCTCATAAGAGAGTAGTTCTATGGCTCGGGACGTTGGATACACCCGATATATTCAAAATATCGAAATCGAACTTTCGTATCTCCCGCTGAGATTTCAAACATTTTCCATACAGCAGCATTAGTGATGTCATACTAGATGAAATTACATTTGAAGACGCTAACATGTGTCTTCTAAATTAAAGAAAATCTTGAATTAGTACGGTATCGCTCAATGTAACTACAGAGGAACGAATGAGTTTTTATGGTTTGTCTGCGGATGATATTATGTTTTCTTGCTTTCTCTTCAACACAAGACTTCTCAGCATTGTAGAATATAACTGTTTCCAAGAAACATGGACTCTTTTTAGTTTGTTTTAAGACACATTATACATTTCAATCTTGCAGACCGAACTATTCTTTATTAGATGTTGCAGAAGCTGCAACTTATCCATCTTATGTCTCGTGGTTTTGTGCGACTTACTGAGATAGGTACTACACAATTCGTACAGTAGTGCGGGAGTGGCATGCTTCTATCACTCATTATTCCTAAATTTCTTAAATACAGAGCACTGCATGATTTCAATATGTGAGCTTTTCTTATTTTATTTTCTAAGGATATTTTACAATACTTAGGACAGTTCTTGAGGAGGGTGTTCATTTATTATGTAGCCAAAATAATCCACTTGTGAAATCCTCACACCAAAACAGTTTTTAAAAAGTACCCATGAACTTAGGGCGAAAACCGTGTTGTTTCAAAGTTACGCGATACCGAAAAGGAGGAAAGTGTAACTTTGAGGCTGCCTAGCTCGAAAATTACTATACAAATTAAAGGCGGTTAAAGAATATCAGAGGATCTAGTACACTGTCTATCTAAATATCTACGAGGTCCGACAATAAAGTAATGAGAATTTCTTTTAGCTGATGCTGGCACCCCGCCGCCGCCAGCATGTGACCTTGGGCCTGCTCTACTAGCACAGCACGTGGTACTCACGAAATATTATCCATTGTGGAGTTAGAGGTTGAAGGTGCGGTCGTGTGTTGGACCTCTATCACAACAATGGAAGCACGTAATATTGAGCAGTTCTACGCAGTCACCTTCTGTGTGAAACTTCTGGGTGAGACTGCCGCGGTAACGTACCGGAAGCTTCAGCAGGCCTTTGGAAATGAAGTGTTATCAATAGCACAAGTGTATCTTTGGCACAAAATGTTTGCGGAAGGCAGAACAAAAATCGAAGATGAACCCGCAGTGGGCGACCCACAACAACACGAACGGAAAAGAACACAAACAGGGTGAGGGAACTTGTGCGAGAGGATAGGCGATTAACCGTGAAAATGATTGTGAATGAACTGAACAAGAATCGAGAAACAGTCGTCTGATATTAACTGAAAATTTGAGAATGCGAAAAGCGTGTTCCAAACTGGTTCCGAAAAATCTCACACAGCAACAAAAAGATGACCGGAGGACTGTGGCGGCTGATTTGCTGAACCAAGTGGAATCTAACCCGGATTTACTGAACAGCATTATCATTGGTGATGAAAGTTGGTGTTTTCAATATGACCCAGAAACGAAACGTCAAAGTGCTCAAGGGTGTTCGAAAGATTCGCCACGACCAAAGAAAGCCCGCATGTCGAAGTCCAAGGTGAAATACGGGGACCTCCAAGGCAGACAGTAAATTAACATTTCTACATAGAAATTCTCGAAAGACTCCCAAAACGCGTCCGTCGTGTTCGTTCAGAGATTGCTGACACCTGGATCCTTCTTCACGATAATGCACTAGCCCATACTGCATTGTCTGTTCGTCAGTATTTGGTATCAAAATCCATTACAGTGCTACCACACCCTCCTTATTCGCCGGGCATCGCCCCTTGTGATTTTTGCTGTTCCCAAAGGTGAAATCAGTTCTTAGCGGACACCGTTTTGAAGCAGAGACATTCAAACAGCTGTAACACAGGCTTTGGCAGATATCCCAAAAGATGACTTCCAGAGATGTTGCCAACAATGGAAATGCCGATGGAGAAAGTGTGTGCAGGCACAAGGGGAGTACTTTGATGGTGCTCACATTGTGGTTGGTTTAAAATGTAAGTAAAGCTTTCTCCAACAATTCTCATTACTTTCTGGGCGCGGTGGCTCAGTGGTAGAGCGTTCACCTCTGGTGCTTGGGGTCCCGGGTTCGATCCCAGACCCCGCCAAGTGAACTTTGTGGTGGACAAACACCTTGCTCGTGGGTTTTCTAGGGGTTCTCCCGTTTCCTCCCACTTTCTTCGTTCCACCATTTCACTCATCTGTCATCATCACCGTCTCCTTTAGCCTCCCCGGCATAACCGTGGGACGTAAAACTTAAAGATTTCATTTCATTTCATTTTCTCATTACTTTCTTGACAGCCCCGTATGTTTCAGAATTAGGTCGTACCAGCGCAACAAACTTTATAGAGGGAGCTGGGGTGTCGGAACTCGATTAGAGTAAGGATAATAATTATTTGATATAAATTTCTAATTGTCTTCTTATTAAACTGTTATGTCATGTAAATGATGTATTATCATTTGTCAACTGCAAACCAATTTTAATATCCACAATTATACAATTACACATAACACAGTTTCACAACAACGAAAAATGGTTGTTAACACTTACAAAGCAAAGTGTCACTTGAAATATAATTTGCTTATGGTTATCTAAGCAAGATAATCTTCATACAAAAAAAAAGATACAGAGATACAGATTGCAGAGATATTGAAAGCCAAAATACTGTTAAAAGGAACATCAGAGCATAGAATTCGAACAACTACTTACCGAACAAAGTTCTTAGCATAGTACTTTCATTGACATCTCCCTTTTTCTATCTTACAATAATTGGTGAAGGAAATGGTAGAATAAGACGTTGGAGGAAACGGGAGTTCTCGAAAAAACCTTATGAACACTATATCATCCACTATCAATTAACGTACTATGACGTATTAATAGAGTATAAATCTTTTGTTTTCTGCGTAGTACGCAGAACAAGAATTCACAAAACACTAATAATTATAACAGATGCTCGATGTGTCCTCCCTCAGCCTCAGTAAAATGCACTGCACGACCCGACAGTGATTCATGCACATGATTGATACGCATAAGGGTATTAAGAATTATTACTGGGGCTGCGGTGGCTCAGTGGTAGAGCGTTCACCTCTTGCTCATGGGGTCCTGGGTTCAATCCCAGCTCCCGCCAAGATCTTTGTGGTGGGCAAATACTGTGTGCGTGGGTTTTCTTGATGTTTTCTCGTTTCCTCCCACTTTCTTCATTCCACCATTTCATTCATTTCTCATCATCATCGTCCCCTTTAGCCTATCTGGCATAATCGTGGGACGTAAAACTTAAAGAATTATTCTAAATCCACCACAAATGGTTTCGTATCAATCAGGGCATAGACTTACTAGTATTAAGAGATTATTTTATAAGTAAATCTTATACTATGAACCTATCAAGGATGTAATGGAAAATATATGGAAGTATACGACATAAACCCACCTAAGTATAGTTCACCATATATTTACTTTAATTGATGGATGTAATGGAGAAATAGGGGAGAGTATAAGGTATATTTTCGAAAACAGTCGAGCGCAAGTCTAACAGAAATTCTAGTAATACCTTACTGTAGCGTATTGAAAAGAAATAATAAATATAGGAAACATACCTATAAATCAATCAATATACCATTACACAACACGTTTTTCCTTTTGTCACTTTGAAATATAGGGTATCCGGAATGAGACTGGCGGTTTTTAAAAATCTATAGGTTTAATATGGTCAGAGATACAGAAGGAAAAACATACATTTTAAAGGAGAGCTTAAAAAAATTATTTGGTCTTACTTAAAAGCCATTTTAACTCATTGTAACTCCATCTGAGCTCCATTTGTATGTTTTACAACATCTAGCCTGAACTCAATTTCTCTCCACGTACTCTGTAACATTTGAGGTGTTACTGAAGCAATCGCATTCCTAATATGGTTTTTCAGTTCATCAAGGTCACGCACCTTTTCAACAGAATAAACAAGGTCTCTCAAATACCCCCCAAGAAGAAGTTCAGGGGGTAACATCAGGAGATCGTGGAGGCCACCTAATTGGCCCATGACGGCCTATCCAATGGCAAATAAGTTCAGTGTTAAGGTACTCCCTCAATTGTAGGATTCAATGTGTCGGGGCACCATCCAATTTGAATATCATTTGAGGTTGAAAATGTTGTAACTGGGGAACAGCAAAGTGTTGAAACATACCGAAGAACACATTTCTTATTATGTTTTGCTCTATGAAAAAGAAGGTTAAAGCACATCAAACATTCAATTTGGGACTGTCTCTAAAATGTTCTATGTACGCCTGCGGATTCTCAGATCCCCATTACCTAACATTGTGTCTGTTAACACAGCCAGACGAGTGAAAAATTGCATCATCAGAGAAAACAACGTTCAATAGGAAATTATGGTCATAATTAATTATGTCAAGAATTTCAATGCTGCTCTCTGTGACTTATCATTGGGCTTAATTTCTTGCAACAATTGCACCTTATACGCAAGCAAACGTAATCGTTTGTGTACCACACCGTGCACTGTTGAATTTGGAATTTCCAATTGCCTGCTCGCTGGGCGAATTGACTTTCTCGGGCTACGTGAGAAACACTCTTTTATTGCTTCCACATTTTCTTCTGACACACGCGATTTACCACCGCTGTGTTATTTTACTACACTCCCCGTTTATAAAAATTGATCCTTCTACGCCTGGATACTGTTGCGTGATAGATAATCCTTGTGGTAAACACGTCGAAAGTTTCGGTGAACTTGAACAACACTTTTTGTCTCTACAAACCACCAAACGCATTGCGCCTTTTCGACTACCAACGCTATTTCTGTTTATCGGCGATACTAGCCCCGTCACCGGTAGTTCTTCAAGTATGAAAATTTGCTGAACAAACCTCTTTGAGTTTTCTTTTAATATGAATGTTTTTTTTTCTTCTGTATCTCTGACCATATTAAAACTACACACTTTTAAAAACCATCAGTCCCATTCCGGACATCCTGTACATTGAGATAATCATGTTTCGGCACATCAAGTACAACACAATCTCCAGACTGAACTAAGTTATCACTCTCTCCTAAATTAGTGAAAAATGCCTCGGTATTTTCAGAAATATTACAGCTGAATGCACGTTGCTGCAGATAGCAATATTTGTCTGCTTCCATTTCCATGTATTAAAGAAGAATATTTAAATAGGAAAATCATAATTTTCATTTTTTTCAGGTTCTCACAATATACAAGGTCAGATTTTACCATTGTAACAATGTTACAAAGTGAATGTTTCCATAAGTTATTTGCATTTCTTAAAATATTCAGCTTATTTAGATAGGAAAACAGGTATCGAAAAATAAAAACCGGAGGTTATACGTATTGAAAAGAAAAGAAGAGAGAGAAGATACTTAAAAATAAATTTAAATTTAATTTTTTTCTGCGTTAACTGACGAATCTCTGGTGAAGAGTTCTAAACATTCCATTCCCCTCGGAAAGCCTAAATTTTATTTAATCTATTAGTTTATTTTTGTTATAATAAATTGAGATGCAAAGAAATGCAGATAACTGATTGAAATATCGAGTTTTATGCCACTATATTCTTGTATTTTGAATTGCACAAATTTATATCCTTTGCGTCTGTTTAAAGCGTCGTATTACAGGAAATTAGTCAACAACAGCATCAACACTGCACGTTCAAATATTCTTTCGAACGACAGGAGAGCGCAGTTCCTCTGTTCGCTACCCCACTTCCCTTCTGTACTACAAACAGTAACTTATCACGTCCGCATCCCTCTTGTGAACGTTGTGTGATGATGGAATGCATATAATCAAGGGGGAAAGCAAGCGGAGTCTGTTTAAAATTTAGAGAAAACTTCTGGTGACTATAACATTAGAGGAAAGAAAAGAAAGCAACGGGGTGATACATAATACTCTTAAATATTATTAAAAATCTTAATGAACAATAAACAATATTTAGTGGTTCACGTGGTCTTGTGCACTGCATAAGTCGACACCAATGTTTTCAAATGTTTTCTACAAACCCGTAGTGCCTAAAGAAATTTCGTTTAAGTAGTAAAAGTACAAGATCACCGAATTGTGCTATATGTAAATTAACTACGAGTGCAAATAGAAAAATTAGTAGAGTTTACACCTGTCCGTTATAAGATGTTTCCCACAATAATTAATTTGCCTATTAATTGAGGAATAGATAATTTTTAACTCACTTGTAATGAATAATCATGATAGAAAATTTTGTTAGGTATATCATTCTCTGAGCCAATATATTCAAATGTCTAGTGTGAAAGTGCCCTTCTTTTTTATATACTTGGGTATTTATATGAAAGGACAAGTCACTTTCATTTACTTTGCGTTTCTATCCAATTTGTTACTTCCTAGAAAGTGAAAAATATACCTTAATTCTAAAATTACCTTACTTAATCGTGATTTTTACACTATGACGTATGATTTTTATCTAAATCCAAATTTCTCTTTCCTCTTTTACCAATCACAAAGATTAGTAATAAGTAAATATTAAATATATGCACTACATTTATGTGAACATTACAGTATTTTATTGGTATGTTCTTAATTATGTAAGACATATATGTTTACAAAATATTTCCAAAACAAGTTTTAAAAAAATACCGAAAAAAACATTCAATTTCAAATCATATATTTCAAGCTAAATGTTTATTTCTTTGTCCTGTAAACAAATTTATACGGGTCAGATTGACATACTTCCACCATTGTTTAACGTAAATGTAGGGAAGAGACTGTAGGATTTTAAGAAAGTTTATCAAACACCATACATGTGGTACAGATTAACAAAAGCAGTACCAGTGCAAAATCATTACATACATCCTGCTTTTGATAAATTCGATTCTAAGTGTTTTCAAAATAGAATGCTATAGTGTCTTACATTTCTAGGTTCATATTTACTTTACGAGAGCATAATTATTTTGCCTATAAATACAGCAATTGTAGGCAAATTTTGAGAAACTACAGACTAATTAGATTTTCTCCAGGCAACGTCTAGTATTGAAACTTCTATTAAATTAATAATAGTATACAAAAGAGAATGAGTAACTGGGTATACTGGGTATACGTAAACTGGGTATACTTTGGACCTCAAAGGCAACTTTGGCCCAAAGGAAGAGAAAGATTTGATTTCTTTCTACATGGTTATTATGGTTTAACCATCCGTAAACAAAGAAAGTTGTGGATTGAAGTATTATAAATTGAGATAACATGAATATTGGCGCTAGGGATTTGTTTTCAGAACGTGGAAAGCAAAATGCTAGCAATTGTTAGCAAATAAATATTTATCATATTTGAAGTTACACAACTTTTGTTCATTGCATTAAAGTGACATATCTTGAATGCACAAGTAAGTAGAATATAAAAGAAACATGTTCATTAGCGAATATTAATAAGTTCACGCCTTAAGTATTTGTTCAATTACACACAAACTATTAGGCCTAAGCGTTTAATTGTGTGGAGTAGTGCTCTCAACGGGTCAAGTCGGGTCGGGTTGAAGACCGACCCGACCCGAGCCGTGAGCCCAATTGACTGACCCGATTCACCCGACCCGACCCGTTTGAAAGCACTAAGTCACGATACTGGGTGAACGCCAAAATGCACTCCCATTGTTAATTAAACCTGGACGACGTGTACCGAAGTCTTACACGTTAACCACTAGCTAGATCAAGCGGGTGATTTGTATATGCATCTTAGGGAATATTTGACACTTTTGAGGTTTGGTTATTTCTTTTTATAACCGATACCAATGTCCGACGTGGGAGAAGTTTATTTTTTCTTGCTTTAGTTCTATGTGACGAAATTTTTCTTCAAGGTCAGTGTTCTCACCTGCTTGGAAGGCAGTAGCAAGAGTCTCTTGGCGGAGACAAAAGGAAATCCCCTAGATTAGGCGCGTGGGTAACAGGTGTCTTTTGATTTTTGTCTCAAAGTTGCACCGTGCCTTTCAGTAGCTGAAGGTTAACTGTTGGTGTTTGATGTGGCGGCACTAGTACAATTCTGTTTCTCGTCTACAGTTTGTAACAAATAAATTCTCTCTTTAGCAGCGCCTCTGGCACCCGCGCACCTATATACGTAACAAGTAAAATATCGAAAAGGCCGGAAGACAGAGATAAGGAAAGATAAGAATGTTGTTCTGTAGTGGCTTGAGAAGGAAGAGGAGGAGTCCGAGATGTGGTAGATTACGAAATTGATCACGTGAGTGCAAGCGATAACAACACTGAATCCATGGTGATATGGATTCATCACTAACCATGATGATATTTTTTGATCATCTAAATATATGTGCAATAAGTGCACTTTGCATCCTGAAATTAAATATCAGTTCACCTTAATTGTCACGAAGGGTTTTTTTCTTAGATATCGCCTGAAAAATGATTAAACCTCAATAAAACGCTGACGCTGTATTCCCAAATTTTCAGTTGAAATTAAGAAGAGAGATGGACTACAACTGTCACTTGCTGTTGAGAAATAGAGAATGGTTAGTCTAGAAGCCATCAGGCTCCAAAACAATTTGCCATGTCTATGGAACAAGAAGAGACAAAACTAGAAGGAAGCAGTGCTTGAAATGTGACAGATAGATGTGTGGAGAACATCTCAAAGATATTTGTGTAACATGCTTGCAATCAATCTGGTAATCATAAAAAAGTCCGTTATACTCAGGAGGAAGGTCCATAAACCATGAGAGTTGAATTTTCATGAAAATTAGTGACCAGATTCAGTTCGAGCTGCTAAGTAACGTAGTAATAGTCACTCGATGCGCAAATGCTTCGTTGAGCTGCTACACCTACGCCATCTTGAAATCAAATTACCAATGTCCAAAAATATCCTTTCGGCATAAAAATGAAAAAAAAGCTTTTGGTAGATCTAACTTCAATATTGTAAACCGGAATAGGACATCTATATGTGGGAGTACTTCAGTGCATGATCGCCATCTTGAAAGGCGCCATATTGAATGGCGGTCAAATATGATAAATGGCAAGGTGGTCATGTGGGGTATCAAATAACACTGAAATTTACTCCTGAATCCATTTCCGTAGCCAAAGTTTAGATATCTGTTTTCACTTCAGAGTTTTCTCTCTCACCCACAGGAACATATAAAAACTGTGCAAGTTAAATTTGTGTTATGGAACACGGACATGCGAGCACTTGCAGGGTTTTAACTAATGCAGTAGTAGTCCCTTGATCTACAAGAGCCACTACACCAATAAGATCTTGAGCCTAACGAGGGATCATTAATTAAATTGAAATGCCTGTAGGGAAAAATGTAATAGCAGCACTGTAACAAATTATATCTATTTCAAGTGATATATATATATATATATATATATATATATATATATATATATATATATATATATATATATATATATCTGAGTCTATGTGTTGCGATTATGCATAGCACTTAAATTATGTAATATAAGTTAGGTGCAACGGCACATATGACTTTACAAGGATATGTCTTGAAGTTATTAGAAAATTAATAGAAAAATTATCAGAAAAATAATATAAACTGGTGCACATAAGCAGATATTAACCTACTAACCTTTTGCTCTTCAGTTTTGATGATGGGGATCCATAACGAAGTTATTAGCACACAGCATCATGGAGCAGTACAAACACTTAACAAATGCCCATTCGTCACAACCTTCATGATCACAGACACTATTTTCTACTTGCAACATAGTGTCCAGAGCATTTGTAAATGAACCAACTATTGCTCTTGTGACGTACCCACATTTTTGCCATGCATATGCAAGTATGCCCTTTAGGGCTGGCGCATAAAATTGATGATACACAACATAATGCATTTTCATTATGAAAATTCTGTCATATAACTTGTTCGGTGTACCAGAAACAATGAATTTATGTCGAAAATAATTATCAAGTCTCCGAATTACCAGCTTATATTGCCGAAAAAAGTATACCTCAAGAGGCTGAATAAATTTGGTGGTCTTTCGGGGTATAACTTCAACACGAATGTTTTTTCTCATGTAACAATTCTCACACGTCTTCATTCGTCTGTCCACTTCACGAGTCAAGCAACAGCAGGGAATCCTCTTTCACATCAGAAATAAACATGTCTTTTAGCCACCGTTTGACGTGTTCACGAGTGAGTTTACCTAATTTGCTCGATCCATAACAATGTTGAAAGGTGTCTATCTAGCTAACTGTTGTTTCACTTTGGGTCCGAACACGCCTTTAGGCTCCTGGAAACATTATATATATATATATATATATATATATATATATATATATATATATATATATATATATAGGGGATACTTGCCCAAGATGGGACAGGTCATAAGACGGGACAGTGGCAACACTGCTTCAGAGACAGCATGGGCTCACGTGATTGTGGCGTCAGTTTGATGAGTGCTCAAGAAGGAATAACATACTGTGACAAACGATCAGGAGCTGGACAAAACGAAAGAAAGATAATCAACATGTAAGAATATACCATATTTTCTAAAATATATCTGAAACATTCAAACCCTGTTTTCTACTACTCAAGCACACCTTTTAAAAATGTTTGTCTGCACAGACATGTGTCATTTTTTAAAGAAAATGAACAAAGCATTGCAGTGCCACGTTGGCCAAGGCGATTTTTAAAAAGTGATGAAAACTGTAACGGAATTGTATTTCCTAAGACGGGACAATCACGAAATCCGAAGACGGGACAATGTCCCGTCTTAGGAGAAAAGAGAAACTGAATAGGATCTCAAGTTGTGTCCCTACCCGTGCATAAACTTTCAAAGGTATTTACTAAGAAAGGTAAGAAGCAGGTTGGTGCCCTAACGTCCGCTGAACACGGTAGAAATATGACAGTTGTGTGTGCTGTGAACGCCTGTGGAAACTATGTCCCTCCAGCTTTCATATTTGCACGAAAGAAGGAAAATCCTGAATTGACAGACATAGATCCAGAAAATTGTGTTCAATTCGTTAGTTCCAATGGAAGGATCACAGGTGAAGTATTTCTCGCGTATCTCAAGCATTTTGCCTCTTACGTTAGACCAAGCAAACAAAACCCGGTACTATTGATTGTTGACGGCCACACCTCGCATACAAAGAACCTTTCCATTTTGGATTATGCGCCAGAAAACTGTATAGTGCTTTTGAGTTTACCAGCACACTGTACCCACAAACTCCAACCGCTAGATGTGAGCGTGTTTAGTCCTCTGGAACTTTATTATGATCAAGCGGTGGAACACTGGCTTCGGCATCATCCTGGAAGGTCTTTTACACAGTATCACGTTGCGGAAGCGTTTATAACAGCTTATAGTAAAGCAGCTACTGTGGCAAATGCTTCAAGTGGTTCGTAAAACAGGAATCTGGCCTGTCAACCGCCATATTTTTGAAGACCATGAATGTGTAGTTCAACCTGTGGTTAGGAGGCTTGGTACGTCTGGTGTTCGATATATCAGCGACGGTGCAGAACCTCCCGTTCCTACAAATACCCAGCCTACGCATTCTGTTGACCTGGTACCTAGGGCTATAACCCTTTCCACACTTGCTAATCAGTCAGTAGTCAACCAAGATAATGCCCTTCCATCTACATCCAAAACACCATCTTCTAGCACGTCTGCACCTCAAACATCGCATGTAAGCCCAGAAGACATCAACCCAGTTCCTACATTAAGCCTATATTCTCAAGAAAGCAGTCCGGGAAAGAAACCTACAGTATCAATAGGAGCGACTATACTAACCTTTACTCCATATAAAACTCTTCTTCAAACAAAAGTGTCATATGTTCGCCCTACCCAGGCTGCAAAAGCGTCTCACAGTGGTGCAAAAAGGAAACTCCAGCTGGGACCTACTCAAACTTTAACTTTTGGAGTAACCAAGAAGGAAAAGGTAGTCAAGAACAAAAAGGAATAGTATTGTTTGGCGTGCGGAAATCCATATTCCACTTCAACTGCAGGCTGGATTCCGTGTATGGGTTGTAAGAGGTGGGCTCATGAATCATGTTCAGCTGCAACCAATGGCGTGTATTATTGTGCGGAGTGCAATGATTAGGAGTGAACAGTATTGACGATTGTTATCATAATTCAATTATTAAGGCGTATCTAAGGTACATTAGTGAAAGATACCGGTTAATGTAGTGCCTAACTATGAATCGTTCCTTGCTAATAAGAATCACAATAAACTAGTTATGACGAAGTGTGTCGCATAGTAGCTACACTTTTGTGTTGTTTAATTGTATCTTCATGTCTAGCCTAATTTTCTTTGTGTGTTTCTCTTTGCGTCATTTTCTTTGTATTCCAGATATTGATAATACTATCATAATTATCTAATTGCTCAAAATATTGTGTATTTGCAACTGAATTTGAGTTGATATCAAATTTACAGTAATCTAAGTAGTGGCTTGTGCTTGTGATAAACAGTTTATAAGTTCATAACAAAACCTACGTTATAACTTTTATAAGCTACAGGATGTCCCATCTTTGGAACTGCCTTGTCCCAACTTATGCGTACTATTTCTTAGGATGGGACAATCACAAGCCTTTTTCTTTCTTTACAAAAATAATGTTTAGTATTGTGGCATGCCACTTGAACTTTGCATTCGTGGATCAGAAGGACTATACATTTGAATGCATGTGCTACCTTTCTTATTATAACATTTGTGTCTTTTAAATAAATTCTTATTTGAAAAGTGTCCCATCTTGAAAAGTCTCCCCTATATATATATATATATATATATATATATATATATATATATATATATATATGTGTGTGTGTGTGTGTGTGTTTGTGCCTAGCCGTACTGGGGAAATTTAAATCTGGATGGTTTATGCGTGGGACACTGAGACCAAAGACTGAACGACTGCGGTGTATGTTTCTCACCTATTTCTGACAGAGTTCTACCAGAGGTCATTTTGTACTCAAACCTAGACTGATCAGTATTAAAGATGCATTCACTGTTGTACGGTTTCTCATGTATTATTTTATTAATTTTAATCACAAAAGTTTGGGCATTATCAAGTAATTCACCTTCATTTTCAACATCTTTCTTCGTTACAAATTGAGTAATCCTTCATGAGCGAATCCCGTGCTCTTTTTTTAAATTTGTTAATGAAACCACGAGAAGCACAGAATGTATAGTTCAATTTCCTCTCTGTCAGTAACATCCACGCTTTTAAATGATAATCATGTACTGTAAGTTCTTTAGTGCGATAAATATTGAATGTTTTTAGTACTTCGTATTTTAGTAGTAACATGGCATGAGAGCGGGGAGGTTTGTTATGGAATTTCAGTCTTATACACAAACACCGTATTGCACTTGAATTTCTTCGCTGCAGCTGCAACAGTGTTACGTTTCCCATTCTTATTCAATAATGCAACTTGCTCCTGATTTTTTTTTTTTTTTTTTTTTTTTGTCTTTTTTAAAGACAGATTCTGTTACACGTACAGATTTAGTCCGGCGTGGAGATGACATCTCATACTCGCTCATAGAAGGCGCACTTTCACTAATTGATGGACTAGTTATCTGTTCCAAATCCATTTCGTTTGTCGAAACTTCATGCTCACTCTCTGTGTCAGTGTCTACATCTAATGTGTCACTAACTGTTAGAGAAACGTTAGCATCATACTTGCTTGCTATCATTGCAAGCAATGTACCTGCAAATGTCTTATCTTCTATCCCATTCTCACTCACGACACTATATTTTTCCACCACTGCTTGATTTAAAATGTAGACTACGTTTATCGGATTAATTGTTCGCATTTTATGCACGGAACGAATGTTTCACTGGTCCAACAAATGCGTTCGTACCGAACGCCACACGCCTGCCCGCACCAAAATTGATGTACTACTACCGTTTCCCGTTTGTCATTCGGAGAATGACACCATACACCTCTCTGCACACCCATGTTACAATTATTGCCTGTAGGAAAACTCTCTAAATTCTGCGTGTTGTGTGTTACAACCCTAAACAATAGTCTAAAGTCAAGAGAACTAATAAGTCTATTTTGTTAGTTTTTAATAGTACGGAGTACAATATTGGGGAAATTCACCACATTCCCATAGAGTATTTCAAACACAAAAAGGAGCTATATATGTCATTGTGAGTGTTAAAGCACATGAATAAACAAGTCCCAAAATGAATTTTTTGAGTTGTCAAGTATGTGATTTAAATAATAAATAAATCCTCGAAACACCTGCTACAATTAGTTATTTATGACAGTTTTGATATGAAAACTAGTCTTGCCCTTATTAAAGCGAGTGTTTTATCGTTAAAGGTGGAAAGATGCAGATTATTATTTGAGATGCAGATGAAGATTTAATTATTTAATATAGAAGGAAAAAGCAAGAAAAAGGTTTGTTTTATGGATTGCAACTTGAAATTGAATCTTGTAGCAATCTTTATTGCCATCTCTTCTTAGCGAGTGTGTATGCATTCTCTTACCACTAATAGCAGAACAGACACAAGAAAAAGTGAATTCCAAGTTTCGAGGTGTACCTTCTTCTAAGAATAGGCTGTGAACTGAATTTAAATTCCCTTCATTGTTCAATGCGTCAGCGATAAATCGATATTATTTAGACAAACTGACAATAAATGCATTACATTGTTTTAACTTCGTAATATGTACGGTAAATTATAGGTTGTCAAGTATGAGTATTGGAAAGGAACGCAATATTCTGCAACAACGAGGGTCTTAGCGTAAGGTTTCAGGATTGGAAAAGAAAACAATATAATGGGCCATGTAAAATTGCTTAAAATAGATATTTGGTTTGATTCAGTTCAACGTCCCACACTTATGCCTGCTACACTAAAGAAGACATGTACTAAGCAAAATAAATGAGCAAAATAAATGACGCGTCTCTTTATTTTGAAGTTTTTTGAAAATATCTCCGTTTTCTTTATATGTTCGAAATTTCGGAAGGTTTCCCCAGCAGGACAGGTTAATAACAAACTCGTTTTTAATATTTGTATAAGATATTAGCTTAAAATAAAGAAATTAGAAGCAGAAAACATTAAATCGACAGAAATCTCGAGAATTACCAACTCTGCTAAAGTGGGAAATTTTCAAGAACGCGAGGGAATTCTGCAGTTCAACACGAAGCAGCGACATCTATGTCATTGAGAGAAGCGTGGATTAGATCTACAAACGAAAATTTTAACGAAATATTTCTAGTATGTCTTATTATATGCATTATCAGCGAACTCCAAATATATGAATCTATGCTAAGTATTAACGTATAGATAGTGCAAATAGTGGAAATTACCTATGAAAAAGACGAATTGTTAGCCCAATCGTAATGAAAAATCGTCTTTACTGTAGAACAGGTTCAGCTTACGTAAGAGAGCAAATAGCTCAATTAGATAAAGCAACGAGTTTGTATACCGAAGGTAGACGGTTCGAATCCCGTGGAAGTACTGTTGTCATTTTTATCACTAAGGTTATTTTATTTATTTTTTATTTGGGAAAGAATCAAATTGTAACATATGTGTAAAACTCATGACGATACCAAAAAAAAAAAGAGAAAATATCGTCGCAGTTGCATTAGTGTCTCTAATTTTTGTTTGCAAACAGATTCGTAATTATTTCCCCTGTGCTCACTGAAGCATAACGAATGTTTTCCAGTAAATGTTAATTCTAATTTGGAGAATTTTATAGTTTCACAATGTTTCTCACTACATAGTCTTCTATCTACGTGTTTGGATATTTTGATAACAGATTTCCCTATTAAATGTTTAATTTTCTCTATAAATATGTCTTAAATTGAAATTGTTTTGAATTTACTACATAAGCAAAGTTGCCCGAAGGAGAGGAGCTCAAGTAATAGATATTCTACGTAAAAGCAACCTATTCTAGAATGATGCTTCTTACCTTCAGCACATAATCTTAACGTTAGAGAGTCAGAGAGAGAAAAATCCTGTTTTTTCCTCCTCTATGACCACCCATCTTAAACCTCTACATATCATTGTTCGTTTCACATAATTTCGGCTCTCCAAAGACATTCATATTTATTATTATTATTATTATTATTATTATTATTATTATTATTATTATTATTATTATTATTATTATTATTATTATTATTATTATTATTATTATTATTATTATTATTAATGAATATGCCACCCTTACATAATGTTGTAACTTTACACATCTTAGTTTAAAGTGCTTTCTTTAGTAATAATTTGAGCAACCACGTAACAAAATTTAAAATGTAGGAGGGGGCACGACTTTAATTTGCCCCTCCTCTCTTTTCAGCACCCTCCAACAGAAGGTATATAATTTCTGAGAAGCAGGGCAGACAAAATGAATAAGAAATATATTTAGAGCATCCTTTCCTCCTTCGTGAATGTAATATCACGTAGCATTTTTTATTCTACTGAAGACGACCCTAGGCCGTTATGGTTAGGTAACAAAAGAAATACCTAATATATTTATAGCGCCCCTTATCTGTAATATTACCTCTTCTTTATTTGTTCGAGGCTTCCTTACACAACCAAGGGTGACAAAAAGAATAGGAAAATTGTCGAAAGATTACAAAAGACTTTATATTTTGTCAGAAACAAGGCAGTATATACACAACATTGCTTTCGTTAACAAGTGTTTCACCCTTGAGTCGCTTATAAAATTATGCAGAATAACTTTTGCCGATCATTTTTCTAGAGGGATTTGTCCAGGATGGTTTGGTGTCGAGCTAATAACGATAAGTATATTTATTTACATCACTGTTAAAGAAATAGCAAACTTTCTGAAAGGAACTTACTTAGGAAACAGATCTTCCTTCTACTTAGCCAGAGCACACTCTGAAAAATTGCATCTGGCATTCTGAGTGAAAGTTCTATGGGACTATTAGAAAAATATATTCCCGTTTTCACGCTGATGGTAGAATTTCTTAAACAGTTATTGAATTACGTTCGAAGGGTAGGCGTAAATAGCGCCCCCGCAACAATGTGGCGTGGTGACCGCACAAGCTGCAAGGCCAAAAAATATACAGAAAGTACGCAGGGGCGGCGCAGGCCAAATTTTCACACGGGCAAAGTGACTTTTTGGCGCCCTTCCCCTAGTAGTAGCCTATATTTTACATTTTATCATAGTGTTTTTAATAGTTTAAACCAGGAGCGTCATTTCAGATTTTGCTTTGCGGGGGGGAAGACCTCTTGATATAAGTAAAATTTCGCGTTTTTCACTGATTTACTACTATTCTAATGATAAAATCTATATACATCTCAAACTCACGGGGGGCAAATGCCCCTCCCTGCCCTCCCTAAATGACGCCCCTGTTTTAAACCCATTTTCAAAAAGAAATCCATTACCTAGGAAAAGTTCACAAAGAATACGGCCCGCTATAAACAATACCAACTCCACCCCCCCTGGTCTAGTGGCTAGCACGCCTGCCTTCTGTGGTACCGGGTCCAATTCCCGGTGGATTACTGTTGACAGATAAAAGTGGTTCGGATTCCACTATAATTAGTATCCACATCTTCCTTGCCCATTAAGGCATAACCGTGGAACGCTAAACTCAAGCAAACAAACAAACAATACTTAATTCCCGGCACTCTTTATTCTACATGCCATCTCTCAATTTTTCGATACAGCCCCCTTAGTACTATGAAACTCTCTTTTTCCATAGTGAAATGGAAAAAGATCATATAATTGCCACTACTTTACAAGAATATAAACCAAAAACGTCAGTAGAAAGCACATTATAAAATTTTCTTTTTGAGGCTCGTTTTGGTGCCCCTCTTTCTCTGGCGCCCCGGGCAGTCGCCCGGCCCTTAGTCCGCCCTTGAAAGTACGGACGCATAACTAAGGACTGCGGAGGAGAGGTTAACCTTCATGTTATGCCACTGGTTTGACGTGTTTGAAATGTTCAGTAAGTGATCAGTTGGTGAAATAATTTCGACGGTTACTGATGTTTAAAGTTTAGCTAAGACAAAGCTACCTAATCAAATACATTTGATATCGCGATGTCACAATTTGATTTTTCCTCACATAAAAAAGATAAAAACAATAGTAATAAAAACCCTTACTCGTACTGGGCTCCTAACTAACTAACAACCTAATTCTTACAGACTAGTTGCTCTGACCAACTGAGTTTCGATTTCTTACGCGAAAGAAGTCTGTTATATTAGGAGGCATGCTTTTCATTATCAAAACTGTTCGAAGTAATACGAACATGGCTTAAGAACAGGGACGGAACTGAATTACCACTCGATTGACCTTGAGGGCAAATCACCAAAGCGTAGCTATAAACGTAAGTTCAGCATGCATTTCTCTGGAGTTGTGTTCAGTATTCCTATCTGCCAGTCATGCTTGTTCGTAGGAGTAATATGTTACAAACCTAACCTTTCGATAGAGCACAATGACAGAGAATCAAAATTAATGAATTCTTGCCCTTGTGAACTTGGGATACCACCATGTGCAATAAAACTATCGCGTCTTCTGAAGTGATATTTTATCGAAAATAACTCGTTTTCCTTTATATATCCGAAGTTTTTGAGGGTTTCAAAATGAGGAAACGTTACTGACAAACAAGGACGCATTTAGGGGTGGGTCCAGGTGGTCCGGACTCCCCTCTGAAATCCCAACTTCTCTGTAAATTTAGCCTAAATTTAAGGATTATCTTTTAAATTTTATTATAATTTATCCTAATATTGAAGTCGGACTTCTCCCGAAATAAATTACTGCATACGTGCCTGCTGACAATTTTCAATATATTCCTTAAATAAGTAAAATAACTAAATTAGGAGCAAAAAGCTTCAACACGGGCTAACTTTTGTCCACTGCCAATATTGTTAGAAGGGATATTAATAGCAAAAACTGCTAGGCAATACTGAACCTTGGAACTTCACTCCGAACAGCAAGCTTATTATTGGGAACTACATATGAAACATTTTATGAAAACTTATCTAGCTTTTACCTGGCATGAAATTATTATATACACCAAAATTCACTCTCCTAAAATGTGTATCTAAATATTGCTCTACGTATCTACGAAGCAATGAAAATTATTTATCGAAATATGTGAGCAGGGAATTCTAACAGCCATCCATTTTATTTAAATCGTAGTAAACCCTGTAACCGGGCGTTAACGTGAAGACAAAGCTTAGTTCATTGGTAAAGTGTTGGAAGAATATAAACTCAATGTTCGTAGGTTCGAATCTATCCACTCACCATAACATTTTGTTCTTATGTGTAACGATGAAATAAGAAAGAAAAAATGTATAACCGTTAAGACAAAACTTCAACCAAGTCTGAAGAGAACCATCCTAAAATAGTAATACAATGACGTCAACCAAAAATTATTTCATGTAGCGTTTGGACGAAATTACAGCTGTTAACAATTGCAGAAATAAAAACAGGCTGTAATGCAGTCTAGACTTCTGAATGCATTTACTTCCTGAAAACTTACGTCTCGTCATTGGTATGCCGTTAATCATTGTAAAACCTTTCAATTGGAAGTGAAATGACACAAACTAAAACAGTTTTAAATCAATAAATGTCTATGTGTAAAAGTAGGTGTCTTTTATCTGTAGTTCTGAGTTCCTTATACTTTGAAGTGACAAATGAGAGAAGAAAGTATGGTGTTCGAAAAAAAAATCAAATTTGAGATTTCAACGAATTTACACGTATTATAGCCCCTAACACCGAAAAAGTTATTTTTCGATACATGTCCATCAGTTCGTCCGTCCGTTCGCTACACTTTTCTGTGCACTCGCCTAGAAGCCATACTTGAACATACCGTAAATTAGTTGAAAAATTTACGGTATGTTCAACTTATCTGCACCAAATTTTAGTTTAAGATTTTCATAGTATTTCCTATAGTTTTTTTTATTTCCCTCCTACTCCCAAAACAAGGGTAGTTTCCTGTACGATGAAAATAAAAAAAAGATATTTTCTCATAACTGGCTCTAACGATCTTGTTTTCTTTCTTTTTTTATAAATCAATATTTAATTAGCAACCCTATTTTGTGGTATAAGGCATTTATCTGAAAAAAATCTACAAGGGGTAGTTTATACTAAGGGGGTGAGTTTTTTCTCAGTGATTTTCTCAAAATGGACTCAAATGTTTTCGTTCATATTTCGTAAATAAATATTTCATTAATAACTTATCAATATGGCATAACTCGTTTGTCCTAAAAAAATGCGAGGGGTAGTTTATTCTTGGTGGAGTGTTGTCTGGGCGATTTTCTCAAAAACGACTCAAAAGAGTTTATTCATATTTCAAAAATAAATATTTCGTTAATAACCGAACAATATGGCAAAACTCGTTTGTCCTGAAAAAATATGCGAGGGGTAGTTTACTCTTGGGGGTGTTTTTCCTCCACGGTTTTCTCAAAAATGAGTCAAGCAATTTTGTTCGTACTCAGAAATAAATATTTCATTAAAAACCTAGTAATATGGAATAACTCGCTTACCCTGAAAGAATCCTCAAGAGATAGTTTATTCGGGGAGTTATTTTTCCCTCACGATTTTCTCAAAAATTACTCGGACAATTTTATTGGTAATTCATAAATAAGTATTTCATTAATAACCCTATATTTTAGTATAAGTCATTTCTATGAAAAACAATTACAACGGATAGTTTATTTTTGGGGTCAAGGTTTTTTCCTTGACAATTTTCTCGAACGACAGGCGATTTTGTTCAAATTTCGCAAATAAATATTTCATTAATAACCAAAAGTATATCTTAACTCATTGTTCGAAACAATTCACAAGAGGTAGGTTACTCCTGACGTGTTCTTTTTGAACGACTTTCCCAAAGTGACTCATTTGATTTTTTTCATATTTCATAAATAATGATTGCATTAATTGGTCTATTATATGTCTAATGAAAATGTGCTCAAAGTGTGAGTTAGTTTTGTAGTATGGATTTTCTTCAATCGAAGTTTTTTATTCGATAATCTGACATTCGATGTATTTGAATAATACGATAATTTTATTCGTATTATCCAAATACACACTTCAGTAACAACTGCGGCCTAACACAGTTAAGAAATTGAATTGAAAAAGTTTAGTGCGGTGGCCCTGTAATTGAATATTTTTTAAGAAACTCCCTAGCTTTTTGTGGTAAACTCAGGCTTTTCTTTTTCGAGCGACAAAAGAGAGAAGAAAATATAGTGATTGTGAAAATAATATCAAATTCAGATTTCAACGGATTTACATGTTTCATGGCGTCTACATACCGAAAATGTGACTTTTCGACACCCGTCCTTCCGGTCCGTCTGTTCGGCACACTTTTATATGCACTCGCCTAGAGGCCATACCGTTCAACTTATCTACACCAAATTTTAAACTTAGGGTTTACTTAGTATTCTTACAGGAGCTTTTCCATTTTTTCCTACCACCTAAAACAAGTGTGGTTTACAAACAGCCGAAAATCGAAAAACGCTATTTTCTCAAAAATGGTTTTAACAATTTTGTTTATTTTTCATTAATCAATATTTAATTAACAACCCTATATTGCAGTATCAGATATTTCTCTTAGAAAAATTTACGAGGGGTAGTTTATTCTTGGAGGTGACTTTTTCTCGACGATTTTCTCAGAAAAGACCCTGGCGAATTTTGTACACACTTCATAAATAAATATTTGACCTTACAACATGGTATAAGTCAATTGACCTGAAAAATATATGAGTAGTAGTTTATTCTTGGACTTGAATTTATTCCCAGTGAGTTTCTCAAACACGACCAGTTGCAACCCTGTATCTCGACAACGAAGCTGAATTCGAAAACTGCAAGAGGACCATTTGTCTCCTTTTGATGTCACGAATCACCTCCCGAAGTTTGTGGACATCTTTCAGGTTCACCCTTAATGAAGCTTCTTTTCGAAAAGTTATCTATTAACTTTAGGCATTGTTTATCTTTTTTTAAATCACAAATGTCGTTATTAATTTTAAGGCAGAGAACTACTTCTGAGAGAATAGATCTTGAAAAATAATTTTAAAACTTAGACTTTTGTTTTCGAGACATTCCAGACAAGTCGAGACATTTTACAAGCTATCTCGTGTCCAAAACATTTGCCTCGTATTATCTTAAATGTCACAAAGCGCGTCTTGTCTCTTTCTCGAGACATGTCTTACCTCGTGCGCATTCGTTAACACTTGGGAAGGATTATCTTTCTACTCAAAGCATTGTTTTTATAATGGTTGCATATTTATGATAATTGCTGTCCACATAAATTACAGTCCTTCAGTTGAATTAATTTTAATTATTATTATTATTGAAATTGCAATATCTAGTTTAACGTTGGACGATTATGCACCTACGCTAAGGGAGAATGATGATGAATGAAATGGTGAAATGAAGAAAGTGGGAGGAAAATGGAAAATCTCAAGAAAACACATACCCATGCACACGGTATTTGTCCACCTCAAATTTCACTTGGCACGAAGTGGAATCGAGCCACGGACCCCCTGCACCAAAGGTCCCTGCAATGCTTTATTATTATTATTATTATTATTATTATTATTATTATTATTATTATTTGAATGTTTTTGGAGCACCGAAATTTTGTGAGACGAACAATGATATGTAGAGGTTTAAGATGGGTGGTCATAGAGGAGGAAAAACCAGGATTTTTCTCTGTCTGACTCTCTAATGTAAAGATTATGTGCTGAAGGTAAGAAGCATCATCATTCTACAATAGGTTGCTTTTACGTAAAATATCAATTACTTGAGTTCTCCTCCTTCGGTCTACTTACCTTATGTAGTAAATTCAAAACAATTTCAATTCAATACAAATACATTGTAAAACTTTTCCGTAATTAAACATCTAGGGAAAATTAAACATTTAATAGGGAAATCTGTTATCAAAATATCCAAACACGTAGATAGAAGACTATCTAGTGAGAAATATTGTGAAACTTTATAAAATTCTCCAAATTAGAATTAACATTTACTGGGAAACATTCCTTATGCGCCAGCGAGCATATGGTGAGCAGTGAGCACAGGGGAAATAATTACGAAACTGTTTGCAAACAAAATTAGGGACGCTAATGCAAGTGCGACAACAGCATTTTTTCTTTTTTTGGTATCGTCATGAGTTTTACACATACTTTACAATTTGATTCTTTCCCAAATAAAAAAATAAAAAAAATAACCGTAGTGTAGTGATAAAAATGATAATGGCACTTCCACGGGATCGAACCCGCTACCTTCAGCATATAGACTCGTTGCTTTAACTAACTGAGCTATTTGTTTTTTTTTTTTTTTACGTGAACTGAGCCTGTTCCGGTAAAGACGATATTTCATTACGATCGTCCTACCAATTCGTCCTTTTCCATAGATAATTTCCACTATTTGCTCTATCTTTATGTTAATACTTAGCATATATTCATATATTTGGAGTTTGCAGATAATGCATATAATAAGACATACTAGAAGTATTCGTTAAGAGTTTAGTTTGTAGATTTAATCCACATTTCTCTCAATGACATAGATGTCGCTGCTTCGTGTTGAAATGCAGAATTCCCTCGTGTTCTTGAAAATTTCCCACTTTAGCAGAGTTGGTAATTCTCGAGATTTCTGTCGATTTAATGTTTTTTGCTTCTAATTCCTTTATTTTAAGCTAATATCTAACACAAATATTAAAAACGGGTTTGTTATTAACCTGTCCTGCTGGGGAAACCTTCCGAAATTTCGAACATATAAAGAAAACGGAGATATTTTCAAAAAACTTCAAAATAAAGAGACGCGTCATTTATTTTGCTCATGGTAGTACCTACTAATTATAGTAATTTTCTAATATATATCCGAACAATCCCTTTGGTATCCTCTGCTCATCAGTACTATTAAACATGTGTTTCATCGACCACCAGTCTATTCCATCGCACTTTGAAATAGGTATAATTTGTTACGGTGCTGCTATTCCATTTTTCACTACAGGCATTTCAATTTAATTAACGATTTCTCTCACTAGGCTCCAGATCTTATTAGTATAGTGGCTCTTGTAGTTCAAGTGACTACTACTGCATTAGTTAAAACCCTGCATTCGCTCGCACGACCATGTTCCATGACATAAATCTAACTTGCACAGTTTTTATATGTTCCTGTGAGTGAGAGAGAAAACTCTGAAGTGAAAACAGATATCTAAACTTTGGTTGTGGAAATGGATTCAGGGGTAAATTCCAGTGCTATTTGATATCCCACATGACCACCTTGCCTTTTATCATATTTGACCGCCATTCAATATGGCGCCTTTCAAGATGGCGATCATCCACTGAAGTGCTCCCACATATAGATGCCCTATTCCAGTTTACAACATTGAAGTTAGATCTACCAAAAGCTTTTTCATTTTTATGCCAAAAGGGTATTCTTGGACATTGCTTATTTGATTTCAAGATGGCGTAGGTGTAGCAGCTCAACGAAGCATTTGCGCATCGAGTGACTATTACTACGTTACTTAGCATTTCGAACTGAATCTGGTCACTAATTTTCATCAAAATTCAACTCTCACGGTTTATGGACCTTCCTCGTCAGTAGAACACGGTGTACAACCGAAATAATAAACTGTAGAATAACATTTTATCAAGTAAATGAAAAAATCGTCATTTCAAGAAGACTTTAGGCATTCTAGATACATTTTAATAGGTGGGTGACACCTGACCCTCACGCGGCTAATTGTGCCACACAAACTTACGTGCCTAACGCAGGGTTAACTACAATGATAAGGATTTAGGAAACGGAGAACAGCTGTGATTTTTTTCCAATCCTTCAACTTTCATTCAAAACTAGTTTCTTAGGATTCCGGGACCCGCGCCACTTTGATTTTTCTTTCTCGGTAATTAAAACGTATTTTACAGTATATATAGTTGCAAGTAAGAAGATACATAATATGAATTTGTAATTTAAAATTTCTAATACAGTATGATAATTAATTATAAAGTACTAATTTATTTCATCACTTTGAGCTCAACCAATAAAATACAAACAATTCGCTCCCTGAGTCTTGGTCATCAATACTGCGTCTTATTCTTTGTCTCGCACAGTCAAGTGTTGGTCCTGCATTTCGTAGTGTTGATGGTCTTTCATGCTATAGAAGAGCCTAGAATGCTCGCCTCATCGGTACAAATGAAGACCAAGTGTGATTTTGATTATGGTCTTTCATACTATACGGAAAGCAAGAAAATATGCTCATCGCTACTTCGTGATCACTAAAACAAGGCCAAGAGCAAGATTACTATGGACTTCGTCTTGCATATCCAATCTTTATCTTGTCTTTGTATCGATGTTCTTTGGTTTGGTGAAATGAAATAAAATATTCAGTTTAAGATCCCTCGGTTCTGCACCGAAGCTAAGGGAGATGGTGACCAGGCCGGTAGCCAGCCCAAAAATTTAGGGGGGCCGGGCCCCCCTAGACCCCCTGGATACGGGCCTGATGGTGACCATGAGAAATGAATGAAATGGTGGAATGAAGAAAGTGGGAGGAAACAGGAGAAGCCCGAGAAAATCCACTACACGGCGTTTCTCCACCATAAAGCCTACTTAGCACAAGCTGGGATCGAACCATGGAAACCATGCACCAGAGATGAATTCTCTACCACTGAGCCACCGTGGCCCTATTGTGCTTGGTCGTCCATATGCAATCTTTTTTTTTTTTTTTTTTTTGGCCTTGCTTAAACAACTTTTAGTTTTGTTCTAAATCCAGATTCGAAATTGGCGTAGATATTAATATTACAGTCGATTGGTAAAATCTATCTTCCACATTTAAAAATTAAAGTACACACAAGCACAAAAATAAGCATTTACCATAAAAACACTGGCTGCAAGTGTTCAAAATACATTTATGGTTTCTATAAAATCAATTGAAAATTGCTATTTTTTAATTAGGCAGCTAGTGAAAAACCTAAACTCAGTTGATCAAAGTGAACTGACCCGAATGACCCGACCCGACTGACCCGACCAGACATCCCGACCCAAGCTGACCCGACTGACCCGACCCGACAACCCGACCCGTAACCCGACCCGTTTGAGAGCACTAGGTGGAGTAACACTGGCTCATATTTTCTGAGTTGGAAATGGCCCAATATTAAAGATGAAATTGGGTACAAATGGTACAATGTAATAACGAAGATTAACCACCCACTAGCTTCTAAAAGAGGATATTATACAGTGCCTGAATTGCAAGAATTTTCTTCCTAAAACTGAGCAGTATGGTAACGGTAAAATATTCTACCGCAGTGAAGAATATGGTGCTCGTATTTTCGGATGTTAAGTATTCATCCACTTAGAGAGATTTTCATTAAACGATATTTTTGTTTTCTCTAAACTGAGCAAAGTGATTTCACCCCTATGTTTGTAATATCGGTGTTTTAAGTTAAGTATTCAGAAATTTGTAGCGCTCTTTTATAGATGTTTCGTATTCACCCAAGTAGAATACAAATATGTTCATCAGACGGTATTTCTCGTTCTATTGAAATTGAGTAAAAACATCGATAGTTTCACTAATGTGTATATAATACCCTGTTCTTCTCTTCTGCTTCTTAAATACAGTGCTACAATAATACTTTCGTGTGTTAATTTGTCATTTTGACAAATGGGCTAAATTACCCCAATCATGAAAAATCATGCATGGCATCAAAAAATTGAAACTATAATCATCATTCTTGGTCACACTGAGTGTTTACTGCCTTCAAAAGAAAGCCAAAGGATTGCTTTCTAACAAGGAGAAATGTCATTAAATTACCTCCCTAATCTTAGATGTTAGAAAGGGAATTTAGAAAATAAAGAAAAATGGGCCAAAGTATACTCAGTTTACGGTACTCTCATTTAAAATATTCAAAAGTAACGTCACTCATTTCAGTTATAAATATCTAGCTAATTGGAACATATTTATAGATTTCTTTGAAGAAAGAAATCTACAGATTTCGATATTTATATTGGGTATGAGTAACTTCAGAAAAAAACATTTTGATCTACTCTCTATGGTCTAACGGTTAGTAGGCGTGGCTCTGCTGCTTTATATCAAGAGTTCGATTATCGGTGGAAGAGCAATAAAATTTGACCACATAACCGTGGATTGATAAATGCACGTCTCATATACCCTTGATGTTGAAAGTGATACTGAAATTCATGTAAAAAAAAGTGATAATTGAAATGCTCGGATAAAGACATTTCCGCCAGTGTTTGCACTTCAACATACGGTCGCAAGAACACAGGAGTGGATAGCTACTTTCGTCTGTATGAGTACTTTCATAATATTTTCTCTTGTAAATTTAATATTTAATATTTACTTACGTTTCTTAAACATATGCAACGATTTTAACTTCAATTTCTTAAACAGTTGTTTAAAAAGCCAGGTTCAACATCGATCTTCGTACAAGTTTGTTCAGTGACTATGGAAGCTCAGGTGTACTAGAAGATTTTGTAATTATAAACATGTGTTAGCTGAACGATATTTTGCAAAATGGAACTACTGATCTTGTCACTAGTACATCTATTCGGTTCCAGTTCCGGTTATTGCGAACATGTTCCGACTCGAAACAAGAATATGCAAGGAGTCATCTGAGCCTTCACTGCCATGATCCTGAATGTCCCTCTTCTTTTAATGTTCCCTCCTTCTCCTTCTCCTTTGCTCTTCCTATTCTTTATTCTGTCGTCTCTTTTAACCTCTTCGTCACTGCGAGGGTTTTGGAAGAAGAGAGGGGTCTGTGCGTATAATGGTAGGATGTTATAAGCCATAAAACACAGTGGATAGGTTACTGCAGTATACGATTACTTCCTTGCGTCTGGGTAGGCAGTTCATTCCTATGCTTTTAGCTTCAACCAAAAAGGTTGAGAGAGAGAGAGAGAGAGAGAAAGACTTCACCTGGTTGAGAGCTCTCTAGTGCCAAAGTAAGGAATAAAATGCATAATGTACAAGATCGGCGAAATTTTCAAGGTGAGGATTTTATACATAATTTACGAGTAGGCGTTAAATAGGAGGAAGAGGACCTCCTACGTCCCTCCGACGCTTCTTCTTTAGGACGAAATATTGGGACGGGATAGAGAAAGAGAAACGCTTTATTTCAAGTATGGATGATATAAGAGGGAGGCATTTAAGAAGGATTAGGAAGAATATATATGAGAATTTCACGTTCCTAATGAACAGAATCGTTTTCACAACCTCCAAATTACCTTTGCGACCTACTGTCATTGAGAAAAAGAAAAAAAGGAAAGGTTTTATTTGAGAGATTCAATTCTTCGTACCCAGACAAAAATGTTAAAAAATTATGCTCTAAAATATGTATATCTGCAATGTTAAATTAGACTGGATTTACTTAATTGAAAAGCCAAAAATACTTGAAAGAGAATTGGAGTAGAAAATTGTCCATTTTTGTCATAAAGTTTGGTTTTTACTCTATTCATAACAATAGAACAAAATAGTTTTTCTACAAAATGTTATAATAGAGACATAGGTGGTGTGTTACAGAAAAGTTCTAAGATTCGAGTTGGAATGCAAGAACGACAGTCCTTACATTGTACTTGGATAAATTAATTTATTACTAGCTGAACAGAGCGATTCCAAGGATGTTTGTACCTTTGAAAGCGTTGCTGGAAATTCACCTTCTTAAGGGCCTTAATAATTTTGTCTGCATTTGCTTTATATCTCTTTTTATTCTGTCAATCCTCTTCCGTTTTACTTTTAAGTTTGGTAACAGACAGAGACCGGTATGGGTCAAACATGGAAAATAGGTGAATTAGAAACACAAAAATTTGGAATTTAGTCAAATATTCGGTTACTAAGATGGTATCATAGGCGTTATCATAATGCAGAATCCAAATATTGGCACGACAGAATGTCAATCTCTTGCATCAAGTCGTTCAACGAAATTCCTTAAGAGTACTTTCATTGTATGGCTGAATAATTGTCTGTTCCCTTGGGTCGTATTCATGGTGCACAATTCCGTAGTACCAAAGAAAACACTCATCCTTTTCACATTCAAACGACTTTGCCTTAGTTTTTACGGTAGCAGTTAAGGTTAACGAATTTCATTACACTTGAAAGATAACACCTTGATATAAATTATTGTATATTATCTTCCTCATAACCTTCTTAGTTTTGTATTTGATTAGTAGAAATACTAAGGAACGAAAATATATTTCAAGGTAGGATATTCTCAGTATACAACAGTTTCCTTACGACAGAATAGTTATTTACACAAAACTGAACACACAATCCAGTTTCAAAAAATATATTTATATATATTGTAGGGTTGAAGTCTGTTTTGAATTAGACGGGACATCCCGAATTTTCAAAAAGAAATCTTTAATGTATATCAAAGAGGATATAAGAGGTCAAAACCCTGCAAATTTTGAATTTTGGGCAATATTTCCTCCCAATAAGAAGAAAACAAACAGAACCAATCAAATTTAGAGAAAATTTATCGGAATCCTAGGGAACACTTATCAAACTTTCATTTTCGTTGATTCCAAATTTAAGGGTAAGCCAATGTACACCTCCCAATATTTTAGAGGGGTGCGTTAATATACAAGTCTTATGAAGGGGAATGAACCCTTATAGTGATAAATATAACAATAAGGTAATATAGTATTATCATAGAGAATAAAATAGGTGAAAATCCTTCGAAATGTAAATTTTCTACAATTTTTAACACAAGAAATAGAATAAGATGGATCACTATATTCTTATATATCCTGGTCATGTACTACCATATCAAATTTTTAAATTTGGCAATTTTCAAAATTGAAGTATACTACCCCTTCAAAAATTTCACAGGTGGATCATGATACCTATGCTAAAACTTAGAGAGAGTGGTCCTATGTACCCCATGTCATTGAACCTAAGTCAGGGACCCAAGTGCACATACGTTTGCCCAATTGACCTCAGTATTAGTAATGGAACCTTTTAATGCAACCTATCTTTGAAAACATACTAATTTTCTTACTATATTATGTGAGTTGGTAAACAATTTTTCCTCTACTTAGAATCAAACTTCGGATCACTCGCGGTAAACATCCTACATCATCGAGCTCTTTTTAATAACTATAATTATAAAATGCTCTCATTGGCTTCATTACGGATAAGAAAACCTATTGATAAAGATTTCATTCCATTTTTTATCGAGGATTTCTAAGTTTTAGAAGTAAAGATCTCCATAAAGTTTTAGCAGAAGCAAAAGTAAAATAATGAATGAGATTACCTAATTCAGTTTTTATTCTCCTGTTTGCTTACGTTACAAATAAAAAAAAAGTTAGAAATAATCCGCAATTTGAAAACAAGTAAAATTTAACCAGAATCTATTCAGTTTGAACAAGTGCAAAAATATCCATGTTTTCAGTTCGATGGTTACAACAATTAGAATTGGAAATCAAAAGTAATTCTATGCTTATTTTCTGAGTAGGAGGCTTTATTACGTAGGAGGAAATCATAAAAGTATTATAAAATAAAGAAGATCAACAAAAGAAGTATTATATAATACTTATTACTTCGTTAATTAAAGTTTGGTGGGGTTTATTTTTCTTAATTAACAACACTCTTCAGTAATACATATTGTTTGCACATGAGTGTCTTCTGACATTTCTTTCTTTGAAATCAATGAAAATAATTTAAGTAAATAAAGATATAGACTTTCAAATTAAAGATAATCTAGACCCGCCTGTACATTCCCAGAAAGCAGCTGTAATAAGCAGCTGTATTAGTGACTAGCATTGAGTAGGCATTTATAGCTATATTGATTTAGCAAAGTGAACTTTATGACTTTACGCTCGAAGTAAGTGACGTTACAAAAAATGTTTTCTCTGTTTAAATATAGTTTTCTTCTTATATTGGAAATAGTTAAAAATAACAGTGTTTACGTTCTGTGAATAAGCCCTATCTTCTAATTTGGTAATCGATTTTTTAGCCAACCATTTGTAAATCATTTCTACAGCATTTCGTCCAATGATCTCCGTTGATTCACCAACTGATTACTAGGATTCAGGGCTATTGGTTTTACATTTAATCTTAACTAGTACAAGCATATGCTAGCACTATTAGCAAAGAATAGAGTCGCAACTGGGAATTTGGCACATGTTGAATTGACGAAATGAAATGATCTTTAAGTTTTACATCCCACGGTTATAGCAAGTGCATATGAAAGATGCCTCTATTAGAGGGTTTCTCAATCTGGGGGTCCCGAGAGGGTTTAATGGCGGTCACGAAGATAAGTGGAAGAGATAATTATAATTAGAATCTAACAACGGAAAATATTTTTAAATATTATTTTGAATTTTTTTCTGATAGACTTTTTTATATTTATACATACTGTTAAGAACAACAAAAAATAGGTCTAATAAACATTTTTACACAGGTGCAGAGTTGTTTAAAAATCAATTTAATGAAAGAGATACGATACAAAAGTAATGAGAACTTTATATTTGAATAAAAAAAAGCAACAAAACTTGCATATGGAAATAGAGTTAAAATTGAAAGCTAATGAGATACTTGAGTATGGTGTGATTTCACTAGTGCGCCAACGCCCTGTTCAATCTTCGTGACACAAATTAGCAAATCATTTAAAACACTCAATATTTTCTTAACAATTGTCCAAACTTTTTAAAACCAAAATTATAAATCAACTTATTTTTTTATCATATGACCCAAAATTAAGGGAGTTATGAAGTTATAAAATTTTCAAACTGCCTCAATTTTGAAAAAGTATGACGGATCGGATTCGATGATTGTAATGTGAATTAACAGACAAAATTTGGTTTTAATCCTTTCGCTTTTAGGGAAGTTACTGTATCCACTACATACAAGAAATGAATTCTACCGAGTCTTCCTAAAGTCCTGCAAAAAATAAATAAATAAATAAATAAATAAATAAATAAAAAGCTGTAACTTTGTAACCATTCATTGTATTTGAACAAAACTTTTCGTAGACTTGTAAGAAAGCCTGAAATTTTGTTTCCAAGCATTTTTTCAACAGCAAACTTTCAGCTCACCATCATTTACGTCCATACATTGCTGAAGTCTTTTCGGGAATCCAAGAATGGCATTTCGACGTGCTTCATCTGTAATACGCACAATCATATCACGTATCTTCTTTTGGAGGTCCTGAACATCTGGTTTTTGCTTGTAAACTTCTGTCAATGACAACGATATTGTGTAGCGTTGTCATTGGCACTCGCAGCTCCAAGGATCTGCGTTTCAACGATTTCTTTGGACTTCGCAACACGCTTTCCTGCACGGACTGAATCACATCAACACTGGTTGTTGGCCTTCAGCTACGAGGCAAGTCCAAGACACTTCCGGTAGCTAGGAACTTATCGTACCATCTCTTGATACTTGAACCTGCAGGTGGTTGTTTCTGATATTTTTGTCGGAATTTTCTTCTCACCAAAACACTACATTTTAACTCACAAAACCACGCTACACACTGCGCTTTCTCTTGAGTAGACGCTGTCTTTGTCACGTCATTTGCGGTTATGAGGTCAACGTTTACATCCGCTCATTGTTGCCAACAAAAATATTAACATTTCCACTAAACATTACAAACAAAATACAAAATTGTAAGTAGTACTTTCAATGTTACAGATTTTTACTTTTTTTGCAGGACTTTTGGAAGACTTACTATTACAGAAATAGATGTATATCGTGAGATTTCCGCAATAGGTATATTAAAAAAACACAAGCTTATTACAAACCAGAAATAAGGGAGTCGCTGGCAAAAGGATATGATAAAATGGGAGTAGTGATAGGGATTAGGTTGAGAATCATTGCTCTATTAGATGCTATTTTCCACCGGCGGCGTATTTCTGCACAGTGTACAGAACCTGTATTTTACATTTGCAAGTAGATTGTTACTAGTACGAAACTATGACAAGTTCTATTGAAACTGGTGTCATTGCCAAAGCCAAGTTCTTTCCACTACCCTCGCTTGCCCGCAAACCCACCATCCTGACGCACACCGCGGGGACCTACCTGCTTCGCCGTCCCCTGACTGATTTCATTCGTGGTTTTCACTGGCCATTTAACACAGGTTTTTTTGTAGTTTTTGAACTGTAGTTTTTATGCTACACATCTGAAAGCAATATTTATACGCCAATCGTAAAAGAATAGTAATTTTTGAACAATTCCTTCTGATGGCCCCCTTTAATTTTATCTACGTCAAGTGAGATATTTTCATACCGCCCAGTGGAAACCTTTTAAGGGACAATAAGAAGGAAATTGGTGAAAAAGTTACAATTTTTCTACAATCCTTTCTAGTGGAGCTCCAAAGGTAAACCTATACGAATAGTTTATTTTTAATTTATTTTCTTATGTGTCACTTTATTTTCTTATACTTACTTTGTGATTGTTTTATGTTATTATGTTTTGACGTTGATTGTTATTAATAACTTTTCTGTTATTCTTTGAAAAAGAATGTTGTGGCCAAAGTAGAATATATCTGCATTATATATATAGCTCTTCATGGTTTTATTTAGAATATAATAACCTTTCCCGAGGAGAAAAGTTATCAAATCATTATGCTTTAATCGGCAATGAACAGATTTCGATGTAAATATTGTCCAGATACTTTTCAAGTGAGCTAAAACTACTTTGTTTGTTTACTTTTCCTTCCAAGCAATTTAAAAAACTGATATAAAAATAATGATTGTGCTTGTACGTAATCATTGTTTAATATGACAGCACCATCAAATTGAAATGAAATGAAATCATTAGTTTTATGTTCCACGGTTATGTCGGTTAGACTAAAGGAAAAGGTTATGATAAGAAATGAAAGAAATTAAGAAAGTGGAGGAAACAGAAGAACCCCGAGAAAACCAACGCACACGCGATCCACCACAAAGTTCACTTGGCGTGAGCTGAGATCGAACCTGGGACCCCATGCACCAGAGGTGAACGCTCTACCATTGAGCCGCCATTGGAATTCCTGAAATTTGCAGTTAATTTCAACTTATTGATTACCTGTGAAAGAAATCTCAATTTGTGAAATAGTTATTTGAAAGTATGATACATGTATGTAAAATCGTATTCTCCTCGGTGCAGATGTAGAATAGTCCGTCAAATTAAAACAAAATGTATCGATATGTTTTACTTTCCTTACTTCAAGTAACTTGTTAAGGTCTGCTATTATCTGTTCAAAATAAGAAACCAATTAACATTTAGAACAAGACGTGTTACCCTGTTGTCATATTCTGAGTATTCCGCTGAGGCATATATTTTAACTACCCTTTTCAATGAAAGGATAGTTATAGAGAATGCTTCAGCGGAATACTCATGTTGTGGTAATAGGGTAACACACGTCTTATTCTAAATCAATTCGTTTCTTAGTTTGAACAGATATCATACATTGTCAGATATCATCACAGATAAATCCTAGAGTCAAAATCTCAACGTGTATGGCATCAGATCGCATCTCATTCCCTATGTTCTGAACGATCCTATGAGATTCCACTTGTGTAGAGTATGCTCTATTTCGGAAAGAAAATTCGTAACATTTCGATTTAAGCGACATCAGGTGAGAGAAAGTGTTTCTCAGCGCTAGCCGTATATGGATAAGAAAACAAAATCACTCGACAAAATCAAGAGTGGTGCAGCTACCGATGAGGTATGTTTTGCTAATTTATCTTCTGATTTTTATGGTTTTTCTTAAGAGGTGTGCAAGTTAACAATATAGCGTCTGCTGTCAATATCAGTAGGATGTTAAACGTAAAATAATGAAATGAAATCTTTAAGTTTTACGTCCCACGATTATGCCGGTTAGGCTAAAGGAGACGGTCATTATGAGAAATAAATGAATTGGTGGAATGAAGGAAGTGAGAGGAAACAGGACAACCTCGAGGAATCCCACGAGCACGGTGTTTGTCCACCACAAAGTCCACACGGCGCGAGTTGGAATCGAACCAGGAACCCCAATCACCAGAGGTGAACGCTCTACCACTGAGCCACCGCGCCCCCGGTGTTCAGTGTAGTTACGTGTATGGCACAAAAGGGTATTTTTCCTACGAGATATGTCGTAACATTTTTCCTCAGATAAATCTTAAGATATTTCTTACAATTTTTCTGAGGAAAAATGTTACATAGTGTATAGCAAACTAGGACGTTCTGGATTGTTATTACCCTTGTGTATGCCCAAATATTTGCGTATTGACAAAATGCATGATCACTGATGTGCTTCATCTTACGAAGTAAATATGCGTCCTTACGTAAGTCATAAGAACAACTGTGTAAAAAAAAAAACTGCTTGTGCTGGGTGTCCACTCAAAGTAAGAATGCTATCTAACTGAGGCAGAGCAGGAGCACAGCATGGAAGCCCTCAAGGGGATATATTCGTAAGGAGAAGGGACGTCAGAGACGAGGGTACGGAACTACGCGACGATAGTAAAAAAATCACTTGACATAATATAAAATCACATAGGTAAGAGCATTTTTAATTGTTTCACACTAGTAACTTTATACACGTAAAGTTTCATGCATCGACCAGAAACACTCCACCAGTGGAAACTACAATGTTACATAATTGTATTTGGTATACACTGACTAATTTTAAACCTAATATAGTCCTTGTAATGTTTTTACACTAGTAAAATTGTGTTTTAACACTAGTAAACATAAAGTACTCGTTTTCTACATTGTCCAGAAACCCTCCGAGAATATAGTTAGACAATCTTCTTTCATAGTCACTTATTCATTTTTACTGTGCAATTACCATTTTTATGACGGACTATACTGTACAATTAGCCTTTCCCTTATTCTAGGTTCAAAACTAAGATAAATATAGAAATACGACTATAAAATTAACTCACTAATAGTAATTGACTGTAACAGTTTAATTGACAGAGATTTATTCCCATAATTTGGGATTAAAATGGAGGGGATTTCATTAACGCACAGCGTAACTAATTGTATTTGCAATTAAAGCTTTAGTACATTGGAATCGGTATAATTACGTGAAAACACATGGTATCTAATCATGTGCATTGTTTGCAACGTATAGTTTATGATGTGATCAGTCGCAGGTTTGATTCCCAGTGGAGACACGTTGATGCTAGTGGTCTACTATTCCACGCTTAATTGCATGCATGGAGAGCATGTCCGCGACAGTTCGGTCTCTTTAATGGACGGGTGCCGCAAAAAGTAATGCACGCCGCCCATAGTTGCTCCTGACTGGACTTGAGTACTCGTGCATGAGGTGCACCGCTAGGATTTGTCGCCTAATCCTGACTCGCCTAAGCGATGTTACCCTCATTCTCTGAGGGAATGGGATACGCCCACTGCGCGGGCATACCGAAGTCCTGAGTGCCTACCAGTTGACCTACTGGTGGAGGCGGTCTTGATAGCGAGTCAGGCCCTACCATGTCCTGCAGGCATGGTGCCCGAGCGTTTCAAGGCAAGCTCATCTCCCGCACATCTTCACCGTTACCCAGGTTCCTGGGATTAGCTCTTACATGCTACCGAATCCCACGGTATAACCACAGCCCTGCAGAATCCATCCCAATCCCGGAACACCAAGTAATGCCCAAGGGGACTACTGTCCCGGCTCTGCCTACCTCTATCGTTCAATTGGCAGCCGCCTTCGCGTGTAGAGGTACCACACACACATTGAGATTCTTCGCATCTCATCCCGGATCCAATGGTACGTGCTAATTCACTATTTGAGTTTGGTGGCGGCTCATATCATACAGAGTTTTATGATGGGATAATATGATACGTAACGGGATAATATAATTACAAAGAGAGTTACTTGTAATTGAAAAATGTAAGGGGAAAATGAATGGGTGAGCAATTTAAGAATGCGGATTGGTTAAGAAAACTCCTTTATATATGTTTCCTGTTTCTCCGTGAGCTCGTCTGGGAGATCAAACATATGTATTTTAAAATAATAATAATAATAATAATAATAATAATAATAATAATAATAATAATAATAAAATAAAATAAAATAAAATAAATGTTTATTATTTACTTTGTAATGATGTGATGATGTTCACTTTCCTTACGACTATGGACTGTGTAAATGTATCACTGACTGGCGGTCGCCAACCTACTGGGCCTCGTGTAGGTATGTGACCAACAAACACTGATACATTCACCAAGTCAATCATCTCCGGGAAATAGAACTCAAATTTTGTCTATAGAAGATGCTTCCGGAGTCTCTTCCATCACAACTCACAGCTCGGCATCCAGGCCTACAGTCCGTATTCCACAACTCATCGTCACAAATCACCGACACATAATGTCGACCTCTCAGTTGAGTTTGCAATGAGGACTACAGAAATCTGAACTTACGTCTGTAAGTCCCCTATTACAGAATAAAATCAACAATAACTTCCAAACAGAATTTAGCGCAACGAAAATATTTTTTTAAAAATCCGAATTGAGAATTTTGAGAAAACTCAAAGAATGAATTTCACCTCAGAATTCGGTTGTTTCAATTCCCGGTCACACTCAGGAAGCATTTTGCCCCTTACACAGTTGTAATCTTCATTTTTGTACAAGTGAAAACATTTTCATGTACTGCTTTAGACCTTATCAGTATACCATACACATTGTAAACATCACTGTACTCTTAATGAATTAAAACTAAAGTGGGATTTTCCATTTTGTGCTTTGAAACAAAATATTCAATTCACGGCTTGTACACTTTATTTAGATCATAATTTAAAATTTGACATAACTTTGCTGAAGAAATTATATTTAAAAAAATAGTAAAATAGTATTCTCCTTGGAATCAAATATTACTAGGTTTTACGGTATAAATTTTCTCTGATTTGAACAATCTTATTTATCATGTAAATTGTTTGCATCTTTTAAATTTGAAAAAAAAAAGTTACTTAACTCACTGTATTATACATATTTTCCAGTATCTCTTATGTTAACAAAGTAAAATTTACAAAAAATGAAAACGAAACAGAATAATTTATTAAAATATTCGCATTACATTAGTTTACTTTATTCTGTAGTGTGTCAATGTCAGTTTGACATGGTGATGACCAGCTGGTGGGTTTACGCATTCTTAGCGACCTCACACATATAGCACGGTTCTCTCATTTTTACTATGTTCATCTCACTTTTACTAACACTTCTTTTCACATCAGACACAGTTACAACATACAAGAAAATCACATGAACTATTCCTAACTTAAAATACCGACCCTACCCTAACCTAACTAACTAAATTAACTTAACCTAAGGAAACAACACATACATTCACATTTTCACTTTAAAATAAAAAATAATATCACTTTCTAGCTACCACACTTTCTCAAGAGCCTGTTGTTATCAGACCAGCTGTTTTATTGTCATAAAATATTTTTCCGATTTAAACATTCCAAATTATTCTACTAATAATATGAATTACTATTGTTATTATCAAAATATAGTAGTCGAAAGACGAGCTGCTAACGAAAATCTCGCCTTACCGGTACATTAAAAAATGCACTTACACCGTGATATAGAAAATTAATGCAATGGGAATCCACTTAAATTTGGTTTTCTTTTAACTAGTTCAAAGCATATTTACTAAATGAGCCCTTTTTCAGAATTTAGGCAAACAAAAGAAGAAAATGAGCAGTACTCTTGTCACCCAAAACAACAATTTCTACAAATCACATAGCCTAAAACAAGGTTTAAATTTTGGGTAAACCATGTACACAAGATACATACGTTTGTAATTATTATGACAACCGATACGACTAACATGTCCTCCCATTGAGTGTTTCTTACATTCACATCATGAATATGTATATATGTAATTTATGGGGGAAATGTTTAAAATTTAGCACTGCATATTAGCACAGAACACCATCATGAAAACAATTAAGTCGATCAAAGTGAAATTTGATGTTATACTATCAAATTATGCAATTTACTTCACCTTTCTCTCTCGCTAACATGAGTGGGATTTATTTGATTTTTTCTTGTAGATTCCTCTGCTCACCTGAATACCATTCTCTGCACCTTCACCTTGCTGTAACGTTCTTAATCCATCTTTTAAAAAGTATATATTTCCACCAGATTTATAAAAAGACGTGACCATGACCAGTGGTTTAAAAAACTAATAGATGATAATCAACACGTCAGCTATGATTTGTCTGGGATTGCGAACTAAAGATATACCACATTAACTTGATCTCTAGTCTTCCATTGCAAGCGCTGCTATCGGTTGACGGAATTCCACTCCCTTTGTGTCCCTTAGTAACAGCTGAACCCTTATTGGCTCAACTCGTGGGTGTGTGAGGGTGTTAGCTTTAGTTTGTGTTTTTGCCACGGCTCAAGACATTTTGGCAGCACAACAGTCAACTTCTTCGCTGACGTCAGTCTTTATTCAGAATTTTATATTACCACTGTCCTAAAAGCATTCCACAACCAATTTCACTCACTTCTTCATATTTTTAGAAGCTACACAAGTCCAAAATGCCACTTTAAACTCTATGGTCTATTTAACCCGGAGGTTCAATGCCGCGTTCACAAAAGCTCTCCACTGACTTCTATCCTTAGCTAACTGCATCTAGTTCCTACTTTGTATTCCAATCTCTGCGAGGTCCATCTTAATATTGTCCTCCCATCTGCGCCTAGGTCTTCCTAATGGTCGTTTTCAGATTGGTCTTCAAGTCAAGACTTTGAAAGCGTTTCTACTTTATTCCATCCTGGCTACATGACTTGCCCACTTAAGCCTCCTAGACTTGACGACCCTAACAATGTTGGTTAAACCATATAAATTATGTAGTTCCTCGTTATGAAGTTTCTGCCGTTCCCCATTCCCGTTCCTCTTGGGTCCGAATATTCGTCTCTGGGTCTTGTTCTCAAATACTTTCAGTCTATGTTCTTCCCTCAGAGTAAGCGACCAAGTTTCGCAACCATACAGAAAAACAGGCATGATTATCGTTTTGTATGTTTTAAGCTTCAAATTCCTGGATAGAATTCGCGACGACAAGAGATTTTGAACCGAATAGTAACACGAATTCCATGCTTTCAGTCGATTTTTAATTTCTTCGTGAATATGATTTTCGTATGTTAATATTGATCCTAGATATTTGAAACTGTAGTAAATCTCATATACACACAATATCTTATTTCACCTCTTTATTCTATAGCTACGCCTACACTTTAATCTCAATTCCTTAAATCAATCGTGTTTGTAAATCCACTATCTTTAGTTACATCATAATATGAATCTTATTTAACATTTAGAACATTCCTCTAATCTTGTCTTAACATAACTCCAATCTATCTATCTTTCTTTGCACCGTACTCTCTTAACTACGTAACGGTCTAGTATCATCTTTGTAAGCACTTTGTGCCATTCTCCATTATCCGAAAATTTTGCGACTTAATCCTACATTACGACAATAAATTTCCACATACTATTTTCAAAATCTCTACTAAACTAAAAAAAAAAAAAAAAAAAATGTGAATATATACTGGATGTCCCAAAATCTCGGACTATGTTACATTGTACCAAATGTATAAGGTAACAGTATTATTGCGTTCAAGAGACAAAAAATGTGTATTCATCCATTCAGGAGAAAAAATATGTGTTCACCCATCCAGGAGACAAAAAATATGTATTCTTCTGTACAGGGGGCGAAAAGTATCTATTCATCGATCCAGGAGATCAACGAAATGTGTATTCTTTCGTTCAGGACACAAAAAAAAATGTGTATCCATCCGTCCAGGAGACAAAAAATATGTATTCACCCATCCAGGAGACAAAAAAGTATGTATCGTTCTGTACAGGGGGCGAAAAATGTGTATTCATCGATCCAGGAGACCAAAAAAAATGTGTATTCTTCCGTCCAGGAGACTAAAACTGTGTATTCATCCGTTCAGGAGACAAAAAAATGTATATTGATCCGTTCAGGAGACAACAATATTCGTCTATCCCTCCAGGTGACAAAAAATGTGTTCTAGTCCCTCGAGGGTAAAAAAAAATCTCAAAAACTACTTGATGGGTCATCATGACGTTTGAACAGAATGGAGAGTGTGAAGAGTTAGGAATCGAGTTTGGTTCATTTAGTGTAACGTCACATGCATATGAACCGAGACTAATAGAAAGGTGGACAGTAAAGGATGGAATTACGAAAGTGGGAGGAAACGGAAGAATCTGAGAGTACCCACTCACACGGTGCTTTAATTGGGTTTGATAGTTGAGGTCATACTCAAACCAGAAGTGGTAGAAATCAACCACTTCCGGTTTACACCTTGCCCACTATACACCAAATGGTGAAATGAAAGTGAGAAGCGGTTTCTAACAATCGATCAAGTGTCCCAACAATATAATTCATGTCAATCATTTCCTTTTTACTAGCACCGGAAGTGATAGAAAGTTATTACAACTTTCGGTTTCAATATTGATCTACATACAGCAAAAATGATAAGATATAGCCAGAAGCTCTATTACTTTCTTTGGGTAGGATTTAGTTACCGTTCTAAGAATAGTATATTTTTATGACAAATCTCTATTCAAACTGGAAGCGGCAGAAATCAACAACTTCCTCCTTTAAACTCGATCCTTATAAAATAAAACCGGTGATATATATTAAAAAGAGGTTTTCTGCAGTCAACTAAACGCACCAAGAGTATATTCCATCTCTACTTTAATTTCTGTAATAAAACTATAAGTGATTGAAGTCTACTACTAGGTGAAACTGCTATTTTCAATATTAATGGAAAAAATATCACGCCCATCAAACCAAACTCCCTCACGTGGTATACATGTGACACTGTTACTTGTTCAAATGTCATTTGTAAGCTCCCATATGGCTAAGCGTACGAGCCTTTGTTGTGAGAGAGCCAGGTTCGATTCCCGGTGGGAGCTCATGCGGTTGGGATTCCACATTAAGCTGTATGTCCACGTTCCATATAGCCTTGCTGCTGAAAGCGACGATCAATCCCATAATCAAATCAAATCAAAATTTAATTTGTGCAAATTACAATAGCCACTGTATTTCAAGGCCAAGAGAGATTTAGAGATATTAGTGTATTCTAAAGAAGTAGTTTCCAATTTTGCCCTTTCCAAGCTACACTAGCACCATCTTGTATATAATATTCTCCAAGTAAATTTGTGCTATTATGTAGCTCCAAATAAAGGGTATTTCCTAGTACGATAGTGAAATCGGTTTCCTAATCCAAAGTGGGTCGCTAAATAATTTACCGACCTCAGAAAAATTTAACCCCCATACCCCTCCCCTTACTTAATTATAGTATCATACATGATCAAAATTAATATTTTTAAATTTTGGTGGAGATGGTCGTAAAAGGTTGAAAGTTTCACGGATTGTATATATTGCCTAGTTGTAAATGCGCATCTTTTCAAAACCATCGATGCGTATTTTCTTGCGTGTTGAAAATTTCAAAAAATGTAGATTTTTTTGGAGACACGTCGCTGATTTTTTGGTTACAAAATTTGTTACTCTTAGGCACAACATATATTCTTTTCGGGACCTGAAAGTGATAGCAACATTGTCAAAACGAGATAAAACTGAAAACAAACGTTTTTTTTCGCACAGTTTTCTCACCAATTTAGGGCCCTCAAAGTGAGGGCCTCTTCAAACAATCCTTTGCCAGAGTTCACAATTTTCCTTTCTCTTATGTCCCTTCCGATTCTGTCGTTCTTCGGCTGCTTCGATTGTGTCCATTTCGGAATTGAGACACCAAATATATCTGCGTAACAATGCTTTCCCTTCAGCCTACTCTTGCACAACGAAGTTACACATATCTCGCGTCGGCTCTTCGTATCTACCAGTGCTTCCTTTATTGGCCACACACAGTGGCGCTCTCTACCACGAGCTGTGTGTAACTTTGTTTTCAGTTTTATTTCACGTTTGTTTTCAGTTTTATTTCTTTTTGACAATGTTGAAATCACTTTCAGGCCCCGAAAAAAATATAACCAAATTTTTTAAGCAAATTTATTAACCAAAAAATTAGTGACGTGTGTCCCCAAATTTTTTCTACAATTTTTTTGAAATTTTCAGCACGAAAAAAGAAATTAAAAAAATATGCATCCATGGCTTTGAAAAAAATTGCACATTTATATCTAGATAGTATCTACAAAATATTCAATGTTGAGCATGTATGATACGATAATTTGGTAAGGGGTCAACATTTTTTTTTTTGAGGTAGTTTTAGGTCAAGGGTTGCCTTTTTATTCAATAGCGAAATAATTTGGATCAAGGGCCGATTTCACTATCATACTAGGAAAGACCCTTTGTGCTAAGTTTAAGTTAAGGAACTATAGCTTAAGAGAAGTTAGTAATCAATATGCGGAGTTATTGTTTACTAACCATATCGACATCATGTTCTCTTGTTTGTGACCTAAATGATAGCAATATTTGCCCAAAATAAACGAAAGTCCTGAAAAAATATAGAAAATACATAATATATTTTTTTTAATAATATTCTTATGAGAAAAACTTTTGTTTTATTACATTCTCTTAAACATGGAAGAAGCTATTAGGAGTAGCAACCTGCATCTTATCTGGCAAGAACATTAGGAAATATGTACGGTGAGTCTGGGGGGAAAATATTGAACATTAAGTAACCGTTAGACATAAATAAAGACGTAGCCGTTGTATATATTGGTTTCTGGAATGGGAGGGAGGAAGTCATTGTGAAGCGAAGGGTCGATATTCAGTAGGCGACAACTTCTTTTATGCTCTGGGCCACCTCTTTTCTTCTTTCTTTTCGGAACGTCGGAGTTTGAGGAGCGGCATATACTAAACACACCGAGAAACAATATCATGAGCGACGGGACGCAGTCATAAACAGCAAGGCACTCTGTCCTTGAGGTGTAGTAAAATGCATATCATTTTCTCCGGCTGGCTTTATTAAAACTTCGGTCGGGGTTATATATATTGTTTTCTTTTGTTGTCACGCGGCAAGGTATCAAACTGGCAAGTTTTATACCTTCCGTTTATTGTTTATTAGATATATATACCTACATAGACACTTCTGTTCATAGCTGCAGGACATATTGATTTTTTAAAAGAATGCGACAGAATTTCAACACGAGAAAATATGTTTATATAACGAAATTGCACTAAATGTTGTCACTGAAGAATGTGATAAATATATTAGCTAGGTATTTCTTAATTTCAGTTTTGAAATAGTATGTAAACTGCAAGGAAACCTAGTAATCCTTTTGGACATATAACTTAGCCTAAAATCTTGTCACAAGATTCATTTTAATTAAAAAATATAACTAAAACAAATTTCAGAGATATTTTGTTTATCGGAGTCACAAAATTAAAATGAGTATGCATACCCAGCAAAAGAATGATGGTGTTTCAACAGTTCAGTTAAACACGACCCAATGGTCCTAACATGACAATCATTTTAGCTAGTTTTTCTATTCGAAGTGTATAACCTTGCAGGTAACACTAACTATAACTGAGTAACACTAAGTTATTATTATTTTTTTATATTGTTACAGTATCGATTTACATAGATTTGGTATTGAGAGGTGTAATGTCCTAATAACACCACAGAGGTATTACAGATTTAAGGAAATTAACGAATGAACGAAGAATTCAAAATGTACACCATGTGGTGTTAGAAATATTCCAATTAGCATGGTGAATCTAAGCCAATGGGATATTATTATCTATCATCATCGTCATTATAGGTATTGCGACATTAATCGTAGGTCACTTGCCGCAATTCATGCGCTACGGTCTTTCCGCTAACCCCTTTGTCTTCACGTACGTTTTTTTTTCTGCTTTGATTCTGTTTATGAATTGAAGCGTTGGATGGCAAAGTGACGTAAGTCAATTTTGAGACATTTTGAAATATTGAAACTTTTATTAGAAATGATATAGAAAAAGCGGACAAACTCGGTTCTTTGTGCTGCCATCTTTTGGCCTATGGTCTGGTTCTTTTCCTCTGAGATACGCAACTTTGCCACCTAACAGGTTAGGTTTCAAATTCACGGAAATGACTTAATCTTATTGTTAAAAAAAATGAGTTACACCATTTTGCTATTCAACTTCTCAATTGTGCCCTCCTTCGCCCTCTTCCTCTTTTATCTGCCTCATACCCTCTACCATGTAACTCATGATACAGTTCTATCTTTGCCAATGTTTCAACCAGTTTCTTTTCCTTTTTTCAATAATATCTAAAATTGTTATTTTCTTCCCCACCATTTCTAACAATCTCTCATTCGTTTTCCGCTCGACCCACAGACTGTACTATTCGTCAGGTTGCACGAATAGTAACATAGGATTGGAAATGTATCACGGTCATCTGAAATCACATGTATCAGATACGTATACCTATATTTTTCTATTGTAATTTTAAGCGCACCTAGAGCCGTAGCTAGAGGGGGGCGAGCATGGGCGCTGGTAGCAAGAGGGCACCGAACGAGCAAGAAGAAAGGAAAAGTTTTCTAAACGATTAACAATGCGCCGTCCCAAAAATATATAGCGCGCTATTAAACCAATCATGTTGTCGGTTTACAAAGAAATAGACTTCATAAAAATTTTCTTGCTCGCTTCCTCGCAACCCAAACATTTCACAAAGAGTTACAACAGGTTTTTACTTGTTCCTTAAAAGAAGTTATTATATATGATTTCTTAATGACAATGTAATATACAAGGTGCTGAGTAATCACTTATAGTGTACACACCAGCGTTTTCAAAATCAGAAACGGTCAAGGTGTGAAATACGTGTTCTGCTTTTTGATGGTGATGAGTTCGCTTAGTTAATCTTGATTTTCTACCAAACCAGATTAATCAACGACGGTGAGAAGTGAAGATATGAAAATGGTACGAGTGAAGAGACACGCAAGCTGCTGTTTACGTGGGAATATTAAAAATGAAGGTAAACAAGGAGAATAATAACATTTTCGAACTTGAAGCAATTATCGAATAGGGGATTAAGGGGTCAAAATTTAACCCAAAGAATTTCGTCTTTTCCAAAGACTGGTCACTATCGCTGATTTTTAAAATTCCACTGACACATGAAATACTTTCAATTTCAAGGAATTTATTGGGATCACTTCTCCACCAACCACTTGTGTCATCAGGATATTTTATCTTCATACATATCTAGTTGTATGGTATTTTTATCTATGTACATGCATACAAAACATATGCACAGATTATACATATTTATCTGTCTATTTATTTTTCTTTCTATCTATCTATCAGAAGTTTCATTCATTAGGTAATTACTATAATTTCAAACATATGCAGTAGCCAAATTATATTTCGGATTTTAAAAACAAACATTAAGCATATTCATCACCTCCATTGATCAATATTGAGAAACTCACTTCTAAATATCCGTTACATTTTACAAAACATTTTTTACCGTAAAAGAATCGAAATTAAAAAGCTATTGTGTTCACATACAGAATAAAATTAATACAAAAAATTTACAGCTGTTACTGCAAATTAATGCTAGCACCCGTTTCTAAGATTTTAAAAGCACAAAGTTTCTATTGTAGGCTATTGAAATTTCATTTCTTGTCGATATTATGAAACGTTGTAAATAGTTATAAAATTTCCATAACTGTTTTTAAGTGCACCTGTATACAACGAAAGGTAGTTTTGTCAAGTTTAACAGAAAGTCCAAAATAAGCCTCTTGGAAACCACTCTCATTTGTAAAAGATACATAATGATCGCTTTTCGCTGTTGAAGTGGTCTGCTAAACAGCTTACTAAGAATTCAGCATAGTATAACATCAAAAGCTGATTCTCTTGTATGTACTTTTTCCCTTGTTATTCAAAGTTCAGTGAAATTTCGGGATCCGCAAGTCATTTTCGTTTGAGCTTGAAAGAAATCGTGTATGATCTTAACGTGTAAGAAAATGTATCTATCTAACGAAATGAAACTTTAGAAAACGAGAAAATGGAATTTTCCTTTAAAGGTTTTAATTCGCATTCAAACCTAACCTTATCCTCACAAAAATACCAATATCTCGTTTTCACCTATTTTTACTTACTCCCTTTCCTCTTGTTTTCCTATTTCACAGATGTTTTTGTAATCACTTACTTTCAACATTCAATTAACTCCTGAACCTTAAGGGTAGAAACTGCGACATTAAATGTAAGCTTTTGAATCTTTACATTTACACCGTTCTAGGTTGCATTTACATACTCACATAAATAGAAGCAACTATAATCTTAAATAGGCCATTTATCGTTTTCTACATAATAATTTTTTCCATACTCATTTTGGCACCCACACAGTGAATACTTTATGGACATAATATGTAGGTTCTGAACCACAGAACCTACGTTCTTTGTTAAGTAGTTCTTTTGCTTAGATCACAGTTATCAAATGATATTTAACATTGGAACTTAATTTGCAAGTGTTATAAACCACTTTTCTTTGATGTTAAAATGTGTTATGTGTGGTTGCACAGTTTAAGGTACTAAAGTAGTAATAATGTGAAATTTACAAATGATAATACTTATGTACACTACATAACATCTTAACAAATCGACATTTACACATTTTATATCATTTTCACTTCTCTTGTCCTATCCGTACTTAAATCAAGGTTCCGATACAACAGCTCCTTCTATAAACTTCGTTGCACCGGTACGACCTAAATCTGAAACATGGATATTTAGGTAGGGAGTGCACTAGTTCTTCTGATATTTCTTTAACCGCCTTTAATATTTCTTATAGTTTTCGAGTTAGGCAGCCTCAAAGTTATACTTTCCTCGATTTGAGCATCGCATAATTTTGAAACAACGCGGTTTTCGCCTATGTCCATATGTTATTTTTACTTATTTAAGTGAAAGGATTTTACCAGTGGATTTTGACTACATATTAAATGAACACCCTTTATAATCCTTCGTTTGAGTTAATTATAATATTATTTAAATACCCCGACTGTTAAATTCTAATCAGTGCCTCTGGTGTCCGTTTTCTTTCTGGTACTGTGCTGTGTACTGTGAGTACAAGTATCCAAAGACTCTCTTTTGTCATCTCGTCAGACAGCGTTTTGCCTCACTCCTGCACAAAAACACTCTTTACGATTTGTTCTTCTAAGAGGTGGGCCAACTTCATGTTGCTTGTTCTAGCTGCTCTACCAGGCGTAATTAATCTTGGAGCGGGCATTAGTGGGTGGTCTAACTCACGAATTTTGTACTTCAAGAATTTATGTGGACCACTGTACACTTCTATACTTCACTAGACGTGCTGCGGAGAACAATCCTCAGGGTCTTGACGTACATTGAAATGACAGTACGTGTCAGTATTTTTTTCCCCCAACACCCGTGTAAGTTTCAAAACATTAACATACATAATAAAAAGGTTGAAATAAATTGATTTCAATTAAATTTTGATTAACATTAATTTTCATTTGTCGAATCATTCTTATTTTGCTGCTTTCATCTAATTTTGTGTGAATATAACTGGAATAAGAAATGAATATCAAAATACAATTATACTAATCACAAATATTTATTTATAACTCCCATTTTTAGTGTTATTATTTTTGAAATTTGTTGCTATTATTATTCTCTTTATTGCTTTATATATTTAAACGATGTATGCACGTTTCCATTGATGTATACGTACTTGAAAAATACTTGAAGAATGGTAGGATTATTAACAAAGAAGTAGATAAGAACATTAACGATGTAACAACATGATGAACTCCAACCCAGCTTCAAACTACGATCTTCGAAGGAATATAGTGAGTCTACGACCCCAAGTAAATTGAAAATAAGTACATGTCCAAACAATGGATTTGAGGTACTCTCATGCGCAATAAAAATTGCGCGTATACTGTAAATCACGATTTTTGGCATTTATTCCATTTTGCTTACGTTTATGGGTAAAGTTCAGTTATTAGTATGTGGAGATAATAGAAAGCAATCCATCTAAGCAGATATTTCCAAAAAATATAATAAAATATAAAAATATAAGCAAAAAACAAAATGCTTGGTTTTGAGTATACTGGCAATCATGATTTCTAGAGATTTTTTTTTTTTTTTTTTTTTAGTAGCAAAGCACGATTGCGGAGGGAAATTGACAATAGGTAGTGAACGATCTGGCGGAAGGAACTACAAAGTGGAGTAAAATATTGAATTTATTGGTTTAAACCTAGTGTCTAGATGGTTTTTATAAATATAAATTAGCTTCTGTAACCAAGATGTCGTACGGAAATATAGAAACAAAGAGGAAATCTCCTGTCTTGATGTTGGAAGTGAAATGCGCTATGGATATTAGCATTTATTTGTTAAGAAAAAGAGAACAAGCAAAAAGTAGTTTCCCGGGTTAGGTGGGTAGCGTGGTGGTTTAGTCGTTCTCACACTATTTTGACACTAGATCGAATTCCATCCCCTTCCATTCTTTATCTTTTCTTTCTTTCTTTCTTTCTTTCTTTTCTTTTCTTTTTTTTTTTTTACAAAACATTATAATTTTCATGTTAATAAGAACCGAAGCAATATAATAAGGACATAACGTATTGATATTTTGCTGTAATTACGTATTTATCCAGTATTAGAGTACTATTGGTAATAGCTATTGTTTTTAGTTCATGCTGTTGTATAGCTTCTCTCATACTGTTTCCTTGGGAAAAGAACAATTTTGTCTCCAACAAAGTGTGAAGGGTATATATACGGACAGAAAAAGACATCTTAGTACCAAACGTGATTTATCGTGATGAAATGGACTAGTTTGTCATTATTAAATAATAATAATAATAATAATAATAATAATAATAATAATAATAATAATAATAATAATAATAATAATAATAATAATAATAATAATAATAATAATAATAATAATAATGTAAATTATTGAAGTTGGCTTCTCTTTAGCTTTTAGCTGAAAATATTTTTATCTTTATGAGACTATACTTTATAAGACAAGGTGTGTGATCTAGGGAGTAAAAGATAATTGTTTATACAAACATTTTACAGGTGCATGAAACACCAATATACCATGGTCTCGCTTATCCGACCTTCCTTTGTTCCACATACCGTAGGATCAGACATATCATTGCATCACCAATCGGCACCAATCCAGCACCAATCGGCAAGGAGAACTGCAAGTTGTGGTCTTAATCTATTTTTCATGCTCTGGAGTCTATCGCCTACCGCGCCCGTCAACTCCTTGACTCATATGTCTATTATTCAGTGCAGACACGTATCCAGGTTTCCTATTCGGAGGGGGCCCAGCACAAATCCTCATAAGCAAGTAATTCTAATGTTTTAAAAATATCAATAATAATAATAATAATAATAATAATAATAATAATAATAATAATAATAATAATAATAATAACGCAACAATTTTGTATTTCTCTTAAACTTTGTCCTACTTTTCATTTATATATCGGTTTACTTTCGAAACTGCATTATAGCACAAACAAAATGAAACATATTTTCGAGAGAAATGTAACTAAAGAAAACTGTCTGCTACGGTATCAGGTCAGATGCTCAAGTATGTTTTGCCCAACTATTAAAATGTTGGACATTTCCTCAAGTATCTTATCTAGGTATTGATCATGAACTGGAAATCCATCACAGGCGCGAAAATCTTGACTAATGGCCAGAACGGGGGTTGAGATTTTCATATATGATAAAATATATGCAGGGTTGCCACAAGTTAGATATCATATTTTCCATATTACGAAGGCAAAACACTGTATCTGAGCAATTCAAGGTACAAACTGGATTATTTTATTGCTTAAAAGACTTAAGAAAAAGGAAATAATTAATTACAGACGATACACAGTATGTACAAATTCTTAAATAAATAACATTAATTTCTCAGGTTATCTATTTATTCAGTATAATTCAAATGAGCTGAATTGAAGAAGATTATATTAAATGTTCCATTAAAACAAAATGTTTTATGCGTAGAGTATAACAACGATTAAGAATAGTCTTGAAAAGAAGGCTTGAAAGTGTTGTCTTTAAAAATGAGCTTTTGGAAGAGTTCTTTGTCATCTCGAAAATTCTCTCTCGACATTATGTTGGGTGACACTAATTCCATAATCTATATAGTACTATTATATTAAAAAAATGGAAGTGATTCGCTCATCATCGCCTAGATCATGCTTCTTTAGGTAAAAATAAATGTGAAATTTTTAACATAATATTCCTCGGGTGTACTCCACTAGCGCACAAAGAAATGAAATAAAGTGCTTATGGTATCGCGAGCACACAATATTCGATATTGCGTTGTCATGTTTAGATTTGTTTTACAAATTATGGCTGTATAAGAGATTGTTCCTGTTACATAGAGAGGCAAATATCAAGAAATATAATAGACTTTATTATAACATCATTAATTGCCACATTTTGATTTGTGAAAAATATGGGAAGATGTATGAAAAGGTAAATAGCAAGAAGTATAACATATACGTAATATTATTATATAGTAAATTTTATATCCATGATATGTCTTTAATTGACATTTACCCATTTTTAGTTAGCACCTATAAAAAAGAAAAAAAAAGTGAACATCACCGGCTAGCACCACAGTATAAGTGCCGCTAAATGTGTAACTTTCGTGAAGGGGAATGCTTAAGTTTGTTTGTGTACCAGTTTTAGACAATTTAAAATAGGATTCTTGAATTTCATTTATGCACAATTATTCTTGCTGTTTACTTTGAAAATGATACCATATGTTAATAGAAAACAGCAGTTTACTTTATTTTATTTTTTATTTATTTTTTTTTTTTTTTAAGAATATGCTGACTATATGAAAGTATAAAGACGTGACACGTAATATGTTGACCTATCTCCAAATTGTTTTCTTCTCCAGCGCGAAATAAATTAACTAATCTTGTGTTCAGTGATAATGCAATATTTGTTTCGAGGGTGGAGGATGGTGATTTTGAAAAAAAAAATCACCATTGCCAAAAACTGTTTTACACAATGGAGTACCATTGCATCATATTTTGTGCATTCGAGGTTTCTTATTTGTGTCATGATCGCACAGTGGCCTTTATTTGAGCATTCCCGGCCTACGGCCTATCCCTTTTATTACGAAGGCAAGAGATAAGAAAGGATTTTTGGATCATGTATTCCAAGGGAAATAAAGAGGTTTTCAAAGTTGTTTTTCTTTTTTAAAAAGAATTTAGTATCTCACACATTCATGAAATTAGAGAGATGAAACTCAGCATATAAACTCTTTTTATAATAAGAGAATACGTATTTTTAGCGCTTTCAAAAATGCTGTTTCTAGCGGAGACATTTCTATAATATTCAAACTTCTCTTTCTTTCTTCAGAGACTGTCGAATGTGAAGATTCGCTTAAGTTGGAGATGTGGAATTCAGTACATAGATTTTAAATTAAAAATAAGGGAACACATGTTTCAAGAGCAAAAAGAAGGTCATATTTATTATATTGAAAATTCCTTTTATTTATACATAAAGTGCCGAGTGTGACAATTTAAATTTCCGGTATTATATTTATTACACCTTATCTTCCTGTAGGGAAAACAGGAACTTCTGCTACTGTATGTATAATCAGAATACGATAAAATATGTATTTAATATCTAGCCTTCAGTTGTCTGGGGACTTCGCCCAGAAATTGCCGTGGAAAACAAGATGTGCCTTATTTATACAACTTGCGGTTTCACTAGGGTGTTAAGGATGAAGATTAAAGTTGTCCTTGAAATTTGTAATTGATTTCCGAAAACCGTTTATTTCTGTCTATTTCCGTTTTTCCTGTACAATGATAAATGTGGAAACCGGAAATGGCTCATTTCTATACTTCCGGTAGGCAAATCACCTCCATCAACGAACTCCCTCGAGATAATCACTTTATCTATCTATGACAAAAAAACAGAATTTAAAAATTCGCATTCGTTCAAAAGTTATCGTGTGGAGTAACTATGTGTCGGACGTATGTACTAACATTGTAATCTTATAAGTACCACTACGTGATCCTAATAATAGTAATACTTCGACTAGCTAGGTGTTTCGCCCTCAGACTCTTGCATTTGTTCAGCCTACTGTCTCGCACCTCATAAACGTACAAACACACCGAATTTCAGTTCAAATACTAACTTTCATTTCTCTAACCGTCCTGAATGTCGAAATACATTGATAATTTCAAGTACCAGGCGACTTTGCCCCCAAACCTGCGTTCGACAGGCCTACGGGTTTACAAAGATTTCTGGATCCCATGAACCTATAGAGTACCGAATTTCAGTTCAAATACCAAGTTTCATGCCTCTAATCTTCAGGGATCCAAAAATATGAACATCTTATTGTAATTGTGATTCTCACCTTTTTTCTTTCCTTCTAAGCCAGATGTAAAAAGATACGTATAGAGTGGCATCTTATCATAATAATTGCATTCCCTACCTTTTCCCCCACCATTTTTCTTCCTCTTTTTACTAAAATATCAGATGTTTCTAACCTTCAGAGATTCGAAATATCGATATATAATAATTCCAACCCTCACTTCTTTTTCTCTTTCCATTTCTTTTCTTACCCTGTTAGTAAAATATCAGAAAACGCTGAAAAAACGTATCACATTATTTTAAATGAGAAATCTCAATACCAAATTTCAAATCTGTAACTTTAAGGAATTCGGAGATATGGCCATCTTATTACATTAATTTCCATTCCTATTTCTCCCCCTTCCCCGTCGAATTTCCAAAAAATCTTTTTCAGTAGTACCCTATGTCATAAATCTTACATATTGTCCAAATTTTAAGTTTATAGTTTGAGCAGTTTGGTCTGTGGGTTGATATATATTTGAGAAGTTTAATTAAGTGCAAACTTTTTAGTCCAGTATGTTGGGGTCTGAACTCTGAAAAAAAAATAGTAATTTAATTAAACTTGCAGGGCAGCTTCTTTCCATCAAGTATAGGCATATCCTGGAAGTGCGCTTTAAGCTTCAGCAAATATGGCTGCCATACCTAATTTGGCCGCCTTCGTTTATAGAAGAATGATGCTTTCCTTGATTTCTTACTTTACGTTCAATTCTACGGTCTTGGAAGCTATAACAAAATATTTTGGAAGTAAAATTTCATTTCGTTTGATATATAATACATTTCTGTAGGTTAGGTAGATATGAAGTTACAAATGATAGAGTAGGCTTGTGTCTGTTTCCTTCAAGAGTAGTTTTCTGATTTTTTAAAACTCTTTCATAAAGAAGGCAGATTTCATCAACCAGTCAAAATGTATAAATACATGAAATTACAGGAGGAAGTAAGGGTGATGTGATACTGTTTACACATTAATTTTCAGGAAGTGACACGACTTTGTCTCTGTTCCAGAAAGAGAACAAGACTTGTTAGAAATTACTTGGGAAATAGTTAATTGCAATAAGTTGTGAGTATATTCAACAAATGTACTTCGAATCCGAAATAACATTTCCAATTACACTTTTGTGTATCATATGATGAAAACGCACTGGCTTTGTATCTATATTTCGTATACAGAAGATTTATTTCACACCAGTCACCCATTCCTCAGTTTTTACCTATAAGAGCAAGTTCGAGCAGACGACACGTATTGAAGGTGTACCATCAGGAGAAAACATCACTAGAGCAAGATATTCCAGCAATTGATTGGAGATAGGAGGAGTAAATGAAGAATATACTCAATTACTTGTTTGGACACACCAGCACCAAACTTTTTTTTTCTGTAGCTTGTGTATTGCAAGTGTAATACTCACATGTATTTAATCCAACTATTATGTTAGTAATCTTCGAGATTGTACATGTCGGCGTTTTATTCAGACATGTTGGCGTTATATTAGTGTTGAACTACCCTCGAATTATACGTTACTTTTATGAATCTTTCGAAGTTCTTTCTTTCTTTTTCTTTTTAATTTTTCACAGTAATAGGTAACTTTCCTGTTCTGAAAGAAGCAGAGTTTATTATATGAAACCTAAATTACTAAAATAGAAACGCTCTGCTTAAAACTCGTCGTTTCAACAACTTTTTCCATTTGAAGCAGCAGTGGGTCTAATCCAACTCAACTGTATCGCTTATGTCCCAGCAGTGCACCTTACCAGAGATTGGTTAATTTATGTGTCTTTTATGTACTATAGATACTTTTATAGTTTATAAAAAACTGAATTTTGCTTAAATAACGTTTTCTTTTCGGACTATTTGGTAAATAAGTTTATAGAAATTTTCGCATAATACCCCATTATTTTCAAATTATATTTTTTATATATAAATTCTAATTATGGCATGTTTCTTTCATTCTTTCATTCATCAATGTCTCCTATAGCCTTTGAGCGTAATTGAGAGAAGTTAAATTTGACTATAGGCCTATATACTACATAGGCTTTGGCAGAAATATTCGATGGGAGGGGATATGTAATAACTGTGATAATAATAATATCTTCCTATTGTGTTTCGTAGAGCGCATGTTCACTTCTCTTCCTGATACTCCCCCTCTCCATATAAATATGAAGAGTACGTGGGACGAACGGTGAAAATCATATTTTCACATTTCTGAGACTTTTCTTTTTAACTGTTTTAAATTGAAAATTGATTTTCATCGTTCTTCTGGCCTACTCTTCATAATTTTCTCCACTCCCTGATATTCAGGTTCCGAATACCAAATCCCGATATTCCCTCTCCCCATTATTTGTTTATTTAACTAAAATAAGTAAATTTGATTTTCCTTCTTTATTTACAAATAATAAAGTATTTGGAATTTTATCTTATCTCCCCCTTTCAAAAGTCCTTGAGGTACACTATGCAATACAACACCCCACTCTGGAAAACATTGGGAATGTATAAAATACAATCGGGGATCTCATCCAAATCTCCTGTCCAATGCAGTTATGGTGTGGTGCTTGAAGTAATCGTCTCTACATTTCCTTCACGGTTTGGTTAAAATATCCCTTTATTTGGATAAGTATATACTGTAGCCTGTTAAAAATTTTCTAAACATTTGGAAGCGATGTAACGTATTGCCAATAAATTAACCCTCCTCCACACATTAAGATTGTCACTTTTCCAAAATTTAAGTAATCTGAAATCCACTCTATTTACGTAGTAATTAAAGTTCAATCCAAGTCGCCCGATTCGCCCTCCTCCCCTTGGGTCCACGCTTGCCTGGATGGCCTAACCAGGATATACGGACTCGGGATTTGAACTCGGAATCTTGCGATTAGTAAGTACAGCACAAACTATGTACTCCCATGCGCAAAAAAAAAAAAAAAAAAAAAAAATGCGCGTATCCTGTAACTCAAGATTTTTCGCATTTATTCCATTTTCCTTACGTTTATAGGTAAAATTCAGTTATTAGTATGTGGAGATAATAGAAAGCAATTCATCTAAGGAGATATTTCCAAAAAATATAATAAAATAATAAAAATATAAGCAAAAAACAAAATTATGCTTGGTTTTGTGTATACTGGCAACGATGATTTCTAGGGATTTTTTCAGTAGCAGATCACAATTGCGGAGGGAATTCAGTAGGGGAGTCGAGAAGTTCGATCAAGGAACTGGATAGTGGACTAAAATGTTGCATTTATTGGTTAAAACCTAGTGTGTAGATTGCCTGCCAAATATAAATTAGCTTCTGTAACTAAGATGTCGTACGAAAATACAAAATTAAACAGAAAAACTCTTATCTTAAGGTTCGAAGCGATACGCACCATGGTTATGAAGATTATTTCTTTAAGAAAAGAGCCAACACAATGTAGCCTCAGTGGTTAGGTGGATAGAGTGGCGGAGTCGTAGTTACTTTATTATTTTGACACCACATCGAATCCCATCCCATCCCATCCTTTTTTTTTTTACAAAACATTATAGGAAGTGTATAATTTTGATGTTAATAAGAACCGAAACAATATAATAAGGAAATAATTTATTGGTAGTATCCTTTAATCGACGTATTTATTCAGTATTAGAATACGTGTACTATTGGAAACAGTTATTGTTTTCAGTTTATAGTCTTGCATGTTACTTCCCGTTCTTGAACAGCAGACAACTCACTTCGGGTTTGTGTGTCAGGAAGAACATACGCGACCTTGACAGTCTGTCCAGTCTTACCCCTTGTTACATCGACCTGATGTTAAATGATCGTTTATGTGTGCTTTTTTTTTTTTTTTTTTTTTTTGCTTTTTAGAGTATTGACTTTCTCTCTCTCTTTTTTTTTCCATGTCCACAAGTGCAAGAATGCTTTCGTTGAACGTAACTAAATTATACAGATCTATGTATACGGAACACGAATATTTCCAAATATAGAATGAATATGAACGATAATCATACCATATTTCTACATTATATAGTAGCGTGAAAAACTAATATTAAAATGATATAACAAACAGGCATAAGCTTTTTTTTCTAGCATGGCAACACATTAAACGTAACTCATTAAATTTTGGGAATTACAAATTATCACCTTACGTGTCGTTGTATGCCTATTCTTTTTCACGTTCAAGCGACGAAAGAAGAAATTGTAGTAATAGTGATAAAAATCGAATTCGAGATTTCAATGAATTCAAGTTTCACGCCCCCACATATCGAAAAAGTGATTTTGATGTATGTCCATCTGTGCGTTTGTTGGTTCGTCACGCTTTTACATGCATTCAAATAGAGGCCATACTGTTCGACGTATCTGGACCTAAGTCTAGACATGAAGTTTTTATAACACTTTATCGTTTCGAATCCTATATTCTCCGACACATAAAAATAAGGGTAGTTTACTGAAGGATGAAAATTTAAAATAATTAAATTGTTTCAAAAATAGCTGTAAAGATTTTGCTTTTTTTTTTTTTTTTTTTTTTTTTTACAAATATAGTTTGAATTATTGCTCTGAAAGAATACGTAAGGTATAATTTACTGTATGGGATGCGTTTTTTCGAACAATTTTCTCAATCACATTTTATAAATAAATGTATCATTAATAACCTAACAATATGACACAACTCGTTCGTCCTGTAAACATTCAGAAGGGTAGTTTAGCCTACTCTTCGACGATTTTCCCATTAGCGCCTGACCCAATTTTGTTCATATTTCATAAATAAATGTCACATAAATAACCTAACGATACGGCATAATTCCATCATCCTAAAAAGCTAGAAGTGGTATAATACTTTTCGGAGTAAGATTTACCCTACAATTTTGTGGAGAACGACTCAGGCAATTTTGTTCGTATTTCATAAATAGCATAACTCGTTTGTCCTGAAAAGATACACAAGGGATATTTTATTCTTGGGGATGACTTTTTTGACGATTTCTCAGAAAGTACTTAGACGCTTTTGCTCATAGTTCACATACAATTATTTCCTTAATAATTCTAATATATTGCATAAGTTATTCCTAACAGAAATATGACCAATGGGTACTTTACTTTTGGACATAAGTTGCTTCGAACAAAGTTTTCCAAAAACACATTATTTTATTCGCATTTCCCAAATAAATGTTTCAGTAATAGCTGCAGCCTAACACGAGTCAGTTTAAGAAATTCGAGCGAGAAAATTCAGTGCGTTTCATCCGTACCCATTCTTAAATATATTTTTAAATGTTACACCTAATCACAATTTTCCTAACAAAATCGAAACTTCTATTTAAATGATAGGTAATAAGTAGGTGCAAAGAGAAAAGTGTTGAAACAAGCCTAACCAACCTAATAAATAATACAATATTACGAAATTATAGAAGAAACGTTGTTAATATTAGATATTTGCGTGTGAGATTGTCCAACCGATGACTGTCAACTCCAAAGGTAAGAAAGTGAAACATCCAATACCAGGTTAATCAGTGGTCTCTAGGTAAACCTATCCTACTAGGAAGTGATTGAGATACCAAAAAATGTTGTAATCGCTGGGAGACATGTTAGGAGAATACATTGGGTGAGAGACTTTAATTCATGAATAGTCTGCACCTTCGTTGGTGTATTGAAGTGCGTGGGTGGTGTGTGTTTAGCACATCGGGTTCCTTTGTTGTTAGTCCCAGCTTTCTAGGCCGGATGCAGTTATTTCCGGTAGAAAATACAAGAAAATATACATTTCTATTACTATTAAAGTAAATAATTACACTCATTCCCTCAATGTGATACTTGTTTGTTTAATTGTATACAGAGAGCTGATCCGTGGAAAAATCGTTCATAATAATAAATAAAATAAACTCGACAAATATTCTTGTAAATAATAGGTAAAAGTTTGCGTCACACTGTTCATTTTGCTGGGCACGCCAGTGTGCCACGTTATCCGGTTGTGGACACTGGAATATAGGGTATGGCTTTCTAATTTTTCCCAACTATTTTAACTGCTTCAATTGAAATGAATTTATAATAATAAGAGAGTGAATTTAGTCTTCTTACCCTTCGATTTAGAAATAAGGTCCGCTAGAATTGTATATATAAAAGATAATAATACTCAGAATTTTATAGAGTGGTTTGTTTTATTCGAAATGACATACTTCCTGAAACTGTTTGGGTTGGAATTATTTGAAATCAAATCTTTAAGTTTTACGACCCACGGTTGTACCGGCTAGGCTAAAGGACACGGTGATGATGAGAAATGAATGCAATGGTGGAATGAAAAAAGTGGGAGAAAACGGAAGAACCCCGAGAAAACCCATGCACATGGTGTTTCTCCACCACAAAATTCACTTGGTGCGAGCTGGGGTCGAACCAAGGATCCCATGCACCAAAGGTGGACGCTTTATCACTGAGCCACCGCGGCCCCTCTGAAATTATTTATAGGAGAGAGTGACTACTTTTATGAAAACTTGATATCGAACACATTTGTTTAAAAATACCAGCTTTTTGTGAAATATTGCTTAATATTCAGGAAAACGTAAGTCAATAATAAAATAATAATAATAATAATAATAATAATAATAATAATAATAATAATAATAATAATAATAATAATAATAATAATAACTATTATTATTATTATTATTATTATTATTATTATTATTATTATTATTATTATTATTATTATTATTATTATTATTATTATTATTATTATTATTATCTTAAATTAAAAACTCTCTGGACCTAGTGCATTGGCACAATTCTACGAATCAAAAAGAATGTGTTTACTTATCATATAAGTGTAGAAGGACTTAATCCCTGTTGCTTTCAATATAAAAAGAAAGTGTCCAACTGCCAAATGATATGCTACATAAAATGCCCTATGCAACATAATGTAGTATAGAGTCATCATTCCAGGTTGTCTAAAGAACACTTTCGTTTTAGCAAGAAAGGAAGAAAATAGAAAATACTGAGTTTTAACCTAGTAGAAAGTTTGCAGATTTAAGGGAAAATGCACAGAGTTGTTGGATATAAAATGTAGTTCGGATTAATGGAGTAAGACACCGTAAATAGTTTATTGTTTGAAATATACTGGGACTGACCAAGCCATTACATATGGAAATATCGAAAGAGATACGTTGGTGTTAGTTGCAAACTTTTTTAGAAATGAAAAAATTAAGGAAATCTCTAAAACTCTGATATCACAGATCCAAATTGACTGACTGTTAAGTAAAACTGCTAAATCTGAGTAAAGCAAAAAAAAAATAAGTATTAATGACCTGTGTTAGTTTCAGACATATCATTCTCATATCAAAAGTACGATAGAAGTAAATTATGAATAAAGGCGAATTTACAGTTCTGGAATACCAACAAATGATTTTGCTAGATGTAACTTTTCAGAAAACTTTTTTATAAGGCTTTAGATTTATTATTATTATTATTATTATTATTATTATTATTATTATTATTATTATTATTATTATTATTATTATTATTATTATTATTTTGTTTGTTTATTAGCTTCCCCATGCCGTAAACGTCGCCAACTCCTAGTGGCTCACTTGCCGGTAAATGGCGATCGTCGATATAGCGACGCGTCGAAGGATTGCCGCTAGCGTGCCACTAATGGCAGGGATTCGTCGAGTCGAAGCAGATATCTAGAATCGGGGATATTGAAGTTACCACAACGTAAGAACGAGGACTTCATTTTGGTCCGCGCTCGTTTGATTTGTCACGGAGAATCGTAAAGGGACCAACATGAACTATCGCCAGTCATGTGCATGCGGTTATTATTATATATTATTTTTCCCTGACGAATTGTTATTATAAGGACAATATTTGAGCTCCGGGGGTCAAGTGTAACTCCTGCCTTTACATCATGAAGTGAAAAATCTTGAGGTGGGTGCGTATAATTGTATGAATTTAGTTGGCAACTGTCGCCGATCACTAGCAAGTGAATATGGGAGAACTATTAAAAAAGTAAATAGACGCTTGCCATTTTATTATAAAATTACATGACGAGTGCATTTGATTTGATTCCGAACAGTTGTCTTCAAATATACACGGTTAAAGAAGCACTCTGATTAGAAATATTAAAAAGACTTCAACGATTTATCACTCTACAAGCTGTGTATTCATAATCGCCTCCGTGACGAATTCGGAAGAACACCCAATTAGTAACCCTAAGGTTGATGGTTCACGCCCAGCTCAGGGCACTTTCGTTTTATTTTTTAAAAAAATGTTTTTAGACTCATCTTGATGCAAAGAAATTACGCATATAGGCGATTTAACGTATTTTAGGGGAATAATTTTGTGGTTCGTTGGCGTTCCGTCGCTTCTCTGCCGGTGGTGGTATAATTTTCAAAACGGAAGTGGGACCAATTTTTGGCTGCGGGACCGCCAATTTTTGGGGACATGTCACTAGTTGCCTATCGGTGGTCCACCGACGCTTAGGGCATGGGATTGTCCTCTCACGAGTGAGGCAGATTGTTATCGACCAAGAGTGTTTTGGAAAAATGGGAAACATCTTCCGACTTCGACTTCTGAATAATCCGTTTAGGATCAAGTCGAATCAAGGCTGCGCCACGGGAAGGTAGAACAAGTGAGACAATCGTTCCCAGCACTACGCTCGACAGCTTCCGTCTCATTCACGACTTAGACTCTTCAGGAAAAGTAACAAGTTTATTACTTGTAATTTATTCTTTGAGTCAAAGTATTTTGCAATAAACCATCGTTTTGTAAGATATTTTTACGATTGTATACTATTAATTTCGAAAATTGTACTCATAATATAATTTCTCATCATGGATTTGAAAAAGTCAAAGTTGGAACAAAGAAAGATCTCCGATCTACATGTCTCTTCATGTTTGATATGGAAGTCTGATCTTCATTATTGACCCTTAATTTATTTTAGTCCTAGGCAACGCGAATCGACGGGATGACTCTAAGTGAAAACATTCATTTAGATGGTTAAGTAAGCAGGAAATTCCTGCTGTTATTGCACGAAACACAACAGATCTTGAGGAAAAACAAAAAACAATTTTGCTTACCAGGAATCATCTGCTTACGTTTGCTTAACTAGGAAGAAGGCAAGAGCACCGATCCTGGGGGGCCGGGCCCGCTCAAAGCTCATGTAGGCCTCCTTTGTATTTATGAATATACAATATTTGGCATTATTTGAGTGTAATTTGTCTTAAAATCCTCATATATATATCTTCTGCATTTGACTGCCCCCCCCCCCCCAAATTTAAAGGGAAATTGGCGTCCTTGGAAGATCTAGTGAAATGAATAAAAATGTGATAACGTAATACTTGAACAACTCTATCTAATGGAGAAAAGTAAATTAGTATTCAACACTTCTTTCAGTTTTAAGCATTTCAAAGATTCTCGTAATTTAGTAGCGTCCCGGATTTGCATTTTTGAAGTACGGGAACTTTATCTATACCTTAACGTGGGAATCGGTTTCGGACCATGCACTTAAGCCGCTTTGCCATAAGAGGCACAAGGAGTTTTTCTTTCGATTTCCTCAGGAATATTGCGAATGGTATAACTTTTAAAACTATGTTTAAAAAAGAATACACATCGACATAATAAGATGATAATCTGATACCTAGGAAATATGTTGAATTGTTTTTAATTTGTTCACACGCTTCCAAATCAGTACTTACGCTTTTTTTATTCCAGCCTTTTAATATAAGCATTTCAGACTATTGTCTGTTCTAGGACGATACAATTCTAGTTCATGTATATGCTAGCTTTGGAAGTACAGTAGAGTTTCGCTTATCCGACATTAACAGGCAGTCAGAACGCTGGATAATATGGATGTGTTAACAAAAGACCTATTAAAAGTAAAACTTATGATATAATTTTACATATTACGCATCTAATAATAATGTTTTATAACAAATAACTGCACTGCACTGAATCAGGGACGTATCCAGCGTGAGGACCTGAGAGCTGTCTCTCTCCGAAACTCAAGCACTTTTTAATAAACTTGCCTTTACCCTTTTGAGGTTCTTTTATATCAGTTTACTAGTAGTCAGTGTCCAAACTTTGGGCAATGTGCTGTTGTCTTGTTATAATTCTAAGAACATACCATAATGCCATTATACCAGGTGCAGTGGCGTATTTAGGGGGGTGGCTTCCGGGCTTAAGCCCCCCACGAAATCTTACTTAGTATAGTAAAGTAAATGAAATATCTTGCAGAATTTTCACATTTCCAGGCAAAGCCCCTCCCGAAACGAAATCGTAAATACGCCACTGACAAGGTGGAATTAAAGAACAGTTTTAAATAGGATTAACATTTCGTTTCCGTTCTGTTTTTAACTTTAATATATTAGAACGATACACTCCATGTCTTCTTGCTATTTTTGTTATGTGATATACGTAGCAGACAGTTTTCTTTAGTTACATTTCTCTCGAAAATATGTTTCATTTTGTTTGTGCTATAATGCAGTTTCCAAAATAAACCGGGTTATAAATGAAAAGTAGAAAAAAGTTTAAGAGAGGTACAGAACTGTTGCATTATTATTATTATTATTATTATTATTATTATTATTATTATTATTATTATTATTATTATTATTATTATTATTATTGATATTTAAAAACATTAGAATTACGTGCTTACGAGGATTCGTGTTGGGCCCCCTCCGAATAGAAAACCTGGATACGTGTCTGCACTGAATGATAGACGTATGAGTCAAGGTGTAGACGGGCGCGCTAGGCGATAGACTCCACAGCATGAAAAATAGATTAAGACCACAACTTGCAGATCTTCTTGCCGATTGGTGCTATTTGCAATGATATATCGGATCATATGGTATGTGGAACAAAGGATGGTCGGATAAGCGAGATCATGGTGTATTGGGGTTTCACGCACCTAAACCTGTAAAATGTTTGTATAAACAATTATCTTTCACTCCCTAGCTAAATTTGTGGGTATGATCACACACCTTGCCTCAGAAAGTATAGTCTTATAAAGTAAAAAAAATATATATATATTTTTTTTAGCTAAAACCTGAAGAAAAGCCAACTTAATTTTTTTTTTAAATAATGGCAAACTAGTCCACTTCATCACGATAAATCACTTTTGGTACTAAGATGTCTTTTTCTGTCCGTATATATCCTTCACACTTCGTTGGAGAAAAAATTGTTTTTTCCCCAAGAAAACAGGATGAGAGAAACTGTACAACAGCATGAACAGAAAACAATAGCTATTAACAATAGTTCTCTAATCCAAGGATAAATACGTCATTACAGCAAAATATCAGTAAGTTGTCCTTATTATATTGCTTCGGTTCTTATTAACATGAAAATTATAATGTTTTGTAAAAAAAAGAAAGAAAGAAAAAAGAAAATAAAGAAATGGGATGGGATTCGATGCGGTGTCAAAATTATAAAATAACTACGAGTCCGCCACTCTACCCACCGAACCACGGAGTCTACATGGTGTTAGCTCCTTTAAAGAAATAATCTTCATAACCATGGTCCGTATCGCTTCGAACCTTAAGATAAGAGTTTTTCTGTTTAATTCTATATTTTCGTACGACATCTTAGTTACAGAAGCTAATTTATATTTGGCAGGCAATCTACACACTAGGTTTTAACCAATAAATGCAACATTTTAGTCCACTATCCAGTTCCTTGATCCAACTTCTCGACTCCCCTACTGAATTCCCTCCGCAATTGTGATCTGCTACTGAAAAAATCCCTAGAAATCATCGTTGCCAGTATACACAAAACCGAGCATAATTTTGTTTTTTGCTTATATTTTTATTATTTTATTATATTTTTTTGGAAATATCTCCTTAGATGAATTGCTTTCTCTTATCTCCACATACTAATAACTGAATTTTACCCATAAACGTAAGGAAAATGGAATAAATGCGAAAAATCTTGAGTTACAGTATACGCGCAATTTTTTTTGCACATGGGAGTACCAGATACTATTTTAATATTCTTTTCTTCTTAATTAAGATTGAAGCAAATTTTGATAGAACTACTAGTAAGAGTTATGCCTAGTACGTAGGATAATAACAAAGCATTCGACCAAAGAACGTAACTTTAAATTAAAATTAAATATCTCTTTCGAAACAACAACAATAATAATAATAATAATAATAATAATAATAATAATAATAATAATAATAATAATAATAATAATAATAATAATAATAATAATAATAGGCCTAATAATAATTAAACTGACTTATTCAGCATATATTTGAAAACTTGGTCCTAACGGCGTCAACCATGTGGTTCGTGGGATCCCTGGTTCAATTCCAGCCCGAGCAAAGTAGGCTTTGTTGTGAGCACCATGTGCGTTGGTTTTCTCGGATCCTACCGTTTTCTCCAACTTCCTTTACTCCAGCATTGTGATCCGTCTTATGCTTGTGTCCTTTAGCCTCGGTGCATAATCATAAGTCGTTAGGCTAAACAAATAAAATAGCGGCGTGAATAGAAATTCGATACTTAACCAATATAACTTCTTGTTTTTACTTCCTTTTCACATTGAGATAATTTAGTCAGTACTTTTAGGTTGTGATTTGTTTTTAAAGAAAAGTTCAGTGAATTTATTGTAAAACAGACATTTTATATTCTAAAGTCTTAGTTTATGCTTCTTTCTCAGTTGAACTAATTTCAACTATGCTAAGTTTACCATATTTTTAAAAGCAACACAATTTTATGTGACACTCTGCAACCCTGTCTATCGGAGATATTTCATAATAGACTGCAGCGAAACCACCCATCCCCTTTCTGGTATTTGCTAAGAATGCAGCAGGTATCCCTTCTGTTTCGGTTGATGATCATCAGATTAAGAAAAAAGATAACCACTTTAGGAAATGACTCTGGTTTAGAGACTTGAGGAAATAAACACTTGGGCAAATGACCCTATTTCGTCTGCTACGTATATCACATAACAAAAATAGCAAGAAGACATTCAGTGTATCGTTCCAACATATTAGTAGAAGAATATCATCGCAGAGACGTATCACAGAGAGAACTCGACGCCCCTAGGAGTCCAGCAGGATTGAAATCCAGTTGTTGGCTGATTCCAGAACATCTAGGCTCCTCCAGGGAAAACCTTTCATCACTTAGATGACCAGGGCGACACCAGTCATAACGGAATGTCAGGCTAGTGCTCTTCCTTTGTTTCTTAATCATATCCTTTCTCTCTCTTACCTTTCTCCCACAACTAGTCATTTTTCAAAATTAAAACATTTGAATTTCATTTAAATTCAACCATAATTTTACAGTTAAGTACCGTGTTGTGCATCAGTTTCATCCCCATTTCTTTGCATTCATTTAATAAGTATTCTGAGCTACAACTGATGACACAGCCCGGCACATGATGGAGATGCTGAACGATCCCAAATTTTTAAATGTTTTACATGTGCCCACCAGCACATGAATGGAGATACTGTGAGGATTACGCCGTTGTAACGATCCCAAATTTCTAAATATTTTTTCGATAGATAACAGTTTCGATAGATAAGTCAAGTGCTTTAGAGATATTAAAAGATAATAACGATGAATTTTGAGTAAACAGTAAAGTATAATCTATAGCTTTTGTTGAAAGAAATTGAGTAGAGTTACTTTTACTGTGCTGTGTCATCAGTTTCATCCCCATTTTGCTGCATTCGTTTGATAAGTATTCTAAGCTACAACTGATGACAGCTCCGGCACAATACAACATAATCTCATTTTGACCCCATTTTTATGCTCCAATTTGACTCTTTCAATGCACTTGTTGGCCATCATAAAATATACGTTTCGCTTCTTTTTCGATGTTCTCTATGTCTGTGAAATCGTACCACAATCAGTGTGTTACACCGGGTGGTACCCTGCCTTCTTAGTAGCAACCGGAACCCAAAAGTGAAAAGTCTGAGATTTCTTAGAATTAACGTTTTATGATGGTGACATTCAGAAGGGTAAAGGAATTTGCGTAACTTTTCTGAATTTCATGAAAAAAAGTGGAAAGCGAAACGTTATGAAATAATGATCTTCAGCCAAAATATATTAATACTGTAACTAAAGAATTAAGATGTTTGTTTTAATGATGTAGATTTTGTGAGTAATAAAGTATAACACAGAACAGTTTCCTTAGAATAGTTTTCTTTAGATTTTAGTTTCAAAATTATAAAATAAGTATTTTACTTAATTCATAAGCAATCAAAGGTCTAATAGAGAGAAGCGAACCGGGATAGATTCTTGGTTACATAAATCTAAATGTTTCAGCTTAACGTCCCTCTTTTACGCTCTTTAGGCTTAGATAGGTGGATGATTAGGGCAAGTGAATGATGAAGGAAAACCTCAGTGGAATGAAATGTGGTAAGAAACGGGAGTACTACGACAAAAACCAAGGATACGATATTGGCAACCACAAACTTACTTGGTTGGGTATCGAATCAGGGACCCCAGGCACTAGAAGCAAGCGCTCTATCACTGAGCCACCGTGCCTCTGTTGGTTACAAAACCAATGACTATCATTACAAAGAGACAATAATTATCAATTAAAATACTTTAGCCTTTAAGATATCTAATTGTGTAATCTAAATAGGTGCCTGAGTATAGTTCAGTATCCTGTAGACAAAAGCAATTCCTAATGAAAATAGTCTTTTTTGCTGTCATTCAGTAAAGAACATTTTAATTAAATGCGATTGAACTCTATGTTACACATTTAAGGTAAATGATTGAAGCTATTGCACTCACTGCGGATAATAGGGATGAAGAAAAAGTACACGAAATCCGTTAAATTACAGCTGTAAACGACGAAGTAGTAAAAGGAACATTAAGTATCAGGGTGAGACGCAAATAGTGCCATTTCATAAAAAGGAAAAGAGACTTTCACCCTTCTATGTAACACGTATTAGATGAGTCTCTAACTCAAATGGCAGGCAGCAGAGTAGAGTGTGTTTTCTTGCCCTGCAATGTCCGAAGTACGCACTGCGAGATGTAAATCTTTTCCTGTTTTCCTCCCCCTCCCCTCGTACAGCAAAAATGGCTCCCCTTTCGTATTCCATTAGCAAGACTCAACCATCTGGACTCCTGATTTACTACACAGTTAAACGTCACAGGCCAGTAGGGCTCTCACGTTTTTCTCCTTCCCCCAGAAAACATCTTTCCCTCTATTCCTCTTGTTTCCCATCTATCGAGACTTTTTCCTTAGAAATGGCACTTTGGATAACTCCCTCCAACTAAGGGACACAATGTAGGTTCCGAAAAACCATAATATTTCTCTTGGCTTCCTCTGATATTACACATATAGGAAATGAATACTGCTTGTCCCCGACATTTTCTGCTGCGCTACTAAATTTATGAGTTTTTGTCCTGTTATCATTTCTTCCTTTTATTTGGAGATAAATACAGTGTGTTCAAAGTACGTCTGTCTACGTAACCGGCAATGCTTTACCAAGTCATTTTAATGTTAGGAAGGTTTACTAAGTTGATCTGAAAAGTATACAACCATTGAAAGTATATAAAAAAACTTTTTTGAAATCTTCAGTGTTTACTTATTACTTGGTTGATGTTAGTAGCATAAGAAAAACTCAACCACAACCTATATTTAAAGATAAAAGTATTAGCCTATTTGGACAATGAGGAAATACATCAGAACAAAAGTTATCTGCAGTGAAATTTTGTCCAAGTTATTTTAGTTTTTAATATTCGTTGAAGTGCAGCGTCCCTTTTAAGTGTCGGGCCTTTATGAGATATTTACCAACAGGTTAATGTGGAAATTGATCGACCTAATGCTTTGAATGCTCTCTCTGAGAGAATCGAACACAATACCATGACCACCAAAGGGGTACTCGCTAGCCAATATATCTGTTGGAAAGGCTACCAAATTAGTTTAATTCTAGTAAGATGATTGTGATTTTGTTTACACAACTTGTCACTATCTTGACCGTGAGTTCTGCAATACGAGGTCTCTCAATTATGTTCGCACTCGGCAGCTTATGACACTGAGGACAGTGCTATACAAATAGCTATATAAAGTTTCAGTAGCTAGTTTTACAGTGTTTAATCACAGTTTCACTTTCACACGTGGCGAATTCACGCTTAGTGAAATACATTCTCGTTTATGTTTGCGTGATCAATGTGTGATATTGTAAGGGTGTCATAGATTCCTTAGCCAATGACACCACTTTCATATTTGCTTGTGTATTTTCCAAGCCCAAATGATTTGACAGCTCATCTGATACATCTATTTTGGTTCTGGCGAGAATCTCTATGTCATTGCTGGTTGTATGCACTTTATTCTGGTCTACGGTATCAACATAGTAAAGTTTACAACCCTTAAATGGATTTTGCCAAACCACCCATAGCCGTCCGCAGGTTCATGATATGTCTTCTCTCGAACACTTTTAACTGCATGAGCAGAGATTGCGTTGAACTTCATCCTTATGTAACTCAAATCACTTCTAAGCAGGTATAAGTTTCTATGTGCGTCGATATTAGAGAACAACATACTACGTACTGTAGACGTCCATATAATCGCTGTTCGTAATTTTTCGTTTCACAGTAATAATACGAGTAACGACCATTATGAGTTATACCTCCCACACCAGTACAAATCAAAGACACAGATATGTTTAACAAGTGGGAAGTATAGGTGTCTTCGGACGTTCACAATACGTAAACCCCCTTCTGTTGTTACAAACAAAAAAACGATGACTCATTGTACCCTATTACTCCTTTTCAATCATCGATAATCCATGTTTCATATACTCAGCACAAGGTTCCGAGTTCGAGTCTTGGTAGAAGAGTATAGAATGCACTAAAGTAACTCAGATTTTACTTTAAACTTCAGGTTTCATTTGCGCGCCTTGCCACGGTTAAATACATTTTTGCTTTTTAGTCGACAGTTTGCACAGGTTGGTGTGTGCTTTTTGCACTGTACCTTTCACGACATACTTCTGGACGTTGTATGTATACATAAATCATGAAGGAATTGTAAACTTTCAATAATTACTCCTAGTGGTCCCGTTGAATGCGAAATAGAGTATTGTCATGCCTCCCAGCACAAATCTTTTGGAGGACAATAAGAAGGATATCAGTGAATGAATTTTTAATTGTGAATAGTTATTTCGAGTGCTGCAGCTAAACTTGAAGGTGTTGTCCTATTTGTGACAGTCTTATGTGAGATAGTAACTGTTAACTGTCCTATGAGCGACCGATTCGATCTGTTAACTGCCCTATGAGTCACTGATTCGTTCATACCAAGATAATGGAAGAAGATAAATTTCCCTCTTCTTTAAAATCTTTCACGCTAGTGTGATTTAGACCCTAATAAAATGTACTATGAAACATTTACGTTCCTAGAGGTCCCATTTCAAAAACATGGTGCATCCAGAGAAATTATTACACAAGTCACAAATCTCTTGCAGGACTTGATAGTTCATCTTGCTATAAGGAATATATCAAATTGCTATATGACAAACTTTTATGTATAAGTCAAAACAGGGGGGAAGGCGAATCAAGCAATTAGTTTACGTGTTGGTAACTTACAACAAGGAGGGCAGGTAATTTAAAGGGTTGTTTACCTTTTGGATTGATTAGAGTGTACTGCATGGTAATTGGTGGGATTAGTTGGGAATAGTCAATCAGATGTAAGAGATCTCAAAAGTTGCTGTGTTAATAATAATAATAATAATAATAATAATAATAATAATAATAATAATAATAATAATAATAATAATAAGTTCTAGCAGTAGTAATGTCATTGATAATAATTATATTGTCTATGTAGGATACTTGAAGAAAGTACTTGAAATTACACACAGGATTTGGCTTAATTTGGCTCATCTCGACTCGAAACTTAACCTGAATTCGGGTCGAGTTGGAGGAAATTATCCAGCCGAGTTCTCGACTCAAGCTTAAAGATGTCTGTTTCGAGTCGAGTCGAGTTTCAAAAGAACTCGCTCGAACTTGCTCCTGCCCATCTCCAAAGGCTGGAATAATGAACTATGAATTGAACAAAATGGATTGACGATGTACAGAAGTATGAATGTTCCACCTTAGCGATGTGCTGTTCGCTCGGAAAATATCAAGACGACAAGGTTCGTCTTCAAACCGCCTTGGAGTATAGAGATAATGTTTTGTTTTACAAATCACGTTTTTCTATGCTTTGGGGCGGGCACATTTTCATCGAATTTTGAACTTCCTGACTGAATTCTCTGATGTGCTGCTTATTTTATTATTTATTTATTTTAATTTGTGATTGTTCTATCTCCCATTTCTAATGATTACAATTTTTATGTTCATTTTCTGTTCTTATTATTTATTTTCATTTGCTATTCTTTTTTGTTTTCATCTATTTCAATTTGCGATAATTTTTATTATTATTTTTCCTATTTATTTCAATTTCATATTGTTTGTTATTATTTTCTCTCCTTACTTACTATAACTTTGGTTTGCTTATGTATTCTTCTATCTTGTTCTTAAGTTATTTTAATTTCAGATTATTTTGATTATTCTTTTTGTGAAAGTGAAACATTTCCTAAGTTCTTATTCTGTAGTTTTAATTGCAATTGGTCATATCATATTTAACGTATGTTTGCTCTTTTTTTCTGTTCTTAGCTAGTTGACAGTTGTTCTGTCCTCCCTCCTCCTATAGTGAAAGCGTTTTCAAGATGAATCAAATGATTGACAGGTGGACCGTTTGAAAGTGCACAACAACTGCAGAATGGTTAATCCGATAAACAGGACCATGTGAAATTGCACCGTCACCATTAAAAAGTAGGTCATGTAATTACGACTCCCCTTTATTTACGACTGTACCTGTGGGCACCGTGATCACCTTTGGACAGGGGCGTCGCCCCGTTTGCCTCAGGCTTGTTACGCTCCTGGACCGAGGATGCATTTGCAAGACCAAAACCAATTCTAAACGTGTAAGAGTACCAAGACTGCCAAGACTCCAGCAAAAACTTGACCCACCAGCGTTGATACATTTATAAATAGGCGAAAAATATAGAAAAGCTTTATACTTCAAATTCATAATTTTGTATTTCGTTTTCAGCAAGATGGAGCAGAAGGATTCAAGTACTTTCCTAGAAACATGAAGTGCTCATCGTAATCTTTTGAAATAAGCGAACTGAGAAAAAGAGATTGTTTTCTTATTGCTTTCCCTATATATAATATAATGTGGATGAGTATTCGCCTTAAAAATTACAAAGAATTGTTAATAATAATAATAATAATAATAATAATAATAATAATAATAATAATAATAATAATAATAATAATAATAATAATAATAATAATAATATAAAAGAGACTAGTTACAAGACTGTATGCTCCTTGAGACTCCATTGGGAATCAAACTTGGAGCTTTCTGCATCAGACACAGGTATATATATTATTCACGTATTCACAAAATGCTTATGTAAAAAGGAAAGAATGTATGGATATAAAAATTATTTGGACATAAGTCTTCAAGGTTTGATGCAATTCAATTATGTATGTAGTATATATAATTTTCAGCAGTGTCTTATTCATAGGTTAGTTTATCGTATATAACCATTGCAATTGTAAAGTTATTGCTTTTATAGTTTAATAAGACAGTGATTGTTTTCCAGCAAAATAAATTTAGGGGATTAAAGCCGATAACTATTAACACAAAATTAGCGCTGTCAAAAATTGAGATTCATAAAATCCGGATTTAGAATTTCAACTGAAACAGAATTCCGTATTTCCGATAATGAAATGTCAGAAACGGAAATTAGAATTTCGGATAATGAAATATCAAGAACCGAAAACGGACTTCGGATAGTGAAATGACGAAAGACGAAATCCGGATTACATATAATGAAATACTAAAATCTGGATATCTACATATTATTCAGCATTAGACAATTTCTTATTAAAAAAGAATTCCAACTTGAATTACATGAAGACGAAGAAGACATCGTATATTTGAGTTTATAGTAACTAGTATCTTAATCTATCTCAAATTAATTGGCACAAGTATCATCGCCATTATAAATAACATTCAACGAACTAAAAAAGGAAAAAATTGTACTAATTAGTAAAAGTATTTTTTTAGAAATATCACATTAGTGAAGTCGACCCCGACAAAAGAAGCAGGTAAATCACTTCTTAAAAAGTTTAATAGCCCGTATTTCGGAACCTGTAATAGCCCAAAGGCTAAAAATTGCTGACCCAATGGGCCCAAACGAAGTACTATCCAGCCCAATAAAAATTTCGTCGGGCCCAATCACTTGGGGGCTAATTTGAAGTTGGCCCCCCAAACTTTGTGAAGCTCTAATTCTGTTTCAAAAACAGCCCAAATCTTGAAACTTAAGAAACTGCTAGTTGACACAAAGTACTGTCAATTCCAATAAACGTGTTTGTCAGAAATATCATATTAGTGAAGTTGACCCCAACAAAGAAGCAGGAATATCGCTTTCAAAGAGTTTAATAGCCCACATTTTGGAAACTATAATAGCCCAAACGCTAAAAGTTGCTGACCTAATCAGCCCAAAAGAAGTAGTACCCAGCCCAATAAAAATCACGTCTAGCCCAAACACTTGGGGGGCTAATGTGAAGTTGGCCCCTCAAACTTTATGAAGCTGTAGCTTTGTTTCTAGAGTAGCTCAAATGCTAAAAGTTGCTGACCCAATCAGCCCAAATGAAGTACATTCTGGCCCTATAAAGATATCGTGTAGCTCAAACCTTTGGGAGGCCAACTTTACACAGGCTGACTGCAAATTTTGGCATGATAAAATGCACTCGGCACAACAAGTTATTCCATCTGTTCGCCAACTAAAGACGCTACAGACTTGGTTGATTCTTTCATGATAAATGTTTCAGTTCATAACACAAATACCGCTCTATCTCAATTTCGTTAAAAATGTACTTTGTCCGTTTTGGTATTGACCTCCCCATATTTGATCTAACATTTTTATCTTTGGTCGTTAATTCCTTCTACACAGTTTCAATCTTCGTCTTTTCAATTAAACAAAATTATAAAATAAATGTAACTGAAAGTATGAACAAGTTTCAAATTGCGATATTAATGCGGTGTAGATCACAAATAACATAAACATCGAATTTACAATGAAGATCTTAATTATATTGTAATGCCCCAGAAGCTCAATTAGCAGTTCATTACATCATGAGGTGCTGAATTCGGTCCTTATCACCTACATTTGTTTTAATTTTGCAGGAATATTGTTAAAATCAATGAGTTTGTCAGAACGTCTTAATATTAAAAGTCTTAAATTAACAGATAACAAGATAATTACTTGTAGTTGCCTTCGCAAAGATTAAGAATAACAACACATTTGAAGTGTATCTGCCAAATCGTTGAATACCACATCGATCCTTGATTTTGCATGTCAGCACTGGTTTTCTTTCTGCTACTTGATCTATTCATATGGTTTACTCAGAATGGTACAAACAAATTGTTACGTCTCAGAACATTAAGTTGGATGTGACTTTGCCAGATGTTTACTCTGAGGAGAAAGTTGTGCTCTTACGTCATACCGCGGCAAGTTGGAAGTTACTATTGTACATTAAGAGCCTGCCTTACTAAAAATAATACAAAATTTTCCATTTTTCTTTTGCTTATTTATTCATAAGTGAAAGGAGATAATAAAATGCAATTTTCCACAGTAGTAGATAATGTTATTCTACAAGCGAAAATATGAACTTGAAGAATTTTCAGTGTTGCCATCCATAGAAATTACAGTGTTGCCAGAATGACAATTCCCCTAAAATCTAAGTTAAAGCAGCGACTAGGGGAACGAACTCCAATGCATTTGATTATGTATAATGTTGTTTTGGTTTGCTGTGAACTACTTTTTAAATAACAGTTGTATTTAGTTTGTAATAAACAAAATAGTTTTAACATACAGTTATTAAAATTAAATAATAACGTTATTTAAAAATTAGTTCCGAACAAACCAAAACAACATGATATGTAATCAAATGCAGTTTAGTTCGTTTCTCTAGTCGCTGTTTTAACTTAGATTTTAGGGGAATTGTTATTCTGGCAACACTGTAATTTCTATGGATGGCAACACTGAAAATTCTTCAGGGCCATATTTTCTGTTGTAGAATAACATTATCTATGATTGTGGTAAGTTGCATTTTATTATCTCCTCTCACTTATGAATAAGTAAGCAAAAGACAAATTGTAAATTTTGTATTATTTTTAGTAAGGCAGGCTCTTAAGTAAGGAATACTGTGTAAGTATTATCAACACCTTTGGGACCCTATGCAGAGTCGTCTTTACGTATGATTATTTCAATACTAAAGGTTTGGCTGATGCATGTCTATCGTAAGTGGATTCAGAATCTCTGAATGGGACGTAGTAGTTGACTAAGTTAATCATGTGATTAATTAATTTAGAGCAGAGGGTACCCTGGTTTGGCTTACATTATGACAATACGAAGGCAATTAACTACCTGTCTATCTTTTATTCTTGTCTTTCACCTAATCGGGGTGAATTAGGTATGAAGCAGGCTATTTAGCCAAGTCCTCTACAATAGCAGAACTGTTTCTAAAAGTGAACAGCAAGAGACGAGTAGAAAAATCACAGTTTTCTGAGAGATACATACAAGTGATAGATAAATTATCTTCCCTTATAATTAAAAAAGTAGTCCTTCTATTGTCGCTAATATTAATTGACTTTTACTTTTCTCCCTGTAAATACATCCCTCAGAAATGAATAAGTTAATTAGAATCCGATTTCGTAACTATTTATAAGTTGTTGTGACGTCAAACCACAAAGAAAATGTTTTGAATTTCGTATTTCATATATTTTCACTTTCACAGACTACGCATGCGCACGTCTAGATTTCCGTAGTGGCCAATTTATTTTTCTCACCCGAGGTATTGGGTTATATTAGTTAATCATACCCAAATCAACTTATTAACTGAACTCCAAGCAGACTCTAAATACCCAGAAAACTGCATCCTTAGTACAAAGCTAATACGACACAAACTAATCACCGTGACTAACGCTCGATTAATGAATTCTCTCTGAATACTGTCCTATGAGATTTAGCGGAATACGATGGGGCGAAAAATGTGGTATTACATAACTACTATGTATTTCAAAGTTAAAAGTTCAAAATATTCATATCAAGGTATTTTGGAATATAATAAATATTAATAATGACTTCATTGTAAATATACGGTCAAATATCTGGAAGTTCAATATGCCACATGTGTGGATTATGTCCGCTACAAAAATCAATGCATTCACAATTAAATAGTAATCCCTTATTCTATAACTTCCAACACTAAATTATCCTTGCATATTGCTCTACATCTAATTAAAGGCCCTTTATGTGAAACCAAATAAAACTTTGCACTCAGTGTGCACTTACAATTGTAGTGACGTGTCTCAACCTCCGGATATGTGAATTTTTTTGCCTCAACTACAACATATTCTACGACGAGTGCAATTGTTGAATGTAATGTTCAGTACTGTAACCATATTTCACTTATTTGAAGCCTGAGAGAAAAGACTTCGAAGCTGAGATACTTCCATGGGAAATTTATTTTTGTTCCGTCTGTCGATAAGACCTAACCAGTAGAAGAGCTGTTATAATTTAATTCCTGTTGGCTATATCAGTAACGATTGTAAAGAACGTGACACGCGTCTTAGACTCAAATATTCAATTTGAACTATGCCATGATGTTGTAAGTTCTAGTAATATATTAAATCTACTATAAATTAAAATTTAATATGCAGCGGTTAGTGTAGAAGTATTTAGTTCATTAACGTAATTTCATATTTGCAGATGGGGTCCAGATGCTACAACAAACGAGTTTCACTTCTTTTCTGTTTACTAGAATACGTTTGTTTTACCTTTGCACACTTTCCACCAATGCACTTGCTGATGACCAGCTGGGAAGAGTAATACTTGCGGAAGTAGGTACTAGATACACGGTTCTGATTGGTTGGCGCTATCCGTTTCTTGCAACGTAGCACACATATAGCACAAATCAAACTCTTGTTGCTGTCCGTCCTCGTGGCTGAGAGTGTCAGTAATACGGGCTAGTAACGGAAATCACTTTCGGCGTGGGTTCAAACCCAGTTCGAGGATAGGTGTTTTTTTTTTAATTTTCATAACACTTTTTTCATTGAAATAAGATGGAAATAATACTCAAAAAAGTTATTTACTTACTTTTGTGCAGATAAGTAGTAGTTGTAGTAGTAGTAGGAGGAGGAGGTGGAGGAGTAGCAGCAGTAGTAATAAGAGTAGGAACGGGTTAGAAACCTCGCAGGGCTCGTTTTGTTCCACATTCAACGCCATGATATAAATTTTGTGATCAACTTACAACAGCTGGCTAGGGTAGCCCGCGAAAAACATACTTCCGGGAGTATTACTCCCCTTGCGGGTCGTCTTGGTTGACTTTTAAGTATTTTCTGCTAGCACTCATGTGCATGTTTGAATCCAATAGACATCTAATTGGTTTCATCATTTAGGCGACGTTACTTGCCAGCCAACCTATCAAATAAGGTCATTGTTATTTGTCGGGTAGTTGAAGTGCTTAGTTGCCACACGTGAACAAGTGTGTTACAGTGCGTTGTTAGTGGTGTGGTGATTTGCTCTGTTTCTTAGCGTATTGTAAGTCTCAACTCAACCGTGGCGTGGCAATAACGCGTTGCAGAGAAATCCATCCTTTCGAGGGGAAACGTGCCAAAATAAAACAATCGTACTCTAGATTAGTATTCAGTTCAAATAACACAAATATAAAATGCAGCCGCGGTGACTCAGTCGTAGACCTTTCACCTCTGGTGCATGGGGTCCCTGGTTCGATCCCAACTTGCGCCAAGTGAACTTTGTGGTGGACAAATACTGTGTGCGTGGGTTTTGTCAGGGTAGTCCCTTATTCTTCTACTTTATTCATTCTACCATTTCATTCATTTATCATCATCATAGTCTCCTTTAGTCTAGAAGGTACACTATGTGATCAAAAGTATACGGACACCCCCCAAAATATACCTTTTTATATTAGGTGTATTGTGCTGCCACCTACTGCCAGGTACTCATTATCAGCGACGTCAATAGTCAGTAGACATAGTGACAAAGCAGAATGGGGCGCTCCGCGGAACTCACGGACTTCAAGCGTGGTCAGGTGATTGGGTGTCACTTGTGTCAGAAGTCTGTACGCGAGATTTCCACACTCCTATACATCCCTACGTCCACTGTGTCTGATGGGATAGTGAAGTAGAAACGTGAAGGGACACCTACAGCACAAAAGCGTACAGGCCGACCTCGTCTGTTGACTGACAGAAACCACCGACAGTTGAAGAGGGTCGTAAAGTGAAATAGACAGACATCTCTCCAGATCATCACACAGGAATTCCAAACTGCATCAGGATCCACTCCAAGTACTATGACAATTAGGCGTGATGTGAGAAAACTTGGATTTCATGGTCGAGCGGCTGGTCATAAGCTACACAGCTAAATGCCAAACGACGCCTTTCTTGGTGTAAGGAGCGTAAACATTGGACGATTGAACAGTGGAAAAACGTTGTGTGGAGTGACGAATCACGGTACACAATGTGGCGATCCGATGGCAGGGTGTGGGTATGACGAATGCAGATCAAGATGGCACATATGGAAACTCTAATGTTTAGTATTCTTTTTTGCTTGTTTATTCGTCTCTTCAAAAGATAACTTAGTAGAAATTAATTAGTGATTTACATTTATATTTTTTTGCCGAAATGGTTACTTCCACCCTCTAGTATATAATTTTAATGGTTCAGTGAAATTTTAAAATGCAGTTCCATGAACAAGGGATAAAGAGTTGGCCAAAGAAGAATTCAACATGCGTTAATTGTTATCCAATGCGAGTAATCAATATTGTACAAATGATTTGTTTATATTTCGCATAATGGTTCGGTCAACTAATTAGTTTTTTTGTTTAAATAATTCACTTATCCATTGCTAACAGAGAAATTCCAATTAAGCTATTAAATTTTCATTTATAAATTGCCGTAGCAAGAACTGATTTAAGCAAATAAAAAACTCATTATTCTCACAATATCTAAAGTATTGTTTTCATATCACAAGGAAACGCTTGTACCTATTATCTTTGAATTGAACAGATTGAGAGAGGTGATTAAAACAAATTTATAAATTACTGTGTAACCGCTATTAGAAGATTACTAAAACACAGAGATATAAAGAATACTATTGTAATGTATAAAGAAAAAAGAATAAAGACAGGAAGAAAATTCTACCTCAACATATGATTCAATGGTTTCTAATACAGTGGACCAACAAGATACCAACATGTCGTTTTGCAAACAATTCAGTTCATGAATCAGTCTTGCAATCATTTTTTCCCCTCGGCTTACGAGAGGATATTGTAAAGTTTTAATTATCATAGTAAAAATAATCATGATATGGGATTGTTGTGATTTGTAGTTGCTAACCAATCTCTATGTAGTCACCACCCAGATTTTCACATTTCTCGCAGCGTTCCTTTACTTTACGAATACCGTCAATGTAGAAGTCTGCACATTGTGCTTTAAACCTCTCTTCCACTTCATGAATGACATCATCTGTGTTGTCAAAACGGCAACCGCCCAGTAGATTCTTCATTTGGAAAAACAAGAAATGTCATTGGGTATGAGGTCGGGAGAATAAGGCGGATGCTTTCAATACCTGGAAGCAAGCCACACACATTTGCTTTGTCGACAGTAACTTGAAACGAATGAGCTGGTGCGTCTGGAAATGTATCCGCAAGCGAAAAATCCAGTGAGCAGATATCTTAGACATATGAAGATCGTCTTGGATAATTTTTCACACACTACCATAACTGAAACCAGCCTCATTCATAATCGTTTGGACGGTTACATGTCTATCTTTAATGATTAAACACTCAATTTTCTTCATAGTGGCCGCATCGCCTGTCAGAGATGTCTTCTAGGTCGTGGGTCGTCTGTGAGGGACATAAGACCAGTTTGCAATTTCCTTTCCCACTTTACAATATGGTGTCGATGGATGAACTATCATTCCTATACACAACTTCCGTCTCGCCATGAATTGGTTTGGCATTATTACCTTTCAAATGTAGGAACTTTACCACACTGCGAGCCTCAGTCTTATCCATCTTGCATTTTGGTTACTTTTCGTACACCTTGTAAACACCGCCTTTACGAAGATACTTATGTGTTGGGTGGGGGGGAGTGCGTGCTACAGTGAAATTTAGATCTGTGTCGGTGGTAGTTCTCTACCAGAAGGGCCACCCCTACCGAATTGGTCTAAATGGAGTAGCCAGACGAAGAGTGTTCTGGGAGAAGTCAGCAGTTCTCCAGTGGCCAAGTTGGCGGAAATCATAGTGATTCGTACGGCAACTTGGATATTAGTCCCAGGCGTGGTCAGAGTGACTTTAACGGCTGGGATACTGCGGGGTGGAAGGCAACGGGAAACCACCACTCTATTTTCCCTAGTTTGATGGCAGCAAAAATAGAACATATGAACAATGGCACACTTGGTTCAATCAGCACAAGAGAAGAATATATACATGGAAATCACCAATAGACGGTGGAAGATATCACTTAGACTATGTTACGATTGAGGACAGGTATCGGAATAGCTTAAAGAACGAGAAGACCCTTCCCGGGGCTGATATTTTCTCTGATCATAATCTTGTGCTGGTCGTAGTAGATATTCAACTGAAAAATGTAGGCAGAAGAAAAGTAGGTAACAAAGTGTTGAATACTGAAAAGTTGAAAAACGAGGAAATAAGAAATCTTTTCGTTAAAAAATTCGAAGAAAAATGTTCAAACGAGGAAAGAATAGGTGCAGGTAGCACGGTGGGAACATTTTAAACGTTGCTTACAGCAGGCTGCAGAAGAAGCAGTAGGTTATCGTGAACACAAAACTGCTAAGAAACCATGGGTTACAGAGCAGATGTTGCAGAAAATGAGGGAGAGGAAGATGTGGAAAAAGGTTGATACAGAAGAGGGCAGAAAGATGTACAGAAAGTTAAATAATGAATTACGAAGAGAAGCAGGCAGAGCGAGGGAAGAGTTTTACAAAAGAAAATGCGAGGACATAGAAGAATTAGAAAGAGTTGGGAAATATGAGGAAATGTACAAGGAGGAAACAAGGGGGTATTATGATGGCAGTAGAAAATAAGAATGGGAAGGTAGTCAGCGAGAGAAATGAGGTCATAGGAAGATGGAAAGAATACGTTGAAGACTTATATGAGAGTAGGGATAGACCGTGTAGCCTAAATGTTGAAGTAGAAAATGAAGTAGGCGAGGATAAGAAAGGATTTAGTATTCTAAGGGATGAGTTTGAAAAGGCTGTATCCGAGATTGGGAATGGAAAGGCAACCGGAATAGATAACATACCAATCGAATTCATTAAAAATATAGGAGGCAAGCGAAAGAAAGAATTGTTCCCACTATGTACTGAAATATATGAAACAGGAGAATGGCCAAAAGACTTTCTGAAAACGATCATGATACCGATGGCTAAGAAATCGAACCCAAGGAGATGTGAGGATTATAGAACAATTAGTCTCATATCTCATGCAGCTAAAATTCTGCTCCGAATACTGAACAGAAGAATATATGAAATAACAAATAAAGAAGTTGAGGAGGAGCAGTTCGGGTTCAGAAGAGGCAAGGGCACAAGAGATGCAATTGGATTATTAAGAGCGACCGGTGAAAGATTTATAAAAAAAATTGAAAGAGGAGTGTGTAATTTTTATTGATCTAGAAAAGGCTTTTGACCACGTGAATTGGGAATTGTTCGGAGTTCTAACGAAGATAGGGTTGGAATGGAAAGATAGAAGACTCATAAGAAATTTATACATGCACCAACAAGTAAGTGTTAGGATAGGGGAAGAACTGACGGAAGGGAGTACAATTGAAAGGTGAGTTCGATAAGGATGCTGCCTCTCGCCAACACTATTTAATGTTTATCTAGAAGAGATAGTGAAAAAGAGTTTACATGATGATGATGGCATTTCGGTAGGAGGTAGAATGATTAGATGCATAAGATTTGCAGACGATATGGCGCTTGTTGCAGAATCTGAAAAGAAATTCAATAAAATGTTAGATAAAATGGGATAGGGCTTTGAAGAATATGGGGTGAAAATAAATGTTAGAAAGACAATAGCCATGGTGATTAGAACGAAGGGATCTTTGTCAAATATAAAAGTAGGAGGGGAGAAAATAGAACAAGTGAATAGTTTTCGATATTTTGGTAGTATTCTTAGTAATAACATGAAGTGCGAACGTGAAACAAAGGCAAGAATAGGAATGGCGAAAGAAGCCTTTAGAAGGAAGAAAAGTCTGTTTTGTGGGACCTTGAATAAAGAGTTGAGAAAAAGACTCATAAAATGCTTCGTGTGGAGTGTTGTACTGTATGGGGCGGAAACGTGGACTTTACGTAAAGGTGATGAAAATCGACTGGAAGCCTTCGAAATGTGGGTGTGGAGAAGAATGGAAAGAATTAGTTGGGTCGAGCCGGAAACGAATGACAGAGTGTTAGTAATGGTGGTTGAGAAAAAGAACACTTTTAGATATTATTAGGAAGAGGAAGAGAAACTGATTGGGACATTGCCTAAGAAGAGATTGTATCATGAGGGACGTCCTAGAGGGTATGGTGGCAGTAAAGAGAAGGAGGGGGCGAATGAGACTACAATTAATGGATTATATAAAAACAGAAAGATCATACGCGAAGACTAAGAAGTTAGCGGAGGACCGTGGAACATGGAAGCTTCTCAGCTGCAGCAAATGACCTGCCAATAAAGGCAGAATACCTATGATGATGATGTAAACAAAACATCAATCTTTAGGAGCTAATTTCCTTAACATCTTGCTCATAAGAACCAAATATAACGCTAACAAAATTTTATCTTGTTATTTTTATAGCTTCCTGAAGATAATTAAAAGTTTGCGATACCCACTCGAACAAACAATATTTCTGGGTACTAGCATATACACAATTTCTTGGACGTAGGAGTGTTATTGTTTACATTCAAGATAACTTAATAAAACTTCATGAATCATCAGTATAGCTATATCTATTATCATTGTAAATGTGAATACCGCTGATCTTTAACTTTACAAATTAACAAACCACTTAGAGTAATATAAGATATTTCAAGGAGAAGTATCCAAATTTTGTTCCAAAGTTCATTATTTAGTACGCTCTACATAGATACTCATTATAAACGCAAGAAGAGAACTAACTAGGCCTAACCCTTAGGTTTATGGAACTCGAAGATTCAACAAAAGTCTCGACAGATTTCTCTCCGTAGCTAACTAGATCAAATTTGTACTTTGGATCTATTTCTGCGAGGTCCATCTTAATATTGAAATATTCCTTCCACGTGATTATCAACTACGCGTGCGTAATATAAACAGCAACAGAAGCTGATGACTGTGGCATCAACACGTGGCCCCGAAGAACACCAGCACCACCAGTTGCAAAAATAAATATCAGGAAAAACACACAAAGAGTATATGAAAAGCACCGTGTTATACCTGTAAAACTGGTTTGTGGTGAGCGCTGCTTTATATAATTAGCCGCAAAGTTCTCTTATAATGTTAGGCTTACAAGTTAGGCCTAACAACATATAAATTTTTCCACATATATAAAATTCCACTAAACCACTCATTGCCAAAATGTAAATATGAATGTTATGTTACTTTAATATAATTTATAATTCCAATGAAAAGCTGATCTAAACAAAAACATATTTAAAAATATATAACCATGAACAAACACTCAATACAACATAGCAGAACTATATAATTTGAATCTAAACAATCCACATAATACAGTCTCATTTTTATCTTCTTTAAAACGTTTTCAATTTGACATGTGTTTTCCCAACACACCGTAGTACCTTAGACGGCATCATTCGGCATTGGACTGGTCATTCTCACTTCTTCTTCGCCAGTTGCAGTGAGCAAAAGAATATTCCTTACTTCTTCTACAGCTGTTGTGGGTGGAAGAAAAAAAACTCCTTACCTCTTTCCAGCTGTTGTGGGCAAAAGAGATTTTATATACTTCACTCTTTAGTAACACACTGTAATGTAGTTTGGATAACATATATAATTCAGTAACAAAATGAAGTGAGAGAACTAAAGACCCGTATACCATTTCCCTTTACCGAAATCTAAAGAATATTACAATATTTTTATCTCATGTGCGCCTAGGTCTCCCTAAGGACATTTTCCGATTGAGTTTCCCAGCTTAATTTTTCGTTCAATATATATATATATATATATATATATATATATATATATATATATATATATATATATATAGTCCGGGTGCCAAACTGGAAAAATACTTGTAACCTTTGTTTGTGGTATGGCAAAGGCTTTATGATTGAATTTGATAATTTAGTGTGTGGATTTTGAAACCGCTTGATTCCACTTTGTCACCCTTGGGCAAACTTAAATATTGAAGACGGCGTCCAATATGGCGGATCAAATATGCGTATTGTAAATGTAAAGAGATTTCTGAAAATAAGGTGTCATTTTCTATGCTTTTCGAGTCGAGAAACTCCAAAATGAAGTCCATTTCTTAAACGAAGCTAGATAAATCTAAATATTCAAGATGGCGTCTAACGTGGCGGATCAAATATACATATCCTAACTATATATAAAACTACATGAGCTGACATAAATTATTGAGCACTTCCTGTAGGGCTACAATGATTAAATTTGGCATGATTGTACCTTTCCGGAACTAACCCACAGGAAAATTGTCAAAAGTGAATATTTTTAATTTTTAGGGTGTCTAAAGAGGGGATGAAAAATTTCCCCATGTTATTTAAATGGACCTTTTTTGGACTTATAATCTCATGTTTTAGGTACTTAGAACTGGAATAAAAACTTCAATTTCGGTATGCTTGTACGTTTTCGTTAGCTTTACCTAAGTGAATCATCAGAAATAAATATTTCTAACCGTAAAGTGGTTTTATGGGGAACTGAAAAATCTTTTCAATGTTATTTATATGGGACGTCTTCTGAGTGACGTATTCGCTCACGGCCAACTGTACGTCGCACTTGGACGTGTCCGATCAATGGATTCAGTTGTATTACTGGTTCAGTTTGAAAGAATAATTGAAGGAACAGCTTTTGTAAAGAATGTTGTATACCCACAACTTCTACGATAGTTCCTTTTAGTGAGTGATAGCTATGGAATTACCCAGGGAACAACACCATTGGACTTTCATTTCGGAGTATGATACATGTCTGCTGCAAAAATTCCTTTTCACTTATACTTGATAGTAACATAAGAGTCTACGCAAAAAGAAATCCCTTTAAGCTTCTTTATGGAGAATGTTTGGTGCCTGTCCAAATACAAATCATATTGAACTTCATTTTCACACTATGATACGAACCTTCCCAAACACAAATACCAGCTACGTTCCAGTTTTGTTAGTATACGAAAGACATGACGAAGCAAAAGCTTTCATTCAAAGGGGTATGCGTGTAGCAGGATACCACAGGGGTGGTGTGGAAATACTACAAAGTTACAAGAAAAAGAATCGACCTTTGTCTTACAAATATGCAAGAGTTATGGTCGAACAAAAATCCCAGATTTCTTTTTTGAAAATTATAAATAAGAAAAAAAACTCTGAAAATGAGAATCCAACATCATCATTCATTATATAATAAGTCGATAAATTGTGGTTGACAAAACAAAGGTTGCTATAAAAAAATAAACTGTTAGTTATTAAGCAGATTATTAAGGAGCAAAGGATGATAAATATGAGATCTGGGGATGTTGGGCCGATTTAAGGAAACATTAAGAATAAATGCACGAACATATGACATGCGAGGCCGTAGGCGGAGCAAATACGGGGGTCTGGGGGTGAAGCCCCCAGCTGGCCAAAGGCTAGTTTAAATGTAAAGTAATATCCATAAATAAGATGTAATTTTCTGTTTTCAGGATCTAGAAATGAAGAAATGGTATTAACAAAGAAGAATAATGATATGTGAGTATATATCTCCATATTTTATATTGAGTAGTCTAATAACATATGGTATTATGGCATGTCAGATGGAAGTGGATTAACAGAAATTCTCGACTATGCATTGGTAGTGTCAAGCCAATTTTAAACGGGAAAATGTTTTCTCAAAACATGCGAGTTTTACAGCTTCTTACTGAAGAAATGTTACATTGATGATACTGAAGTAAAAATTCTAAAAGTATAATGGCAGATTTGGAGAAGAAGAGTAAGCAAAGTCGCAATACTCGCTTGTGCGTTTACTGCCTTTATTAAGCCCGTTTTTTGATAATGTCATTTCTGAATACAGAGAGAGAAGCAGATTTGTGGCTACACATTTTTTGTGTATCTTAAATGTTGCCTTACTTTGCCGCTGCTGGTCGCTGGAACTATTTGCGATATACTATAACATATCTTAGGTTGATGGAAAGAATGTCTTTAACAATTCTTGAGTGGAGACCATGTTATGAGGCATACCAATGGCTTGTGGACTGGTACATGGTCAGACATGAGATATGGGCATGATGAAAGATGAACTTCGTAAGAGGCAAAATAATTAATTTTGTCATTGGCAAGGAAGTTAGAGATGTGCATACAGCCTTTAAGCCTAGTAAATATCCTGAAGGATTAGTAAATATTGTATCTGAAAAAATAGCATCCGACGAGGCAAATGTAGACAATACTTACAAAATAGAGAAATATGTGGAATCGAAATAGGAGCAAAGTTTGACAGATGGATTTTATGCACCTCTTCATAGAGGCGTTATCAAAATCAATGAAGGGACGAAAAATACCGGACCTAAAACTTCTGTTGCAATAGATACAACGTTACTATATTTTACGGTTGTAGCCTTTCAGATATACAAAGAAATAAACGTGCTGGATGTTCAAAATATGAACTTGCTTCAACACCTCCATCGATGTTTACAGATGATGACCATATTCAGGAAGGTAAGGGCAAATCTATTTTAAAGGCTCACAAGGCCATATCTATGTCAGCCAGATTTTGTAGCAGACCTTCACTGATTGTTATTGATGGTTGTGCGTTGGCCAACGAGAGATTTCCTGCAAAACTTCTCTGATAAAATCATTGCACATTTGTTAGAATCAAACGTCAAGTTAATTTTCGACAGATTACGAATACAGTATTAAATCATCCACGAGAACTCTCGAGGGAAGCAGTCTGAAAGGTCATTTTCGAGGGAAGCAGGAGGTTTATTTTCACAGAGGAAACGCCACTCCCTACACAGAATGCAATCTTAACGAATAGTGACAATAAGGAGCAGTTGATTCAACTTTTAAGCAGATACATTGTGAACAAAGTGGCAATGATGTGGCTAGGAAACACTCTCATCATTACCAACCAAGATCTACCAGCGATGCAAGTAAAATGTGGTATTATCGTAGACCGAATTGATTTACAAAATTTTCAGGAAGAGGCAGATATCATAATGATGCAACAGCTGCTTATAAAAGTGAGAGAACGAGGCAATTAAACAGTCCATGTTATTTGTGACGACACTGATGTATTTGTCCTTATCCTCTATTATTACTACAAATTCTCTATGTCAAATCAAATCTGAGTTTATCAGTAGTGTACACTCTTTCGGGTTCTGATACTGTTGCTAACTATTATAGCATAGGAAAAGTTCTAAAATGTCTCAATGCTGGCTATAAACCTCAGAAATTAGGTCGCATCGATAGTGATGTAACAAAAGAAGCTTCGAAATTTGTCACTCTTTGTTATAGACTTAAATCTCTTAACATGGCATAATGCAGAATAGCTTTTGAGCAAGAAAAACTAGCAGGCACTGCTTCATGCTCCTTTATGCACAGCCTTCTCATCTATTCCACCAACAATCGAAAGTTTTGTAGAAAGTGTTAAAGGGCTTACTTTCAAGTAAGTTTGTAACTGTCAACAAATGACGCGAATTTGCATGATATCAATTCCGTTTGTTTTGGATGATTTGAAAACTTAGACGACAAGCAGCTGATTCCCATTACCATTCCACAAAGCACTGCTATAGCTCCCCAAGACATTTTGGACATGACGAAGTATTCCTGTCGGTCAAATAAACCATGCTTAACGATCAGATGTTACTGGGTCAAGTAATATTTCATGCAGAGTTCTTGTCACTGCGTACACTAAGGAGATAATTGTTGTAATACGCATACTTTGGGAGAATAAGGAAGGACGAGTGATAGTGAAGATAATTTAGTGATCGAGGATTAATTAGTTATTGTTCAGGGCATGTTGAAAATATAATTGCTGTGATAGAAGAATATTCAAGTTACAAATTACAACTTTTCTTTACTGTTACATGACTACTGTAAAAGTATTCATTAAAAAGAAGTACATAAGAAATATTTGAAAAATAAAGCTACATTTTAACATTGAATAAATTTCATTTTTAATTCTCGACCTAAAAACATAGAAAATGTCATCTTGTTTACAGAACTCGCTTTATATTTGCAATATGCATATTGATGCGCCATGTTGGACACCATCTTGAATATTTAGATTTCTGTAACTTCATTTTTGAATTCCTCGTCCCGAGAAACATAGAAAATGACACCTTATTTACAGAAATCGCTTTACATTTACAATATACATATTTGATACGCCATATTGGACACCATCTTGAATATTTAAGCTTGCCCAAGGGTGACAAAGTGGCATCAAGCATTTTCGAAATCCATACATCCTAAACTATCAAAATTCAATCATAAAACCTTTGCCATACCAAAAATAAGGTTTTCAGTCTTGGCACCCAGACTATTACGTTAGGGAAACGGTATCAATTATACAGGTCCTTGTTATGAAGTTTCCGCCAAGCCTTATTTCTATTCCTCTTGGATCCGAGTATTCGTCTCAACAAAATTGTTTCCTTAGTGTTTATATAAGTTGTGTATCTCTTAAAACTGTTCCTTTAGACGTTTGATCACCTCCAATTCCTTATCAAATTTAAGATAAAGAATACACTTTTCTATGTTAAATAGAAATTTCTAGCTTAAATAGTTCGGAATCTTTATTTGCAGACATTGTGATGACTATTTGATGCTTCTATAAAATACTGTGTACTAATTAAATATATAAGAAAAATCATATTTTATTTTTAAAAAACATATTTTTTTAAAAACCTTATGCAACATAATTTATATATATTGTATTTCATATATAACAAGCTAAATATAACATTTAATAATAGCAAAAGGGGATATATTTTCATTCTGAAGTGCTTTATTCAATTTGCTAACTAATTTAATATACTTTCAATATATATAGGATATTTGTCTGTGTGTGTGTGTGTCTGTATGTACAGTCATGTCCAAAATGATTGTCTCATATCTATAATTGTCTTCTTGTAAGAATATAATTTGATAATGATTTTGCAGGGTACTTTGAACACTGATATTATGTGTATAATCGTGAAATGTAATTTTTGGTAAATTTCACAGGAAAAGAATTATAAATAGGGATATTAGAATGAGTAAAACAAAATGTTGCTAAATGGACAAAAAAAATATTTTCGTTTTATTGTTCTTATTTATTGCTCTTTTGACATGAAATTTGCCACGTACATGTCTTTGCAGATGAAACATCTATTAACATTATAAGAAATACCGGGCGAATTCGTTATCAAGTTATATTTCTACAACAACATATTTATAGACATGCGACAATAATTTTGGACATGAGTCTACATATAGATATATATACGTAACAGAATGTACTGCATTTTTATTTTGAAGGTAAATCCTATATCATCATTGTCATAGGTATTCTGCCACTATTGGTAGGATGCTTTGAACTGCACCCTTTCTGTTTTGTGGAGCTGAAAATAGCAAACAATGGAGGTTCATTGTTAATTTCCATATGGTTTCTAGAAGTATCGAGCATCGAACCAATGAAATTCTATAGCAAGATGAAGATGTAATAGGTGCACATTAAAATGTTATAATAAGATGACATATCGTAGTCCTCTTGAGGAAAATAGGTGTCTCTTAAAAGATGACACGAGTTGACACCAGCCAATATCTGGTCGCCAGCAAGAATAGATCTTGCAAAGTATTAGATAATGCATCTGAAAACAAAATCCAAGTCCGTCGGAACAAAAGCCTCCCCCCACGATTCAGATGAAATTACTGTACTGTAACAACTAACAACCAATTTCTATAAGCCCACATATTTTATAGCACTAAGTAGTCCTATATCCAATACACAGCTGAAAAGAGTAATCAGCACTGATAGGTTAGTTTTAATTTCTTCTTCGCTTTAGGTTAAGTTGATAGAGTAGATTAAGTTAGGATTTCCAGGTAAGTATATAGCTAGGTAGCTTAGACAAAATGACGTTGTGAGGGAGCTTGCTTGTATGATTAACGACCATGTAAGACAATTCGGTTTTCTTTTAAATAACATCGTAGATATATGGTACAGACTAACATCATAGTTACTTACTGTCTACATAAAAGTTTTAAGATATTACATTGTAAAAATATAAAATAAGAGTAACTTATTAAATCAATAAACAACTGAACACCATAAATAAGAAATTTCAGAACACCAAAAATTATAAAAACAGTAAATAAAATAACTACAAATACAATCTTGTAATCGATCACGAAGTAGTGCATTACAACTTGTTGCAACCTGTAAAGTTTCCACGCATCACAGTCTTCAGCTAGACCTTTTGTCTTCAGCTACGATTATTCTGTTTGAATACCATCCATTGCCTCTTTCGCCTAATCTTTCCCATAAACATAGATTCATGCATGTCCCTCGTATGCAGTCCTTTTTAACTTGTTTCCAGTTCAACTCAGCTAATGTCCTCCATTCTTCTCTATACCCACATTTCAAAGGCTTTTCTCATCGCTCTTGCGTAATGTCCAAGTTTCTAGCGAAATAGTACAATGCTCCAAACCAACCTTTTTATGATTTTTTTAAAACATGTCAGACTTTTATATCTAAAAGGGTTCCTAGATCGATACTAACTCGCGCCAAGTGGACTTTGTAGTGAACAAACAGCACATGTGCGAGATTTTTCGGAATTTTTCCGTTTCCTTCCACTTTATTGATTTTGTCATTTCATTCATTTTCATCATCATCATCATAATCATCATTACCTTCAGCCTACACGACCTAATCGCGACGCGTAAAACTTAATGATTTCATTCCATTTTTGAGTTTTTTTAACTAATCTCTACATTCTAAATTTAGCAACCAAGAGTATATTTTCTTTCTAATATATTTAAGTTATAATTTTGTACCCAGAAACTGTACATTCAACTTTCATATCCTTTAATCTATAGTAACGTATGTGTGCTTTTAATAGGAAAGAATTAAGGTCCAGTAATTGACACTTTGGAATCTGTGGTAAAGTGGAATAATAAATGCATGATATCACACAGAACATTAAGATAAATAGTGAACTACAGATCACACATTCTAGTGTTCGTGTAGTGAAGTAGATAACCTCATCCTTTCGGGCGATACGCGCCAATCATAACCCAAGACTCACGTTTTGAAATGCGGCCATCAGATGATTTTGCATCTGAGAGAGTTAGATTTCATTTCATTTTTTCCTTCGTACCCACTTTTCTTCCTTTCTAGGTCAAATATCAAAAACCACTGCAACACATGTTTGAATTTTAAACGAGGAGTCCAAACACCAAATTTCATGTTTTAAGAACGACAATATTATAATGGTGCCTCCTCTACTCTCTCTTCCCCATCGAATTTCAGAGAATCCTTTCTTAGTGGAATCTTACGTTAGAAATTTCATGACATATCAAAATTTGACTGGGCGCTGATTACTCACTCAGGTCAGTCCCTCACTTAACCAGGATTTCTTCTTTTGTATATAGAGATTCTTTCAGGCTAAAAAGATCTAACATAAAAAGAAACCCAATAAGAAAACCAATCTTCCTGTAAGACGCAAAATAAAACGTAGATAACGAAGAGATGTCCAATTAGATTATTCGTGAAGGAAATATTTATGTCTATTACACGAAGCTTGAAGTCAATGCTTCATCAGGTAAATATTCTGTGTTGTAAGTCAAGGTGATAGGGTTGTAGCAGTTCCCGCCACAAAATGAGCAGGTAGGTAATAATTAGTAGCGTACACTATGCTTGTGACACAGGTGTCGTGAATACTTAAACGGGCTCTGAATAGGGCAAAAGCTTGCCATCATGTTATGGGTGGAGCTCCTCATGGTTATATGCTTAGGTACCCACTTTTGGCGCGTAAGGTCCGGTTTCGATTCCCGATGGGAGCTCATGTAGCTGATGGGATATGTTGCTTCGATTCCACATCTTATATCCTCGTCGTTCTAGCAGAAGTCACTAAGTCTGATAGACACTACAGCTGTTTCAAAGTGAGAAAACCATTGTTAAAATGAATTTAAAATATTCCCTTTACGTTTTATGTTCTTTCTAGTCTTATACTGTGTTCTTATTCCTACGTATAATTTAACACTTCTTCATTTGTTCAGTGTTCTATATTAACGTCCAAAAACTCAGACTTTGGTAGCTAGTTTTCTGCAGAAGGACAGCAACATAGCTTTGCTATGGAGGGACGTTAAATTCTAATGATCCAACCATATTCTGAACGGCACCCTTGCTTTCGGTACATGGAAGTCCCGAGCTCAATTCCAAATGGTAGACAATTTGGCTAAACATGGTAGTTTTTATCCCACCTTCAACTGTAGGTGCACGTTTCGTATAGCTTCGGTGCTGGAAAAGACGCTAAGATTAAACAAACAAGCATATTCTAAACGGTGTTAAAAATAATAATAAGGGATTGTTTACGCAAAATTTGAAGAGAAAATGTTACAGATTTCCAAACTTAATTTAATTTATTAGATTGGAGTAAAATTAGATCGTTTTCACCTCCTACACTGAGGACAATGATTGGTTTGAAATTGGTCCTATTGGTGCATATTTTAACCTAAAAAAGTGTGGCTAAAACTCAAACGATCCAAATAGGGTCAAAGCGTTTAGTTAAATTGGATTTGGAATAAGTTCAACCCAACGTGTAGGCAATTATAGGAGTCCAACTTAACGACCTAATTTGTGTGAATCGCATAACCAGTTAATACGTTTAACTCAATTTGGTGTACAATATGACTCAACAAAGTGCAAATTCCCATAAGCCGGCTATGCGTTTGTCCAAATGTGTAGTTAAAAGTGAACAAGTGTAGGGTAAGAAATGACCATATTCTGGGACGCGAGGAGAAGGGAGGAAGTGCAAATAACCCAACAATGAGATAACATTGACCACCCCGGGGTTAAAACATGACGAAATAATGAGTTGAAAAGTCAAGGGCACATTAACAGTTACAGGATTTAATACAATATATTGTTGATGTTAAACTGTCAGTTTGTTACAAAGGTGACCGAACACTACACAACACAAATTGACTACCACTTTATCGTATTGCTTGGGTTTTTATTCAATACCAACGATTTCTTTTGTCCGTCATCAGATTTCAATGGTTGCGTCCTTTTTTCGAGCAAGTGTTGTAATGTAGATCAATTGTATCAATGGAAATGGAGGTGGTCTAGGAGGCTGTCATGTTTGTTATTTCTTTATTCGTCATATTAATACTAAACATACATTAATTGAAAATAATTCCAGGAAAAAATAAATAAATAACAAGCAGTAAGAGGTTAATCGCTAGAAATAAACATTGCAAGTTATTAAATAAACACAAACAATCGAAAAAAAAAGAAAATTGCGGGCTGCAAGAAAGAAAATGAAAAAAACGTAATGAATGGATAAAATGAAATACTCCGGACGTCACATCACAAGGTTATGTTAGTTCAGACGAATGAAATTATCTTCTGTTCCTGGGGCGATTCAGGAACTGATGAAGACAGAGGAGGCCCTTGTTAATAGGTATTACGGTACATATGATAGATAGATATGGGATGAAGGTTCATGCGGTAAGTTGATTGTACAGATTTCGGGGTTCAACATGTCATCATCTAACTGTAAATGATATAATGGCATCAAGGGTTGGAGAGGGGTGTCAACGAAAGTTGGTAGGGCATCGTTGTCACGGTCGTTTCGGAGTATATCAAGTATCATAGGATGGGGCTGTGCCAAACGTTTGCAGATGTAACGTACACGAAGTTGTTCCAGGTGCGTTAATAATGGCGGAAAATCTATCATCTAATGCCAAACATTTTTTGTCGTCGTCTACCCGTTTAAAGGGTTGCGCCATTTCTTCAGGAAAGCGTTGCATTGGGATTGCAGAGGCTACATGAATTGTTGTTGGTCTAAGGGGCTTTCGTTTATGCATTTATTATTTTAAGTAATTAACATATATATATATATACTGCGTTTAGTTGCTAACGTAGCTCTGATGTTATCTGGGTCTATAGCCTGAGTAAGTGGATTATTAGGTTCCAGAACATGGTGGTCAGATGGTTGTAAATGAGCGGAGGTCGAATCACCATGACGATTGATCGAAGATTGAAGGCGTTGTAGTGTGTGCCCTCCAGGAAGCGGAGTGAAGATATCATGGAAAAATGCAGCAAAAATATTCACCTTCTGTATGTCAGAATTTAGAGCTTGATTATTGTGAATAAGAGGACATGGCGTGCGAGACGTCTGCTCAGTGAGTTAATGGAACTTACGTCAATATTTGCTGGGATGTGTTTATGTGGTAAAATTGTTACACGTATGAATCCACTGTCTTTTCTTGTAGGCTATTATGTAGTTATGTGTTATTTGGAGATATTGGCGATGTTAGCGAAGGGCCTCCAAGTGGCCGCTTGTTCGGTATTCGCGATAAACTCTACGTGAAACAGAAAGTAATGCAATATACCTTGACGGCAAGAGAGGTTTATGCGGATGAAAATGGTAGAAGGAATTGAATGGTCCGCTGCATTTTGGACTGTGACAGTAAGTTCCGTGATGACGTGATCAAGACTATGTTGCGATGTAGGTACAGTGAGTGCGCTAATTGCGTCATCGATGCTGCATCGGTATAGATCCCAATTAGCCTTAAGATAAAGATAGATTTCCCTAACTGGTAAGGGATTTGTTGCCTTCACTGTACATTGCAGTTCCAGTTTAATAGGAACATGATGACTGCCGATCGAGTCCAGTACAGTAATGTTGGCAAGAGGAGATAGAGAAGACGAGGTTATTACTACGTCTGGAGTTGTGTTGCTACCTGGTCTCCTAGACTGTGGCAAAATGTGAAATTCTCCTGTAGTGAAAGTTTGTATAAAATCAAGGAAAAGCTGTTTGTCGCGCTGTGTTCGACTATGGAAATTTAAGTCTACCATGATGATATAATGCCGAGATTGTGTATCAATGAAACGAAAGAAATCATAATTGATCATCTTTCGTGGGCGAACATAGATTGTGGCAAATGTGACTGTGCGACCTCGAAAATAAATAGTTGCTATATTGTACTCAGGAAGATTGAAAGCGTGAGCCAAGATAACAATGCGGTATGGTAGACGAGCGCTAATGTCGATAGCTGTACCACCATATAGGCGTGGTCGGGATGGATAATCATGGCGTAATAAATTATACTTTGGTATGTAACACTGTAGGTAAGGAGCCAGGTAAGTTTCATTGAGCGCAAAGGCTGAAATTTGTTCTTCATGTAATAACTGCGTGAACAACAGTTGATATGTCAGCAGAGAACGGATGTTCATAAATAATAAGTTGTAAGCCATAATGAAAAAACAGAAAAAATAGTAAATGAAATGTTTCATATTATACGTAGACTTCAACAGGTTGGATTTGAAAATAAACTGTCGATCCAGAATAGGTGGCATAGCACTTGCCACGATCAACAGACCTTATGGATGCTAATAGCAACCGTTTTTTTTAAAGCTAACCAACGGCTAGCACCCTGTTAGAGGGTTAGAGGGATACGCCCTCTTTTAGGTAAGGGTATTGGAACAATTATTGGATCAAGGATAATGGTTGGTCTAAGGGATGTTATGAAGTAGAAAATCTATTTATTTAAACATATCAACAAAAACAGAGGACTTAAGACCATTTGCGGTCTTAACATATTGGATGGAACAGGAAAAGAAAACGAAGAAACAAACAAACAAAATAAATACAATATATGTTGTAATAGATACACAGAGACAGAAAATTACAGGATATACATATTGAGAAAGAAACCAAGTATTTTTCATATTGTTAAGCAAGGGTGATCGATGAAAGGAAAGTAATGATGATGTGAAAATGATGCTAGCGGCATATGTTTATATAAAAACAAAGGCTTCTATATAGGAATAAGTCTTGTGATTATGGAGATGAGGAATGAGATGAGGTGCAAATCACGCCACAACACGCAGGTTATGTAAGAACACAGATGAAACCATCTTCTTGCCTAGGGGCTACTTTAGGCTATAATGGAGACAGAGGGAAGCCCATGTTAGTTAAAGGGAATGTCACTGTGCACTATATGATGGGAAGATGGAGGGTGATGAAGGTGAGTATGAAAATCTTCAAGTAGAGTAAGATCAGGATGATTCGGTTGAAGTGTGTAGCAGTACAGTGTGAATAATAGTGACAGGGGTGTGTGCAGAAAGCGAGAAGGTGCTGGGTGTACTGCTGAATAATGCATCGTATCCAACAAAAGAGGATGATGATCTTGGTAACGTCGAGTGATATAATTTACCCGGAGTTTCTCGATGTGGTACTGTAAGGTAGGAAATGTAATGAGACGGTATAGGTATTGTGTAGGACTGGGTAATTTAATCCGGGAAGCAATTCGGAAGGCATGTCTTTCATGTATGAGTAGCTTCTGGTAAAAACTGTCTGGAGCAGATACCCAAGCTGTATGGCCATGTGTAAGGGTCGGACGCTAGAAGGCTTTGTAAGTATTGAGTACAGTGGCAGGTTTTAAGCCCCAGATTGTGCCAGTTAAGCGCTTCAGAAGATTTAGGTGATTGTAGGCTTTACTAGTAATCGTAGTAAGGTGTTTCTTCCACGTAAGATGCCGATCAAAGGTTACACCTAGGTATGTTGCTATCTTACTGGCTCGTATTGGAACGTCGTCTACCTGAAGCGTTAAGCGGTTTGGATTACGGCGTACTTTGGTTGACTTTTTCGGCGTTAGGAAGACGATAGCCTGAGTTTTAGAAGCGTTAATTAATAAATGCCATCATTTTTTGCACCACTGATAGAAATTATCTATGGCTGTTTGTAAAAGTGTATTGATTTCCTGGACTGTATTACAAAGGGCAAGGAATGCAGTGTCATCAGCGTACTGAAACATGTGTAGTTTGTCTGGAAGTTGAGGCATATCCATAACAAAGAGGAGATATAAAAGAGGCAATAACGCAGAACCTTGAGGGACACCAGAAAGTATAAAGCTTGGATGTGATAGATGATCGTTTATGGAAACGTATGCAAGACGGCCAGTCAGAAAGTTGAAAATAAATCTGATATAAGTGATTGGAATATGAAGGCGAATAAGTTTGTAAATGAGAGCTAGATGCCAGACTTTGTCAAATGCTTTTTCTAAATCGAATAGTACCAGACAAGAGGGTTTGACGCTATTATAATGTGTGGTGATCAGATTCGTAAGTCGAAGAAGTTGGTCGTTCATGCAGAAAGCAGGTCTGAAGCCGGCTTGATATACTGGAAGAATGTGATGATGAGCAAGGTATGTATGGAGTCGTTTGACCAGTATCCGTTCGAGGATTTTGCTGAATTGGACGGTATGGTGAAACATCATCTAACGGTTTGTTCGGTTTAGGAAACAAAAGTGTTTTCGAAGTTTTCCAGAGTGTTGGGAAATATCCAGGTGTGAGAATGAACGCATAAACGGTTATTAAAGAGTTAATAGTGATAACGGGCATTCTTTGATATGGCGGAAAGTGACCTTATCAAAACCGGGTGCAGAATTACGTTTTCGGTTGACAACAGCTCTGAGTTCATCGATTGTAATTGGTGAAGTTAGCGGAGAGTCAGGTAAAAGGGAATGGCATGTGTTAGGTTGTGAAACGGAAGAATTCACATTAACTCTTTCGGCAGGATGTGAAGAATCATCGGAAGGTAGAGGTGTGAAGATGCGTTGGAGATTGTTTGCAAAAGCATTTGCTTTGTCTACGTCGCCTTGTGCTGGTGAGTTATCGATTAAAATAGGATATGGAGTCCTTGTATATTTGCCGCATAGAGCATTGAAACGTTTCCAGTAATTTGAAGGATGATTAGTATCTGAAACTTTATTACATGTTTTAATCCAACATCAAAGTTTACAAGCACGAATATAATTGCGAACTGTGCGTTGTAACTGTTTATGATGACGAAGGGCATCTGGATTATGCGTGCGAGTATAGTCACGATATAGCTGTCGAGAACGTGTTACCATGGTGAGATAATTTGGCGGCAAAGTGGGCTGATATGGGCGGGAGGTACTTGTAGGTATGAAACGTGTACTAGCTTCTTGGATTGCGACAGTTATAACGTCTATTGCAGTGTAAAGCTCGTCTACCGTTATAGGTTCTGTGAGGTGACCTGTGTTGGTAGAAAGATATGATCTGTAGTTTTTCCAGTTTGCTTTATCAAAACGAAGGCTGGTGGAGAGAATTGGTTGCGCTTGAGTTGGGTTAGAGCTGTGAGTGTTAATGGTAAGTTTTACTGGCACATGATCACTGCCAAGTGGGTCTAAAAGTTCGACAAGACTATGGGAGACTAGAGTTGTTGATAAAATGACTATGTCCGGCGTTGTATTTGAAATGCGCCTAGTATGTTTCGGTAGATCTTGTATGATACCGGTCGTGTGGGTGGTAAGGAAATTTTTGAAGTTAGTTCTTTCGTGATCGGGCCGGCTATGCATATTAAAATCGGCCATAATGATGTAGTGATTGAATGAGTTGGATATAAATTGAACAAACGCTGTTGGTAATGGGTGACCAGGACAAATGTAAATAGTTGCGACGGGGATGGTAATGTTTCGAAAATATAGAGAAGTAAGGACGTATTCTGGTAGATGAAGAGTATTGCAAATATGTTGTCGATGCGTAATCTTATGAAGGAAGCCAACGGCCGTACCACCATGTGCGCGTTGGGCAAGTAATTTGCAATCCTCACGTAGTAAGGTATAGCCAGGTACACGAAAAACCATTGATGGCGTTAAGAACGTTTCGTTCAACAGAAAGGCTGTAACGTGTTCTTCAAGGAGCAACGTTTCAGAGAGAACTTTGTTTTGACGAAATGAACGGATATTAAGAAACAAGAACACTAGAGCCATGAGAATGAGAATCTGGCAATGAGGTGGGAAAATGGACGGTGTTCCCAGAATAAGTGGCAGTAAAGTTAACATGGAATGTGGACTTTGCGGCTAGAATAATTTGCTGGAGAATGTGAGGTCGTTGGAATGGTTGGATGTTCTGCATAGCCAAAGTGAAGAAGGTCAGAAGCTGGTCAAGGATTATCGGAGCGTCTGTAGAATGATGATGTGTGATAGGTTGTTCTGGTGTACGAAGAGGTACTACCAATTCAGGATGGTCCCGTTGTGGATCTGGTTTGCCCTTGCATTTATGGCTATAAGCAGGATGTTGCTCCTGACAAGTGGGACAAGTCGGAGGAGACTTCAGGTTTGTGCAGACACGGGTACAATGTGGGCCGGAGCAATAACCACACTTGTGCGCGTTCCGACATTCGGAAGTTGAATGTGTGTTATATTGCTGGCATTTTTCGCAGCGCACGGGCAAGGGTGGTGGTGAACGTGATGGTTCCACTCGATGCTTATGTTGATAGATTACAGCACCATTCGTCGTCGATGGTTGCTTGGTGTGATGTCAACACCCGAACCATGTAGGTGGGGCCTCGATCATTCTTGATCCTAATGGCCTTTGTGATGGTGTGTCCTTCGTATTTTAGTTCTTCTAGCACTTCTTCATCGGTGTATGAGGGATCTACCCCTCTAATAACAACGGAAAGTAATGGTGTGCATCTAGGAGGAGGCATCTGCTTACGGCGAGTGTCTTGAAGTGAGGTTAATTGCGCGTTTTTACCAAAAATGTCAAGAGGCACTTTGTTTCTGATGGTTTGGAATAGTGCTTGGTCAGTTGTCTTCAGTATGATACCATTGCGGGTATGGACGATCTCGGAGATGGCCGCGCGTGGTAAGTACTTTCGAAGTTGAAGTGCAACAAATTTGGAATTTGAAAACTTGAAGTCAAAATTGGTTAGAACCATAGAATGAATAGTTTGCTGTGGAGTACGTTTAGAGTTCTCGTCTGGAGAATCAGCAATGACTATTTCATCTGAGTCTGAATCGGCGTGCAGATGTTACTTTTTCGATGGAGGCGAAGTGCTGAGGCGGGCGGCATAGCTTTCTTTCTCTGGAGGTGACCGAGAACGAACAGAGCCAGTAGAGACAATAGAACCTACAGATGTCTGTGAAGTTCGCCGCTGGCGTCTATGTGTAGCACCAGAGTCCTTCCGTAGTTCTGCCTTTCCGACACGAACGGATTATCCGGCTACGACGCGCGGGAGACCAGACTGACGACCTTTGCTCTTTAAGCCAGATGTCTTGCCTGAGTCCGCCATCGTAATAGCCAAATCGGTGGGCAAAAGCCCAGGAGGTATGAGCAGAGAATTCCAGATGTAGAAGATGATAATGAAGTAATGTATGATAAAGGTCTGACTACCCGTTTGGATAGTAGTCAAGGTGGAGTAGAATCCCCTATCAAATCTGTAGCACTGCAGACCCTTGGCTTGATCAGTCTGGACTGCAGTGCTCGAAGAAATGGCGTGGAGAAGCACCCAGGATGAGGAACGAGAAGGAATTCCAAAAAAAACAGCTGTTCTTACGTCTGGTACGTCACAGCTGGTAATAATCGATTGATTGAACAAATGATCGGAAGTATGAATAGCAACCTTTTTTTTTTACGTCACCATACAATACGGGACGCTTCAGAGCACAGCTCTGGGAAAGTATTTTTGTCTGTGACATTTTTTTTTGAAAGGAGAATAGGAATATTGACTTTTATCAATGCAATATGTTACTGGAAAATTATAGACTTCTCCTGCCTCTCAGAGGGTTACGCCCTCTCTGTGGCATGTGATTTTCTATACAAATGTAGTTATGAAAAGAATGGGATGGGCTAAGTGAAGTTAGTTATAAACATCGGTATTTGGGCATCAGTTTTGAAAAGGGTTATAGCATCATTTTTTTTACCACTTTATTTATTTTCATTTATATTTTTATAATAAGGTACACAAAAGAAGTTAGTACAATGAAAATACCACATGTGAATATACAATGAAGGATAAATAAATTAAATAAGGTAAGAAAATGATAATTACAGGTTATCACGTGAATAGCGAAATATAATTGAGAAGAAAATAGGTGCAAATGTGCAAGAATACTAGTAAAATGTGAGATAGTGCTTGTGTGAAAATGTACGATAATGAAAATGAAAGATGAGATGAAGTGCTGTCACATCACAAACAGATAGAAATTAGTCAGACAGATGCAGGTTAAATCTTCTGTCCCGGGGCGACTCGGGACTAATGATCACAGGGGGAAGCCCTTGTTAATTGTGAGGATCTCTGTGTTAAGATGGAAAAACATGAGGAATATGAGCATGAATGACATAAATAGCATAAGTGTCGCGTTCTGCTACTGTGAGGTTTGAATTGCGGACATATAAGGAAATGAGTATATTCAATGGGGTATGCTTGTAACGAAATGCGGCATCAGTGAGAGCATCAGTTCGAAGAATATCCAGGAAAAGTGGATGGCCCGTTTCGATTCGAGATGTAATGTACCGATTTCGAAGTTGTGCAATATGGTCTGTGATCTTCGGAAAGTCGATATATTCATACGTGAGCCACGTAGGATACGGAAGTTTAATTCGATGAGCGAGTCGAATAGCATGACGCTCCAATATGCAAAGTTTTTCGTAGAACGAAGTAGAAGCATTGCACCAGGCCGTATGTCCGAAAGTGAGAATAGGTCTGAGAAACATCTTATAAGTATGGAGTAGGACATCGGGTTTGAGGCCCCAAGATGTGCCTGTAAGACGACGTAAAAGATTTAATCTAATAGTAGCCTTAGCTCGCAGTTTTTGCAAGTGTGCATTCCAAGTCAGTTTTGAATCGAAGACGACACCCAAGTACGTAGCAGTGTTGGTAGGTCGTACAAGATACCCATCGACAGTTACTCGCAAGAGTGTCCGATTTCGGTAGACTCTGGAACGTCTGTTAGGCGGTAGGAAGACCAGTGCTTGCGTTTTCTCATTGTTGATAGTTAAATGCCATCTCTGGCACCACTTGATGAAGTTATCGAGAGTTGTTTGTAGAGCACGGCTAATATTCTGGACAGTGCTGCCAAGTGCAAGAAAAGCTGTATCGTCGGCATATTGGAAAGTGAAAACATTACGTGGTACTGAAGGAATGTCAGAAGCGTATAGAATATATAATAATGGGCTGAGTGCAGATCCTTGTGGAACTCCAGTAAGTGGAAATATAGGCCAAGAGAGTGTATTACCAACTGCAACATACGCAATCCGATTTGTAATGAAAGAGTAGATTAACCTTAAATAGCAGATAGGAAGTTTGAATGACTGCAATTTTTTAATTAGACCATAGTGCCAAACTTTATCGAAAGCCTTCTCCAAGTCCATTAGTATAAGGCAGGAAGGAAAGCCTTTGTTAAACTGATTTGTAATTAAGGTGCTGAGACGTAGGAGTTGATCATGGATGGAGAATTTAGGCCGAAATCCTGCTTGATGAATAGGTAGGAGACTAGTAGTTTCAAGGTATTTATGAAGTCGGCAGACGAGAATTTTTTCCAAGAGCTTGCTGAATACAGAGGTGAGTTGAATTGGTCTGTATGAAGAAACAGAATGTACAGGCTTATTTGGTTTATGAAACATGCAAACTTTTGATACTTTCCAGTCAGGGGGATAGAAACCAGTTTGAAGAATGAAAGTATATATTGTTGCCAGGATGAGCAGAAATGAGTATGGAGCTTCTTTTATGTGTCGATAAGAGATATTGTCAATCCCAGGCGCTGTGTTCTTCTTCCTCTTTAATGCAGTATGGAGTTCATCTATAGTAATGGGTGCAGTGAGTGGATGCTCAGGATCAATGACATGATTTGCTGAAGGTTGTAAAGCGGGAATGCAAGAGAGATCGTTTCGTTCGGAGCGTTTAGAGGCCGCTGTTGGTGTGAAAACAGTCTGGAGCTGTGAAGCAAAGGCATTTGCTTTTTCTTCGTCGGAGAACAGAGGAATGCCATCTGCAACTAACGGATAAGTTATTGTGGTGTTCTTGCCAGTCAGTTGATTAAATCGCTTCCAGTAGCGAGATGGATTTGCTTCCTCGGATAAAGTGTTACATGTTTTGATCCAATTGCGGCGTTTATATGCAACAAGGTAGCTATGAACAGCTCGTTGCCATTGGCGATGCTGCCGAAGACATGCCTTATTCCCGGTTCGATAATATTCCCGAAGATGTTGACGGGCTTTCTGGATGAGCGTAAGATATGATGGTGGTAGGGCCGGTTTATGAGGCTGTACTTGCTGCGTCGGAATGTGATGATGGGCACTGGTTTGAATTGCTGTAGTAATAGTAGAAAGACAGGAAGCAAGTTCAGGTTCAGTAGTTGGAGACTTTATACTAGAAATAGAGTGCTCTAGATCTTCCCGGAAATGAGGCCAATTTGCTTTATCATACCTCGGAACTAGACGAGGTGCATGTACAGGGCGTGGGGGTTGTCCCCGAGTGAATGTTAATTTAACTGGATGGTGATCACTGCCAATAGAATCTAGTACTGCAAGTTGACAATCGTCAAGGAGATTCATAGAGGTAATGACGACATCCGGTGTAGTTTGACTGATAGGTCTGGTGTGTGCAGGCAAAATATGAAGATGGAGCTGAATATCGTTACTTAAGTACTCCTGAAAGTCTGATTTTTCGCGATTAGTTCGACTATGGATATTAATGTCCGCCATGATTATAATATTTCGAAAATTCTTGGCTATGTATCGGAAATATTCTAATGGTATAGGTTGACGTGGTCTGACATAGATTGTACTAAAATTGATAATGATTGATGGAAAGTATATGCTGAATAGTAGGTAGTCCGGGAGATGAGCCAAGGCATGTGGAGTATATGCTCGAACTGGATACTTAGGAAAATATCCTAATGCTACTCCTCCTTGAGCCCGTAGAGCTTCATCTTGGAAGTCGCAGCGCTTTAGTTCATACCCAGGAATACGAGCAAACATACTCGGTTTTAAGGCAGTTTCGTTTAAAGCAAAAACATTAATTTGTTCTTCTAGTAATAAAGCTTCTAGTAATAGTTTATGTTGACAAAAAGATCGAATATTAACAAAAAGAAAAGAAATCCCCATTATGAAGAAGACTGTGCAGATGGTTTTAAACAGCGGTTTCCAGGGTTCCAATGTGAAAATGCACATAATTATTAGAGTAAGTTGCATGAAGATTAACGTTAAAAATTGATTTAGCAGCAGAAATGATGTGTTGAATAATAAGAGCTCGCTGGAAAGGAAAGATGTTTTGTAGCACCAGGCTAACTTAGCGTATGAGGTCTTCGACAGTTAGAGGAGGTAATATTGATTGTGTAGGTGGTGTGGTTTTGTCGGCTGTTTTTAATGGGACAGTTAGTTCCGGATGCTCAGGTGTGGGTGCTGGTTTACCCTAACACCGATAACTATATGTAGGATGAAGCCCACTGCCACACGTATTGCATTTTGGTGGTCCTTTTAAGTTGGGGCAGGTTTTAGTGTCATGAAGCCCAGAGCAGTAACCACATTTAGGTTGATTACGACAATTGGCCGTAGTGTGGTCATTGTATAACTGACACTTTTCGCAACGAATTGGTAGTGGACCCTGCGTTCTAGATGGTTCGACGCGATGAATTTTCTTATATATGGGTGCACCAAATCTCAGAAGATAGTCAATAGAATCTTGCCGTTGCGATAGAATTCGTACCATATATGTTGGTCCATTATTATTCCGAATACGAATACACTTATCAACTGAAATCCCCTCTTGTGCTAATTCATCTTGAATTTCTTCATCAGTTAAATCGGGGGAGACACCCTTAATGACAACTGACAGGTAAGGTGGCTTTCTAGGAGGTGGCTGCTGTTTCGGTCGCTTATCGGTGAGTTTGGTAAGCTTAGCGTTCTTGCCAAAAATTTCGTAAGAAGCTTTATTTCGGACTGTGATACCAAAATTCGGATCTTTAGACTTCAATATATAGCCATTTTTGGTTTTGACGATTTGAACTAGGGTGTCACGTACCCGAGGAACATACTTTACGATTTACAGGAAAATCATTTTAGGGTTTGCGTACTTAGCATCAAAATCGGTAAGAATGTAATGAAAGAGAGTGGCGTGAGATGAAATAGTAGGAGATACAGCAGACGATGCACCTGTATGTTGTCGCTGATCGACTTCGATGTCCATTGATGCTACTGGTGATCGAGACCTGATGCGTTTCGCGGATTGCGTAGATTCGTTAGATGGATGCCTATCTCGCGATACACTAATTGGTTCATGACCCCAAGAAAAGTGTCTGGTACGAGTGCGACTGGATTGACCGGTATGTGCAGGTTGTGATAATGAAGTACTGGGAATAGGAGATATAGCTGGTAAGCCCGAGTGTCTGCCAAGATTCGTTTGTCCATTGATATTGCCAGAGTCTGCCATCGTGATAATACAGCCTAGGGCCGTAGCCCAAATGAAGATGAAAATGAAAGAGATGATGAAATGAGGTTCAAAAGACAAGGTGCCCTCCGAAAGTGAAAACTTCCGTCAACCCTCTGAGTGCCATATGTGTGCTGTGCTCACAAATGCGTATTACAACACTTGGTCCTCGCTAGCACATTAACTAACACAGGAGAGGTTAGACTCCTTGATTCAGTATGGAATAGCAACCATATCATCTTCCGAGCATATTAGAAATAACAACTATCTGGCTGTGAGTATTTGCATTGCTTGTAGCCAGTAAGCAGTCATTTCAAAGCTTTTCGCAGTATATTTGGCATTTATGTCAAGCAACATATAACGTTCTATGTTTTCTGTAATAGGTCGGCATAATCATTTTTTAATCTTGTGAATATTCTGACAACAGTTACATCAGTAACAGTTGTGCCATCTGTTCTTCTTATGTGCTACGACATAAGAATAACATAAGGAAAAAAGATGAGAGGACTGCTTGCTATTCATGCATTGTGGCTTCGATGCAATATATTTTTCTTTTCGACTCTTATTTCTTCGTCTGTAGCTTTTCGCTTTGGCCGGAGCTAACATTGCTATAGTAATGGTGCTCTGTCCAGATATAACTCTGAATAAATGGACAGATTTCGACTAAATGGACAGTAAATGAGAAACATGTGTTGTAATTTTTTTTAGTAAGCTTAGGCACACTAAGTTGTCCATGTAAATCAGCTTCCTTTAGACTATACAGTTCACGCATCATGACACGTTCCGTTAATCTAAGTGTTGGTTTAAAATATTCCACAATGACACATAGTCATTTTGTTAACTCAACGGTTAATGCAGTTGGGTTGTAAGTAGCCACCCATCGTTCCCAAACAAACCAATTTGGTTTCAATTTGTAATCACACAGCGTGGGAACGTTTCAACCTTATCATTTTTCTCAGTGTAGGCTATATGAAATCATAATTTAAGGTTGTATCCGCACCAAATTATTGAACTCGGGATCCCGTGCACCAAAGACACATGCATTTGCACTCTTTTTATGGAACTGAGAATTTACTACAAGGTTTTGCAAAGTACCAGGAAAATCTACAATTAAACCAGTTGAAAATGCTCCAAGAGCATTGCCAGAAAGAACTTTAAAAGAATGGAGATATGGAGTGGGAAGGATAACTGTCATTGTTCCTACATGCAAATCTTTTCTCTCCACCTTCTTCTCTTAATCGCAAAAATTATGAGGTATGGCTACATAAATATCTAGCAATTCGAACTTTATTGGCTAATATCTGGAGAACGGTGGCCAGTTGGTCAGTAGACCGTTAATCACTGGCCAACGGTCACTATTTGGTACCAAAATGTTCACCATCCTCTTAGATATTGGTCGACAACAATATGGTATCTGTGTGACTTACGGTTTCTGAGATTTGGCGCCTTAAATCTACCGAAATCGGAACTATCATTTGGCCAATATCACGAAAACGCTAAGTTATAGAGAGACGATATTGGTTTTAATCAATCCCTAATAGAATGTTAAACATTTTCGTACCGATATCAACTGATGGTCACTTGCCATTGGCCAAACCTAAGGCCAGTTGAACAGTGGACACTGGTTACTCTTTGGTGCCATAATATTTATCATCCTCTTAGGTATTGATCAACATCAATATCATCTCTCTACAACTTATGGTTCCCGAGCCATGGCTCCTTAAATATCTAGAAATTTGCCATTTTTGGTGTTTTTGGTCAATATCACGGGAACGGTAAGTCATACAGATATGATATTGGTATTAATCAATACCTAAGAAGATAGTAAACAATTTAGTACAGATAATAATTGGCTGTCACTGACCATTGCCCAAAGCAGTGGCGAGTTGAAGAGTAGCCCCCGGTTACTATTTGGTACCAAAATATTTACCATCCTCTTAGTTATTGATCAACATCAATATCATCTCTCTACCACTTATGTGTCCCGAGATTTGGCTCCTTAAATATCTAGAAATTTGGTAAGCTATAGGGAGATCATATTGGTGTTAATCAATACCTAAGAGGATGGTAAACATTTTGGTGCTATATTAATGGGTGACCACTGATCAACTGGCCTTTGGTCAAATCAGTGGCCAGTTGGGTAGTGGTCACCGGTTACTATTTGGTACCAAAATATTTACCATTCTTGTAGATATTGATCAACATCAATATGATCTTTCTATGACGTACGGTTCCCGAGGTATGGCTCCTTAAATCTCTGGAAATAGGCCATTTTTTCTAATATCTCGAAAACGGTAAAAGTGGCGCGAAAAGTCTAACACTTTCTCTGATAGGTTTTGAATGACAGTGGCCTTGGGTCATCCTGTAAACTTGGGCGACCAGTTCTCCCTTCCAACATTTCACTGTGCAGATTTAGACGAAATGGATCAACTATCGATCAAATATTTACCATTCCACAAATACTCAAAAATAAGTGGGAACACAATACATCGGTACATCAACTATTTATTGATTTTAGAAAGGCTTACGATTTTGCTAGGTGTAATATTACACAACATTTTTACAGTATTTGGATTGCCGAAAAATCTAATTAGATTAAATACGATATGTTTAAACGAATCCCAAAGTAAAGCTCGGTTAGGAAAATTTTTGTCAACGAGCTTTCACGTCGTGAATGGCTTGAAACAAGGATATGCGTTGTTGCCATTATTATTCAACTTTATCCTGGAATACGCTATAAGGAAAATCAAAAATAGCAACCAGGGTGTAGAGTTGAATGGTGTTCACCAGGTTATAGCGTATGCTGATGTAAATTTAATCGGGGATGATAGGAGAACAACTGAAAGCAATGCAGAGCTCTATTAAAAGTTTGCAGGACCATGGGTTTAGAAGTAAATGCAGAGAAAACTAAATGCATGGAAATGCGTCGGGGTCGTAATGCGGCACATTATGGTTGCGTTAAAATATCAAATAATACTTTTGATAAAGTGGATACTTTCAAATATCTAGGGTCAATATTAACAAACCATTATATTCACGAAGAAATTAATAGGCAATTCGAGTCATTATTCAGTTCAAAATCTCTTGTCTTCGCAAATTTTGTCGAGGAATTTGAAGCTTAAAATATATAAAACGATAATCATGCCTGTTGTTCTGTATGGTTGCGAAACATGATCTTTACTGTGAAGGAAGACCGTAGACTGAAAGTATTTGAGAACAAGATCCTGAGACGAAGATTTGGACCCAAGAGGAACGGGAATGGGAAATGGCGGTATCTTCATAATGAGGAACTACATTTTTTATACGCTTTACCAAACATTGTTAGGGTCATCAAGCCTAGGAGGCTCAGATGGGTAGGTTATGTATCCAGAATGGAAGAAAGTAGGAACGCTTTCAAAATCTTAACTGGAAGACCAATCGTAAAACGTCTATTAGGAAGACCTAGGACAATACTAAGATGGATCTCGCAGAAATAGGAATACAAAGTAGGAACTGGATCCAGTTGGCTGTGGATAGAAGTCAGTGGAGAGCTTTTGTGAACGCGGCATTGAACCTCCGGATTTCATAGCCTATTGAGTTGGTTGGTAAATATTTCACTTTATCATAAGGTAATCATTCCTCTCCATACACAAATGACATGTCTTGATGTCTTGTTTGTACCGATCTTTCCTAGAAGATGGAAGAACCTGATCACAGCCTGATTTTCAATTTGTTTTTATAACGCTACTCCAGCCTATGTTTCTGGTTGAAACATTTATACATTAGCACTTGAGCGTGAGAACAGAAATTAGCACACGTTTGGCGCATTCAGTTCATTTCGTCTCAATTATGATCTATTTCAGCTTTAAGGTCTGCATCTCACGCTCCTTTTATAGCTTAAGTTTCATGTTCGGATATTGTAAATAATTCCCATAAATTTTATACAAAATAACATCAACTTAATGTTAACGTATCCATCAACTTAACGTCAAGCATATCGTACAAACTTTATGACTCTCTTGTTCACAACTTTGGTAATTGATTTGATTCCCAAATGTTCTGAACGCCCTATATTACTGAGTTAACATCCTATAATTGAGTATTTTTTGTATTACTAACACATCTACATCACGGTAAAGGTATGAACTTCCTAGATTCCCCTCGCTTGATAAATATTGTTAAACAAAGTTAAGAACATTCTCTTTTAAGTCATGATATTTACTTATTAATAATACAACCTACATCAAATTGAAGAAGTTGCTGGGTATGAGTTAGTTCCAAACATTTACGTAAATGAATAAGAACATTACAGTTTTTTAATTGTTAACTGCAATCAGTCCTTTTTCTCTATTAACGTATACAATGTATCTCTATGTTTGATGAAGCTTAACGTACCACTTCATCATCGAGGGTATACAAGAAGTCAAAATACAATTTAAAGTGGACTTCCTACCACAACAACATATTAAATATTTCACTGGAAATTAAACCCAGAGCTGTGTGTACCAAATATGTGTTAGCTACTAGTCCAATACGAGTGAATGGTAGTTTACCCACTTTTTAGTATAAGGACGATGGTGAGACAATGGACCTGTTTCACTCAAAACTAAGCAAATATACACTTAAGCTCATTACATATGAGAGATGACGTCCCTGGGCTAGCACACTATCTGGAGAAGGAAGGAAGCAGACTGAAACTTGTATGTTAGGCACCATCCTGGCATTTGCCTCGTGTAAATGAAGAAAACCCAGAAGATAATCTCTCTTAGAATGGCTGCCCTGAAATAGCAGTTACACCTTTCCGACCGTCCCACAGTGGGGCGAAAACGCAAAAACTGTCCAAAATATGATAACTATATTCAAATTGAATGAAATTTAGTATTAAGGAGTTATTGAGGTTGCTGATTACGATTCTCTAACTAAAGTTGAAAAAAACAAAATAGCGGATCCAAAATGGCGGAATAAATAGAATGTCAACATACTTCGTAATTTTCACAATGTATCTTTAACAACATTCACTTTTTTCACATATTTTGATGAACAATTACTTGTTACTTACGTTCTTATTTATTAGAAATGTATTATTACTTAATGTAGGTAGAAATGTATTATTACTTAATGTAGGTAGAAATGTATTATTACCTAATGTAGGTATAAATGTAGTATTACTTAATGTAGAAATTTAGGTTTTCTCAGGTTACTCGGGTTTCCTCTCACATTCTCATTCTATCAATTCTTCCATCATTATTCAGTTCCCTTAATTGACCATCTCCCTTAGCCTAAAGGGCATAGCCATGGAACGTTAAAAGAAACAGATTTCAATATAATGAAGTTCAATCTGAATATCTGACCCATGTATGCCTCTCCAGATTTCCTAGGATCTACATGTTACTTAAGCGCCACTGCGTCAGTGCGTTTGTAAAGCGAAACTAACATTTGGTGGATCTAGATACCTTGTTTATCAATTATATGTGTCATCTCTGTAGTGATACATTACATACAGACTCCGTATCGGAAAAGAAAAAGCATATTGCAGATAATCCTAACCACAACATTATCTTTAATATTTCTCGTTATTACGCAGCAGCGGTAGAGCAATCGACAAATTGGAATCTTAGTTTCGCGTGCTCACCAACAGTTTGTTCGAAGTTTTCGACAGTGATTTACAAGTCTACGTGGGAACAGATTTAATTAGCCGAGCAAGCGTGACCATTTTAGAACCTGCTCTACTTTCTAGATTTTCATTCTTTTTTGCTCATTTTTCTTCTTTCTCTTTTCTTCGTCTTCTATTCTTTCTTAGTACCACCGCTGTTACCCGACACCAGAATTTGTTAGAATCACGACAGTCTAAGAGCTGTTCATATTTCTTCTTCCGTCACACCAATGTTGCAAAGGAACAGAGGATTTTTGCATGCACAATTTTTTCTTCATACAAATTATTTAATACGTAACAAGACCAATATATTAAAGTTAATTATAATTCTTAAGCTACATTAACACATAAATGTAGCATAATTTCTCTCTAATCTGCGATCAAAAGATTATAGCTCTTGCCTCCGATGATTGATGCCAACGTTTGATTCCCGGTTAAAGCATTTGTAGTTTGACTTTTACGTTAAACTGTGTGTCATCATTTCCCACAGCCTACAGTATATATACTATTTTATACTATTTAACGAACTGCTTGGAGGTCTTTTCTTAAATGAAGCTTTTGGGGCTGTGGTGATTCAGTGGTAGAGCGCTCACCTTTGGTGCATGGGGTTCTCGATTCGATCCCAGCTCTCGCCAAGTGAGCTTTGTAGTCTACAAACACCGTGTGCGTGAGTTTTCTCGAGGTTCTTCCGTTTTCACTCATTTTCTTCATTCCATCATTTCATTCATTTCTCATCATCATCGTTTCCTTTAGCCTAATCGTCATAATAGTGGGACGTAAAACTTAAAGATTTCATTTTGTTCCATTTTTAAATGAAACGTTTAACTAAATAAGGGATTCATATAAAACGGATGCACATCATTAAAAGATTATCGCCAACATGTGTGAGATTTTAATTTTTAAAAACACATTTTGTGTTTTGAAAACAGGAGATCTGAATAATCTTCATTGGCACTTCTTCTTTTTTTAAAAAAAACTAACATTTAAGTAAAGATTTAAAACATATCCTATTCAACAAGTTGTTAAGTAACGAACCACAAAATTTAAAGCAATGCCTTCAAAACATTGTACCTAGGAACACTACGAGAGAGGCAAAGACAGAAGTGGACAGAGAGAGTAACAAAGATATTCTAAAACAGATAGGAGTGAAGAGGACGCTTTTTTTGCCAACATCCTTCGTAGTAAGGTCAATTGGATTGGACACATCTTGCGAAGAAATTGTCTTCTTCATACCGCCATAGAAGGAAAGATGGAGTTAAGCGATGAAAACGAAGATGAAAATCACAACTGATCAATGATTTGAAGAATATTAGAAAATATTGGAAGTTAATAAAACAATATATTCCGCAATTGCCCTATACAGAAAACTATGGCACAAATGGATCTTTATCACCAGTAGAAAACACACTGCAATACAGTCACGTATGCAATCACTGCTCTGCATCCATACGAACAACTTGAAGACAGAAACACAGTCAAGGTAGGTTTTGCAGAACAACAAAGTTGTACCCACATGTATGCTAGTGTCTCAAATATTATGTGGCAGACTGAAGATAGTTGTAGCGAGTAAAAAGCAGCCGATAAGTGTAGTTTTCTTGTGGAGAACACTTCATTCTTTTCCATGGAAATTTACACTTTTTTCGCATTATAGATCTGTGTCTGGGCAATGGTTTTGTGATAGGACGGGTACGTTACTGTTATAACTAAACATTAGGCACAGCAGTCTACTGAACTCCACAAGCAACGAAATCACATCCAAACAGCGCACTCGTGAAACTCTCAAGATCTGTGCTAAAGGAGATCCGTAATATGGTAGACTGTGAAAGTCAATTTCCATAGCTTGTTATGACGAAGTTATTACATGTAATTCGATCAGCAGTAAATCGTCAAAACATCATCAGTTGAGAATGCAAACTGTTTTAGTGGCTAAAGTGTGTGCGTTAACAGAACGGCATATCGTGGGGTGAGAAATGAAGAGTAGAAGGCTGTACGAGCGCTATCTAGCTCGTAGCCGCTGGAGACAATGAACGAAGCATAGATCTACCTAAATGACAATAGAAATTTTCTTGGAATCTCCTATTGAGATGTTAATAAAAACAACTTCCTCCGTCAATGAAAAGAAGGTTTCTCAAACGATTTTGTAGATTTTACTTTCTGTTGCTAAAGACTGAAGCTCTAGATTCATAAGTCGAAAATAATTGCAAAGTCAGTGGTCCTTATTACCAAGAACATGTCCATTCTGTTTACCCAGACGAAATCTAGCATTATATGCCCACTATGCACATCGAGTGGAACTGCACCAGGACAAAACTTCCAGTCTCAAGATTGAAACATCCTGAGATCCACGTATTGCAGTTGGACCTAGTATCCATACGATTTTGTTCGCAAATATTCGCATTTGAAAGTCCAGCTATTACTTCCAAAGATTAATTGTACGTGTGGACTTCTTTCTTCATGACTTCGGACTGGTAGGGTAAGTGCTATATAAAATAATGCATGGAGAAGTGAAATAATATACGCTGGTACATGTATAACAAAATTTGCTGCAGTGGAAACTGATATCGTGCGATGTCTCATAGCGGTAGCCATCAGATTGAGCACGATCGATCGATAGTATGGGGAGTCGGTGATTGAGTGGTAGATCGTCCACCTCTTGTAAGAAGATTTCCTGGTACAGACCGCAGCAAAAAACCTGCAACATGAGCATGTAAGTTTATTGTGAAACGACGAAGTCTTTCGCTCCAAAGTAAGTGTGCAGAGGAGGACGCCGAGGTTTCTCCTGGCGTGATTAATGCCACTTAGACGTTATGTTGATTCTCTGCACTGTTAAGCGTAGTTTCACAATAAGCGTACATCTACATGTTGCAGTTTTTTTTTTGCTGCGGACTGTACAATTTCAGATCGAATGAGATTGTGGTGGACATCATGTCTCAGAGGCTTCTTCTATTTCCTTCCACATTCCCGTTTTATCAGTTTTGTTAAAACATCATTTAACTTTAATTAACCATCTTTCCTCTTTAGCCTAAAGGACACGATCGCCAGAGGCCGAATAATAAACTTTATTACATTATCCATGTTTTTCGAATACATCAACTTCAGTTTGTTCTGATGAAAACGGACCGATCTCTATATTTAAATATGCTATAGACACTAAACGGAATTTATTTAAATAGCATAATATAATACTGTAAAAAAAATAAATGAAATTGAACATTTGCTGAGTAAAATAATTGTTCTCCTCGGACACTAACAGATAAGCCTCAATGAAAAAAAATTATAAATACCAGAAGCGAGAGGCAATTTATCACTCATTCATAATACAATTCTTTGTCTGTTTTGATAGAACAGCAAACAGGTGACTTTCCAGCTTTCAAAAATGAAAGACTAGAAAATAATATCATATACATAATTAAATAATTAAAAAACAATCAACAAATATCTGAAGCTGACCACCAGTCTCATTATAGCATAAAGTTGTATGAATTAAATAAAAATTGGTCCGAATGTTTTGCTACTTTTCACAAAATAAATGCATAATAGAATAACAACTAAGGAACAAGGAAAAAGTAGATGTGGATTCGTGGAACTATTCTCGCGATAAAATTATTATATATGCTAAGTTTGTATGAAGGAAAATGACATCTATATATTTCAGTGATCTTCCAACTGGAAAGTTACTACTCGGAGTATAATTAGAAACGGACTGACATTTAAAGAAAGATGTGTTATCCTATTGCAACATTGTGGAAACTCTATACCTATCCTTTCTACCGAATGACTTCTAACAGAGGACGCTTCAGTGGGGCATATAATATGACGACGCCTTTTTAATCATCATTTCGTTTCTTATTTTGTTAAGTGTATAATACCATGTTTCGGACACAATGCTTGATGAATATATTGTTTTACGCGCTACCCTAGCTAACTGGTATCAATCTGGTCACAAGGAAGCGGGTGAGGTTAGATTTACGTCGAAGTTGCACCACCCAAGTGTGACGTAATTTCACGTGGTATTGTCATGGGACAAAGGTGGAATAAAATGAGCCCTAGCGGGCTTCTAACCAGCCTTTGCTCGCTAGCGTTCGCTCAGCTATATTTCGTAACGTGAGTAAACCACTATTTCATTAACTAGATCCCAAGGAAAGCAACGAAATATATGAATACCCTTCCGCCTCCTGATGTCTCCGGCACTTCCATTTCCCTAACTCCCCATACCACTACAGCTCCTCGCTTCATGAGGGCCCCAAATCTTACTCTCCTTTAGGTGTATAACGTCATTGTTTATAAGGGCAATCAGAAATACTAGGTAAAAGGTGGTAAAAGCACAATTTGTGCATTATATATTACTTACAAGGGCAATGAGTATTATTTTCATCTTATTTAATGATAAAAGTGTTATGAAAATTTTTAAAAAATCTTCCTTAGGCGGGTTTGAACCCACGTCAAAGCGGTTTTCATTACTAGGCAGCTCGCTAGCATGCTCGACTACTAGGACAGGCAGCAACTGGCTTTTGATTTGTGTTATATATATGTTACGTGGAGAAAAACGGATAACTCCAACCAATCAGGACCATGTATTTAGTTCCTATGGCTAGGACCGAGCGTGATTAAAATATATGGGTGCTTGATGGTGATTTAATATTCTTACAGCAGAGATGGAGATTCAATTCAGAAAGAAAAGGCAGCATTACAAGGGGAGGTTGAAAGTCATGAGTGAAGCAACATGTCGAGTTGTAGATGGCAACCGCCTTCAGGTACATTAATAATATCTATCACTCCTTCCCCCTGATCCTTGTAGAATCAACCCCATAATGTCCCACCAGCTTCGCTATGCCCTAACAAGGAATAGATATAATTCTTGTTTCTAGTGTCCACCTAGCAGATGTTGATATGTGTTTTCACATGAACAATCGTTTAGATATGACATCATATTACATGTATAGATTCAATCTAATATGACATTATTTGGCAACTGTACACGAAAATATGAGTGTAGAATTTATTGGAGAATCGTTTACCATGTATAATCTTTATTACGACACACTAGTTCGCACGCATGCTATTACTCTGTATGTAATTATTTAGGTATGCAATGGGAAAACATGAGTGCAAAATACCTCAGGGAATCGCTTACAATAAGAAAACGAAGAAAAGGATTTTTTAAGTTGACGGCCTATTGTAAAACTGAATAGTTAAGAGTTCAGAAAACAATGATCTACCTGTTGCGAAAAGAGGTCAGTATTTGCAAATTTTTGAGCAATATGGGAAATTTTTGCCATAGCTATATGGCAACAAAGACCCAGGTTTGATTGCCTGTTAGAGTTTATGTGATTTGCTTCCCACTTTAAGGTTTAGGAGCAAGTCTCATACAGCCTGAGGGGTTTTTCTATACCCCACACTCCCTTAACACTCCCGTATTTCGATGGAGATCCCCAAAGAAATTCACTCCACAGCCCCCTAACACCACCTCCAAATTTGAGATTGCAATCATTAGCTTACTAAAAAAATGTTTATCAGGCTCCCTCGCATCTTCGAAAGACTTAAGATTCGTAGCAACTATAGATTACCGAAAAGATCTGTTTTCTTCATTACAACTTTCATTTTTTGAGGATTTGATATATTCCATGCTCATCAGCTAAATTTTTTTAGTTCATGTATCATGTATCAGCTAAAGAAGCAAATATGTACTTCTTTGTAATTCCGAAGCTCAGTGGAATGTTGAAGAAGAAATCTGTAACCCTTCTCGTGGTAGTTTCTCCCCTTTTCAACGATGAAGGAAAACGAGAAAAATACAATATTCCGGTGTAACACATTTTGATTCTGGTTATGAGACTGTGAATATACAAGGGCCTTTTTTAAGGAATGAGGTTTTGTCCTGACGCGACTATACGTCAGAGCGCGCTGGGACTAGTTGGAGTTTGTAGTGGGGTGTTTGCCCTTGATAGCGTTTCAAGTGGCAGTTCCCTGCACGCTTCCGGTAAGGCATGATCACGCATAGCGTGGCGTCTGCAAAGAAGTGTGTGCAAGAGTAAAATGCACCAAAACATTGAACAGCGTTACACAATCGAATATTGTGTTCGCCTTGAAATATCTGGTGAATCTACGCTGGAAATGATTCGGTAAGCGTACGGCAGTGAACGTTTAACACAAGCTCAAGATTATAGCTGGTACAAAATGTTCAAAGAAGGCCGGGAGAGCGTGGAGGACGAACTCCGCGCAGGTTGCCCGTCAACCTCAAGGATCTAAGTCAACCAACAACGTGTGTGAGATTTCCTGGCATGAACTCGGACCAGCGTTTAAGTGTTCGCTTTATCGCGGATACGATAGCAATCGACAAAATGGTCTTTCACAAAGTCATCACCGAGGATCTTAGGATGAGGAAGATTTGCGCGAATTTCGTCTCGAAATTTTGACGAACGAGCAAATGCAAAACCGTGAGGTCATTTAGAAAGATATTTTGGAATGTATTGAAGAAACCCCTCAGTTTTTGGACAATGTCGTTACCGAAGATGAAAGTTGTATCTTCGAGTACGATCCCGAAACAAAACGACAGAGCACAGAATGGCATACTCCGCAGTCGCCTCGAAAAAAACCCTCTCATATGTCCAATTCCAGAATCAAAGCATTGTTTATTGTGTTTTTTGACAAGAAATGTGTGATTCACTGCCTGAAGCACAGACAGTGGAATTCGTTCCTGAAGGACAGGCAGTCAATGGCGCCTTCTACATGAAAGTTAAAAAATTAAAGACGCAAGTCAACTGAGTGCGACCAGAAATTGCTGCAGATTGGAAACTCCATCCTGACACGACAATGCTTCGTGGTTACGGAGTACCAAACAAAAACTAGCATCGCAACGAATCCTCAGCCTCCCTACAGCCCCGACAGACCTTTTCCTCCTTCCCAGAGAAAAATAAGCCTTCTAAGGACAACACCACGGAACCCTGAATGTTGTCAAAGAGGCTTGCAAGCGTGCTCTGAAGGATGTTTCAGTTATGACTTCCAGGAAGTGTACGAAGCGTGGAAAACTCGCATGCAGAAGTGAGTTGACGCTCAAGGAGCATACTTTGAAGACTACTAAAGGTTTGTAGTGATATCTGTAAAGATTTATTTTCAGGATTTATTCTGATTACTTAAAATACAGATACTGTATTTTGGAGTGCGATCGTGTACGACTGTTTGCCGTAGTTTTCGGGATTATGAAGAGTGCAGAAAATATTTTAGAAAACTATTTTTCAAGAAGAAAGTAAGGGTATGTTAATATATCTGACACACATTAAATATTATGTGAAAATTATATGAATATTTAAAGAGATGATGTGGAATTTAATCTTCCATTAGATTGCTAATTGCCAATTAAGGCACAATATTTCGATTTTATCAAGTGAAGAATGGAAAAGATAGGCAAACATTGGAGAACGTCTGTAACAAAAATAATAATTTTTATGGTCTTTAGGCACTTATTAGTAAGAGCAGACTGTAATAGGTTGTGGGAGTAGTCGGCCATGGTCTTTGCAATGGTGCCATCCAAGCATTCACCTGGTGGAACTGAGATACCATAGTAAATCTCACTTTGGATGGTCGCCGTTGAGTTCGAACCCACGTTTCTCCGCAGTCCGCATTGCAAATCCGAACTTCCGTACTCGATCCATTGGGTGATATCAATAAAAATAAGTAACTACTCCTGAGAAGTCCTGCTCGAGAATCGGAGTAACTACACCTGGAGTAATCTCCTCCCTCAATTTCGTATCAATTAAACAAGCCACTACTCAGGTCTAGTCTGCTCCAGATTTATGAACGTTTACTCGCGCTTCCTCTGCACGTAGCACTGAGTCGTATCAATAAAAGAAGTAGTTACTCATTTCTCCCATCCGTCGCGCGGTCATTTCGTTGTTTTTAGCCTATGGCGTAGTATCCTAAATACCACGGAAGATGCAGTTGCAACGACAGTTTCAATCAAAGTGCACTTGTGGATATTATAAAAGAGTTTCCAGTGGAACTCTCGAAGTCACAGTTACCAGAAAGTAAACGAAGGAAAGCCGAAGCTTTGAAGGCAAGTACAGTGAAATGCAACGAAATATCAAATACATCTTCAAATGAGAAACAAATCCAAAAGAGAATCCGAGCGAGCATTAAAAAACAATGAAAAAGAAAACGGGAAACAAGAAAGTAATACTGAAACCACGGGAACGAACCTCTTGGAACTGATGGATCTTGATTGGAATCCAGCAATATCAAGATTAGCACGACAAGTGCATATCACGTGTCGTCCAAGGTCTCGTCCAAGATTGTTTGGCTTTAAGAACGAAATCAGACACTTGGTCCCTTTGTTACCTTTTTTAAATAGTTCAGCCAGTCACGTCATAAAGCACGTCCATTTGATTGCGTTTTTCACACCATACGTGTCCCCTTTCACCTTGGCATAAAAAATATACATTCTCATGTATACACCCTTCCTATCAGCGTTGAGTTGAGTTGAATTTTGAGTTTAATGTCCTTTTCAGTAGCGAGGCTATATGAGACGGGACCCACTGATTAACTTGAAATCCGAACCATATGAGCTCCCGCCGGGAATCGAACGCAGGTCTGTCATGCCAAAGGCATGTACGCTATCCGCTTAGCCACGAAGGAGCTCTTCCTATTAGCGTATTCCTCTCCAAAATACTAGGTTTCTTTATTGCCACGTGTGTATAGTCAAGTGCTCCGATAGCACCCGGAAATGTTCTTGCCACTCTGCCTTTGCTGTTTGAAAATTACACACACCTCCGGAAACAATCAATTTTCAGATTTCGCAATAATCGCATCCATTACACTTGTAGTAGTCGTAGACACAGTACTTTCAGCCACAACAGAATCCCCTGACATTCAGACCTGGAATCCCGGATCACTCACGTAAAGCAAGAAAACCCGCATCTTTTCGTCATTACGTAGTGCACCACACCAAATTTCCGTTGATTCTCCTAAAAAATGTTGTGCTAACTACTCTACATTTTCTTTCATGAACCTATGTTTTGTGTAATCTCCATTTGCAACATTTCTATGCAATTTATAAGTTTTGCTACATAGCAAAACAATCATATACTCTGTCATATTTCGCACGGAGTCACCTATTTAGCTTGCTCCACAAATTTGAAGAAGTTACTAGCATCACAGAGGAGTCTTTGATTTTTATTGATATCAAACGCGGAGTAGTTACTAGGCTCGAGAATAGAGGTGTGGTTACTTCAAAAGGGCGGGGCTTCTCCGAGGTCAGCCGAGACGACTAGTGCTCTGTTCTCTTTTTATTGATACCAATGCGAGTAACTACTTCAAAATTGGGCGTAATGAGTAACTTCTCCGTTTTATTGATATCACCCATTGGATCATAGGGATGAGTACTTTGGCATACTGGGTGATGTCAAAGACAAAATCAACCTTGACTATATCGAAGTAATCGAATTACTGTTGTATATATTAACTCAATAGTTTCATAATTGAGAAGTCCGGCATTTTTCCTTGGACACGAGACTGTCCTCTTTATTCAGATTTACCTTGGTTCACGAAGCATATTCTGAGATGGTGTCTAAAATGAAACGCAGAGTTACATACTTCCTCTTGTTACAGTGGTATAGCCAGACCAACTTAGCCAAACATTAGCGTGGGGGGAACTATAGAAATACAAATATCTGACCCCCAAAGAAATCTTTCCCTTCAATTGTGCTTATTAGAAGGAGAAAGAACAATGTCTGGTTTGCAACTAACCTGCTACTTCCCTTCGTACATTAGATAGTATAGAAGATTAGTGAACATCTACTTTCCTTGACTAATACAAATATGTCAATTGTGTCTAGATGTAATAATCGATAGTCTAAAGATTACATGTACACAGTAAGTAGACTATTTTTTAGCGTAGACATGTAAACAACAACGTAAATTATAATGGCTGCCTAAACTGTGACTTGTGAAGCTTTGAAAATTAAAATTGATTAGTAAACATGCCTCGAGAAGTAAACGAAATGTTCAGAAACCTTAACTTTAAGTTAATAAAAGAAATCGGAAAATATTTTCCATTTAGCAATTACTGCAAAGAGAAATTAACCAGCACAACCGCTTCTAAATTTAAGGCATAAAAGTAAGAACCTTTGTTATATTTATTAAACTTACTAAAATTGTATTTTGTGACAAGTGAAATGTGACATCTCAAAATGCCAAGAATGTTATGTAGATAACTAGTCTACTATACGTGTAACATTATGAATCCTAGTATTTCTTAAGTACAAGGACCAAAGTGGTGCGAAATGCAATTGCTCACATATAATTTTAATATACCATTTCTAAAGCAAGTTACCTTTACCTCACCTGAATAGAAAGCCGTATAATAGAATTTGCCTCGTTACTCTTGTCAAAGAATAAATAAGTACAAGTGAATACATTACGGGTGAATAATCTAGAACATGGGGGTACTAGAAGAGCAAGGCAAGGGGTAGACGAGTGGCCTATCTCATGGATAGCATTGAGAAAAATAATAGTAGGCCTACTAATGAATAAATAGTGATTCCTCACTACATCACCATTTATTTATTATATTTATTTTAAAAATATTATATGTATTTATTTCATTATTTATACGTCACTGCTACATCAATGTTATTGGCTGTTCCATTCTAGGCACTGCGCTGTTCCCGGACTGTTCCAGCTTCAAATATGGGGGGCATTCGCACTTATTACTTGATGCCTATAGATTTATAATACAAAAAAAAAAAAAAGAAAAAAAGAAAGAAACACGAAATCCCAAATAATAATATGAAGTGAGTCCCTACTTAATTCTTAAATCTCTTAAAACTCGTTAAACTTAAATCCTTTAAACTTTCAACAAAGAGATCAAATCAATACTTTAATCGAGATTTCTTTACTTTCACTCAAAATATATTTTCTCAATAATTTGAGCAAAAATTGTGTATTAATTACAACATTCAAGATGTTATACACCAAAGAGGTACTTTTTTCATCTCCATACAAATATCGTGAAACATGGCATTTGTTGATAAATAGGCATTTAAAAGTTTTCAAACCAGAATTTTATGTTTGAGAGGGTCTTGTCACCTGTACCCTCTGTAGCTACACCCTGTCCCATGATCTGAAACTCAATGAAATTAAAGTGACCACTTATAAAGTAGCTGAACATTAAGATGAATAGTTACTGTATTTGTCATTATAGGACGTTAATATTTAAAAGTTTACATTTGAATTTCTGATGTTTGTCATATTTTGGGTTGATATTCAAATGTAATATCCTTTGTGATGGAGGTTACGTTTCTATTTTTTTTGTAGGAAGATGAGGTGTTCAGTGACAATGAAGTTAACTATCAAACTGGAACTAAATTTGTAAAGTCACTGCAGCAAAAAATAACAGTAAGCCCACTATCTGTAATTGACTCACAATCTGCAAGCTCAAAAGCCACAACTAGTTCTATTTATACCAATAACATAATAAATTTTCCTTACTCAAAACAAATGATTTAAAGGAACACCTACAGGATATGCTTGCTCTATGTGTATTAACTACGGTCCGAAAAATGAGATCTCGTGGGTAACAGAACTAATTAATTTGCTTGAACTAAGAAACTGGGAGAAAAAGCTAATAAGCATACTGATAGTCTCATCGAATTGCTTGTAAATTTCTGTGTTTCTCAAAAAGAAACAACTGTGGAGGAACTAATAAACTTACAAGCTAATACTCAAAGTAAGAAGAATGAGGCAATGAAGATCTATATCGACTTCCTTGTTTATTCAGAAATATCCATATTATGTCTGTTGCAGCACAGATTCAAAACACCACTAGTTTTCTATTGGGTCCATAGTGTCTTCTCCACAGAACGCTTACCATTTGTCTAAAAAATCAATCAAATACTTCTTAAATATTTTGGAGATAACTTACTGTCATTTCCATTTAGAGAGAAATCTTCAAAAATTCCTGGGAATTTCCACTGATGGCAGACAAATGTACTGACGTTGATAAGAGAATAATTTTAAGTTTATGTGCTCACCATATTGTGGGTCCTTCTATTGTACCCTTATGCTGTGCTAAGGCCGAAGATATAACGGAAGTTATTGTAAAGGAAATCCAAGGTATTGGGTTTTCACTAAAAGTTGGTTACAGACTCCTTCAATGGCACTTCTAACTTCAGTGGCAAACATAAAACTGTGCAAGATCTCTTGCAACGCGAATCCCCCAAAATGATATTCGTTCACTACAGAGCTCACTTGTTATAACTTAGAGCTTGTGAATCTTCCCCCGGCAATAAAGAAAATAATCCGAATTATGTAGGGTCGTTTTGACGTATAATTAGCGTCATACTAAAGGCCTGCATATTGCAGGAAACATATGTTAGTGGTACACTTTAGTATGACACTAATCACGCTTCAGAACGACTCTGCATAAGGCCCATTAAGTTTAATTGATTACCTATTTTCGTTGTTTCAATCCAATAATAAAAAGAGTATATTACAGGAAATTGAAACGGATCTTGATAAATTGCCACGTAAACGTGCTCAGCTAAAAAAGACATGTCAATTGTCTTATAATAGTGGCGTGGCCGTTATTTGCAAACACATTATCGCTATATGCAAATCCCTCTAACGGATTTTTAGCAATGATGCTGAATACTCTAGTTTGACTGGAGGATTGCTTCTACTATTCAAGAAGCCTTCTAAGGTGTTGGTTTTAATTCTGTTGTCAAAGTGTTTGAAGTCACTAGCAAGACAGAGAAGGGTTCTTTAAAGTACCTCGAATAAAATTTGTGAAGCCATGTCGCTCGTAAATGCAGTTGTGTCGCAAGTTTCTTCCTACAGTATGGAAGAAATTCTTGATATATCAAAAGCAATGATGGTCTCTATAAGTAAGGCATATGTTAATTTTTATGATGATACCTCCAAAAAAGAAATTATAAGGTTGGAAAACGTTACACAGAGACAATAGTGCCAAATGTTACCGGCAGGTTTAATGAGGACGTTCGCGCTCTGGTGTCATTTCAGAGACACTTAAAGAGAAGGACGGAAAGCCAGACTTTTAATATTGGGCATATCTCTAGTAGAAATTTCTTTTAAGTACACGATTCTATGACGATTTTCAGATCTTTCGTGTATATAATTTCTCTGTAGGCTTGTTTCTGATTATTATCATAAGAAAGTGATGCTTCCGTTGTTTTCCTCCGTAGTAAAATTATGCTACTTTTACTTGTTGGTACAGCTTCTGTGGAGAGGTCATTTTCCATGACAAACCAAATTTTGTGTTCCAAGCGGGCTCGATGTTAACCTTATCATGTGAACGTACAAACGAAAGTTTCGAGCAACGGTTCGAAGATACCCGACGTAAGGGAACGGCGAGGATGATCTATAAATCTACAACTTCATATCAGAGTCATATGGGGAGTGGTTAAAGAAACCAAGAAGAAACATTTCCTAGTCATGAATCCATTATGTAAGCTCGCTACATTGTGGTAGATCTGGTTCTTGAAATTAACATTGAAGAAGGGGTCATATAAAAAATAATCATCAACACGCCGAGCGTGGTATCTCCTGGGTGGTGTAGGAAACTCAAGTTGAAACCGCAAAGTACCTAACCACTGATAGACGGAAGATTTTGACGGATTAGCCTTTCCTATTCCGTACTTTGTTTTTCTATTTTTCAGCTATTTCACGTGATCATATCTTGCAGCGAAACCTTGCAACGTTTTTGTTACTGATGTTTGTGTATTCTCTAAAAAGCTTGTTATGGGTATCTTTTCGGTGTTATTTTATCACTTATATCATTTTATTTATATTATGTTGTTATCAATGTATCAATACCAAAACACAATAACGAAAAATGCAAATTCCCAGGCGAAATATTCTGGAAAAACCCCTGAATAGCCTTGGTGTTGAAATGAATGCTAAACTCTAATCCATCTATTTTGAACAATGGGAAGTGAATGACATTACTTTTTTGTACTAAATTTACGTAACTTCCCCAACCATAATGCCTGTACATACATAAATGTTTCTTTTCAATCTAATTGCCCACTCTTTAGCCTATATTACCAAAACATTTTTTGCTACCAGGGATAAACTATGCTTTCATATTTAGGAATGTAAAGTACAGAACTCCTCTTCCTATTTGATTAATTTCGAACTGATTTTAATTGGTGACCCCTCTTTGGAACTATAGGCTAATCACTGAAATGTTTGCTAGTATACAAAAATTGCAACTATTGACCTCTTCAGTGTTTTTCCATTTCACATTTTTCTTTTTCTCTTTTTATCAGTTTCTGCTTCAGGGTGGAAGCATTAGATAACTGAGCTACTAATATTTTTCAAACTCCTTTATTTACTAAAAAATAAGGGTTAAGTTCCGAAGCTGGGAGTTCGTTTCCAGCAAAATTTTTAAAATTTACAGGAAAGATCTGGATAATTTGATCGTTTGTGTGCTTGATAATATATAAAGGTCTCGAAAAATCTGTTTATTTGTTATATATAAGCAGTTATAAACATGGGACTGTACGCCGAGCGGAGAGAATTACTTGGCGCAAGGTAACCGAACAGTTGCATTGTGGGAAAGTAACGAGCATTTATGTTACCAACATGGCGAATGTACAAGGGCAATGAACTAACAGTTTTAACATTTGTGAAGCAATACGTTGATAACGAGCAAAATCTTTTAAAAGTTTGTGAAAAGCACGGATTAATGAACCTAATAACAAATTGCAGAAAGTGTGGAAAGGAGATAACAGCGAAAAAACGTGGCGAAAGCGGACGTCCAACTTCGGAATAAATGACATTTGTAGTTATTAAATTTACGTTTACACAAGTAAGTTCCTCCTTACGAATAATATATTTTGTATTCTTTTATGTTATTATATTGCTTTTTCTCTCAATCTCCACATAACAGTGTTGAAAACTGGTATTAACATAATATGACTATAGAAAATAAACAGGCAATTTCCCCAAATAAACTATAAATTTACACTCTTTAACTGACAGCATTTATAATACTCAAAATGAAAAGGAATCAATATGAACTTTTACCTTTCCAGTTTGATTTCCGTAAATATTTACTGTTGAATTATGATGATCTTTCATCGATGTTTGGGTCTAGGAAAATTCAGTGTAGGAAATTTCGGTGTAGGAAGATAAAGTGTATGAAAACTCAGTGTAAGAAAATACGCTCCAGAGAAAATTCGGTGTACGGAAAACTCGGTGTGAATAAAGTTAGGTGTAAAGTGGATTCAGTGTAATACATACTGCATATTACCGCTCACGATAACTTATAAAACTTCACATTGTAAAAAAAGAAAATGCCAGAAAATGCACCGACTAAAATGTTATTACCCATTTCAAAAAAAGAAAATTTATTTTTTCATTGGGTCCGTAATATCCTATATTTTATATAATTACTTTTCATCACACAATCAATCTGACACTTTTAGTCAGAAATAAAACAATGAGAACTACAAGTTGACAGAATAGTTATAGAAATAGAATTCAGAGAATAAAATGAATAAAAAGAAAAAATAACAAGTTATGTAAAACAAAGTATTAGTCCTAAAAACACCTACTACATAGTACGCCATAGAAATATAGGTATACTTATGTAAGATGTAAAAATATATTGATCAGAAATGTCATAGAGGAATGGGCCATATAAAGTGGAATGGTTTTATCAGATAATATGTGTAGAGATAGTATTCAAATAATAATATTAACAAATGCTAAAGTAGTAAATAAAAGCAAGTTTAGTAAAATATTTACTACATCTTAAAACACCTCCACTCCACACTATGGATAATATATACACAACAAATGTGAGATTCAGAATTATCTGTGAGAATGACAATTGTAGGCCACTTCTCTCAAATACTGAACATTGTTCCCATTTTCAAAAGTGGTTGCAAGGAACTGAAATCTGGAACTGATACATTTGTATTTCTCCTTACTATTCTGGGAGTGACTTGCATGTAACCATTCAATTTGGAAGGTCGCTAATGCCTGCTTCCATTACAGGACATCCAGCAATTTCCAGGCTGCCATAAATGTGAGTGTCGAAATCCCGCTGCCAAACCTCAACAGCATTTTTGGAAGACCTTTAGTCGCAGAAGAAAGTTGGAACTTTTAAAACTAATACGCTTCTTTATAATCAAAGTAAAGTTTCTAATGAATCTTACGGAGCACTATAACGAATTTTTCTTTACACCTAACATTTTCCACAACGAGTTTTCCGTACACCGAATTTTCCATGCACTGAATTCTCTTACACCAAGTTTTCCTACACCAAATTTTAGTACACCGAGATTTCCAACCCTGAATCTTCCTGCTCCCTCAATTTTAAAATCACGATTTCTCCTCAATATGCCGCGTCTCACGTAGATACAATAGTAGCACAAGTTTCTCTTAATTTGCCCTCATTTCCCTACTATCTTCTAGAAGCCTCTGCTCATAATATTTTGTTTACTTCAGTTCAGTGGTTAATGATGGGGGCCGGGAAGCAAATGAAGTATGATGTCAACTTGAATTAAATAAAATAAACGATCGTAATTTATTCACAATCTGCTACAGAATGAAAGAGAAATCATCAGGTACGTTTAAAACTATTTACAGAATATTACTGAAATATAGAAATTTCCAAATCAACAATCAAATTATGCAATAGATAATAATTTAACTATTATTATTTTTCACCAATATAGTTATTTTGCATTCATGTTAGCGATTCAGAGATTTCTAATTTAGTGGATTTTTACTAAATGTAAGTTAAAAGTGTTGTCATGAAATGAAAAAAAAAAGAATATTAAAACTAGGTGCACTTGGGCACTTCTGTACTAATTATAAGATAATCCGTCTGTATGGCAGAAGATACATTTCATTAAGGGTCAGATTTCGCTTGCAGATTAAGAACATTGGTACCTCATTTGAAACATTTTTAAATATCTATTTGTAGCCTAAATAACCTGAGGTACTCTAGACTCAATTGCATACGGATTTATAACATGTCTGCAAACTAAAATACCATTAAAACAATTAAGCATGCCACAAACTATCTGTGTTAAGTGCTCACTACAAGCAAGAATTAGGTTAGGTTAATTTTTGGTTGATTAGAAATTACCATTTCGCTTAGCAGCGAGGCTGTATGAGACGTGGACCTACAGTTTAATAACGGATTAAAAGTACATGAATATTCACCGGGAATCGAGCCTACGTCTCCTGAGAAACACTACATTGATTATTAGGTTATGTTAGAAGAGGAGGTTAGATTAGTTTAATACAGTAGGATAGGTTTGGTTAGGTTATGTTAGTGCTAGTAAAAGGCCCAGAGTGACAAAGATGGCTAAGTCGCGATCGCTGCTCAAACAAGAGCCACATCGAAAGGGGTGGAGGGCAAAAGAAAATTTTAATGAAGAGAGATCAGGATGAAAAGAGATAAATGTGGAAAACGTGTGAGATAACTAACATTATTGTAAACAGTCACGGCGGCAATCTGTATACATCAAGCTATCTGAGCGTGATTGTATATTACCCTGATTTTATATTATGATCTTTATGGTATAATGTACGGTGTGGCTACTAAAGAATAGTGTGCTTTATTTAAGATAATAGTCCGTAGCGTAAGTAGGCCAGGGTCGCCCCCCTCAGTTTTTTCAGTGACAAAATAATTTAAGTTATCATTTATATATTTTTGAAAGTTTATATATACCTATCACAGTCTGGGTACTAGCTGGCCCTCCAGGTTTTACATTCTAGATCCGCCATTGACAATAATGTGGTTCTATTGTGGAAAAACAGTTAAACAGTCGGGGTAATGGTGGTTGCGGGTGGATTAAGAATTCGGGGGGAACACAATATTTCAGCCGCCGGGGCCAACTAGTAGCCAGTCCGACTCTGGCTAGTATGTTGAATTTACAAGAACTTTCATGTGGGTCTCGTAATTATACAAGTTTGAATAACACTGGTAATGTATTTTAATCCAATGACTCTATTCTTGTAAACATAAAACACACCTTTGATAAACTGTGGAGAAACACTTCACAGGAGAAATTAATATCTAATATCGAGGGGCGTCCTGACGGGCTGGAATTGTGAGTGGAATTCCCCCCTGAGTGGATATCTGCTGTTTCAGTTTTTCAAGGAATATAAAATTGAATTTATAAGTGAGGATTCACAGTAACATAGCTCTTAGTTCTGAAAATATAAGACAACTTCCAAAGTATGTTGTCTAAGATCTCATAAGCGGAATTGCGTTTGATATAATGGTTTGATTTTGACCTATCACACTCTTTTCAATGCTTCTCGGTGAGATTTAAAAAAAATAGAACATTGTCACTTGACTTTGTCAGTCACCGAATTGATCGGGTTCATCTTTGTGTGCGCTGCGAGATGGAACTACAGAACAAGAATTCGAATAACGTAACTTTTTAAAACAAGAAAAAAATCATTAGGACATATTTTACTTTTTTCCTGTATTGCGTCTTTGTTGTGGGAGACCCGGGTTCGATTCCCGGTGGGAGCTCATGTGGTTCGAATTCGACATTAATCAGTAAGTCCACGTCTCATATAGCCTCGCCGCTAAACGGGACGTTAAACTCAATATCAATTCAACTCAATTCTCCGATATTGTTCTCGAATAGTAAAAGCAAAAGTAAAAACAGAAAGTTGATGTAAGGAAAATTCAAACCTTAACCTTCAGCGTGGAACTTTGGTGCTGTAACTACCAGACCAAGTCAAGAACTGGCAACACAATTCCTTTTTGCATCAAAAGATTCGATACATTTCAGCCAAAAAATTTTGTTTTACGCCTTATATTTGAAGAACTGCATATAGTGTAGCCAAACCCAAACTATCACTTAATTCAGTACGATGTGCTTATTCCACACACACACACACACACACACATATATATATATATATATATATATATATATATATATATATATATATATATATATAACGAAAATTTGATTAATGGACCGTTCAAAAATTTTGTGTTTCACAGAATCAATTTCTGATGGAATCCACAAAACGCCGTATCCCTCCAGTCCTAACAGCTTCACTATCCAGTACCCCGACATCCAGATCTCATGCACAGCCTGCACTTTGAAGAAAGTGGGTACTTCATCGAACTTTCGTTTTATACCAGGTTTCCCTATTAAATGAAAAACGTCCTTCCACTTCCGAGGAAAACTTCCCACCTCCAGTTGGACTTCTGGTACTACTCGTCCCAGGAAAATAAGTGTAAATGAACCTAATTGTCAGCACGATATTCCCCTCACTATCGCAATCTCAGAATGACTCATCAAATTTCATTTCCATATCATCGACTTCTTAGAGCCTTCCACAATAGGGTCTTCCTGTTCCAGCATCTCAAAAGTCGCAGGCAAATAAGTAAGTTGTCTGCAATCACTGTCAGCACTCTATCGTTAGCGGTCTGCGATGACTCCTACCAGGAAGCGAGTGTTTCTCTCGGTATGGATTCTCCACCTACAGATGCATCCCAATCTACTTCTCTACCCGAAAAGAGGTATCGCAAAAGCCTATCGCAGACTTCGCCTCGAGCGAATAAATTTCAGAAAATTAGAAGTGCTTCCCAATGAACAATAATTGTGTGTCTGGTTCCACAAGGTCACGGGAAGATCCTCATTCAGTTAAAACAAGTGCTAGGGCAAGTGATCTTGCGTCCCCCAAAACAATTGATCGTATCAATTCCCACTGTGGGATGGCAATATGTGCGAGAGTTACAACAATTCCTTGTTTTTGCTAGTGCATTGTGCCATTTCTTTGCGTAGTGTCTTTGTGTCTTTTTTCTCTTCCTTTGGCCCTTAACTATTGATGCAATGCATATAGCCATTATTGTCAGTGGCATTTCTAGTCTTACGAAGCAATAAGCAGTAGCCAGTTACACCAACAAATCAGATCTGGATATAATGTTTCTGTAAGAATGTAATGCTGATAATATATCCTTTCTCTTTAGTCATTCGTGGAAAGTCAATTCTTTCAAAATTGGTTTTGTATCAACTATTTTATGTTGTAAAGATATCGTCTTAAACGACTTCCTTAAATTTCCTTCAGGTAGCATTATCACAGCCAATTATGAAAACACATCTTTATAATTTATATTCGCCCACCGGAAATAATAAACGTGCTGAATGCAACTCCGTCTATGTTACCGATGTTCCAATGAGTTGCATTGTGGTGCCCGATTTGTGATATGGGTGGGAGATAATAACGCAGTTTAAAAGTCTATTGATTCAAGTTTTGAACACGGCACTTCTCCCACTTTCCGCAGTTTTGTTCAACATTTTAATTTAGTTGACCATCAGTGCCATTATAAAGGTACCATCCCAAGACACTCGTATTTTCGGTGCGACAGATCTTCACGCTTCAATTGAATCTAATGTTAGTTTTATTTTAATTAATTTTGTGCACTCTATGGACATTCTCCTTGTATGTTTATATGATCCCATTGCTGTAGTTTGTACTATTCATTTGCCCATCCATAAATACTTAAAGTCATCCTTTGTTTGGCCACTCAATAACAACATTTTATCCGAGGGAGGTTTTCTGTTACTCATTACCAATAGATGGAACTATTGAATGCACTTTAAATATCAAAAGACAAGTTTATTTTCCTGATGATTATGTCGCATTAAACCGTCTTTCCGATCCATCTGTAAGCAGCATAGCAAAGAGACGTCCTGTCTTCTTAATAAGAAATTACTATAACTTATTATGTGCCAGCTACAAAGAAGTTGCTCAAGAGATATATCCGGACCCTAAAGGCAGAGGGGAGTAAGTCATTTGTTTTCTGAAAATGAGTTATTGTCAGATTTGAAACGCGTGTTTTGATATCTCTTATTCTTAGAAAGCTTGTAGTTGTATTATGAATATTTAATCAAATAGCAACAATAAAATTGGATATAAGTCCGAAGGCACTTAAAGGCAAAAAGAAGTAAATCACTGTTTTCTGTCTCTCCTGAAAATTTAATAAAAATGACTCACTCCCCTCTGCCTTTAAGGTCCGGATATGTACTGCCTTCTATAAAGGAAATTGAGGCCCTTCTACGTACTTTGCAGAATAAAAAGTCAAGATTTTTTTTCACGAGTAGTTAGTTAACCGTGAAAGGCAAAAAGGTGAGCAAAACCATATTTCCAAGGTTACCTTTTCTAGTGGTGAAGTACAGAAAATGCTAATGTACTACCAGCTCTATACGCCGCACACCATCACCTATATTCTCCAGCTCTAGAGTACTGGACTCCTGAAATAAATTCAGAATTTTGAACACCAAGATCAGACCGTCTAACCTGACTAAACCAGAACGGAATCAATTAAATTCAAAGAAATGCCATTGTCAACACTATTCTGTCCACTATATTCCCAGTATTATAAACATCTAAAGTTCAAACTGAAAAGGTCTTCAACACCATTGTGATTTCTGCTTTGGATTTTGAAAATTGTTGAAGGTGTTTGCCCTACGAAAAAATGTTGAGATGCTCAGAAAGGTGAGTCAGTTGAAAAGATCTACGAAGCATTCTGAATAGGACGGATTTCACACCTCAGATAACATGATTTCTGTATCGCCACTTATCAATATTACTATTGTATCATGATTGGTCCTTTGCTATTGATCATTACCAGTTATACAGAATACAGTGTTTGGTGCATTTTGTCAATTTCCTACATACATCTCGACCGTGATAGATTACCCTGAGTAATCAGCGATTGATTATTGAAACCACCATGCGATTCACAGTCACCATAAACATTTTTGATACTAATCTTGGATTCGGAATTGTTTCAGCAGCAAAGAATCGATCCATCCATTGATAGAGAATGTCAGATGCCGTACAGGATTTATTTCTCGTTACATTTATAAATGTAGCCAAAGAATTGATCGTTTTTGTAGCACAAAAGCAGCATAAAGCAAAACTCATGACCCCAATTTCCTTGGTATTCTATAAAATCGAGCGGCATGGTTTTGCGTATTCTTTTAATCTTTCCTAGTTTATCCAAATAACGTCACACGATCTAACAATTGATTTGAGCTCGTGCCATTGTCTGCAGTTCTGCCTTCCATTGTTCGTGCCTTGGCAATAGCCGCCTAAACAGAACAATCTATTTAATATTTCTTACATTTCATGATGTAATTTTCGGAACAAACGTTGGATTGAGTATCTTTTTTAACACAACGTTTTTTTCATCTACATTTCATTAATGTTGGGAACTCGTTGTGAACCTCTGCAACCTATCATAAATTCGTTAAAGTAGTTTTTGAAAAAGCGTTATGCCATCATATTTTCTCAGACCTGGTAAAAGACTAAAATATAAAGATCATAAGCGTCCAAGTGATATAGATTACGGCACGGAGACAGCACATTTTATGACATTAGGATCATGTCTAATTGTAAGTACCTGACGCTTTCGTTAATGTTTGAACAATGCAATAGAAATATCCTTTAAGTTACGTAGTTAATCAGAAAAGCATTCAATTGGAATTCTTCGGGGAATGGTCATTTTATTTTATCTCGCACTAGCAGTGCTGGTTTAGTGGCGGTTCAGCACTGCTCACTTTATATAATTGTTTTTATACAATACAAGAAAGTACATTTTCTCGGTTATCCCAACCTAGCATGATTATTATATGAAAACCAAGAGGGTTTCTGTCACTGCAATTTAGTTCAGTATTAAGGGGGCAGACTACTAAATTTTTTTGAAAAACTAATAATTGTTCTTTTGCCCGTTTTTCGTAAGAGGAAAGAGGTAATAAGATGTAACTTACCATAATAGTAGATAATGTTATTCTACACCCGAAAATACGATTCGGAAGAAATTTGAGTGTTGCCCTCCATAGAAATTACAGTGTGACCAGCATTTCAATTACTCAAAAATCTAGGTAAATGCAGCGACTAGAAAAATGAACTCAACGGTAATTGATGACTTCTCATGCTGTCTAAGTTCCTTGTTTACTACTTTTTAAATAATGTTTCTATTTATTTTGTAATGGCTTATTTATTTTGTAATAATTTATGTAAGGTTTATAAAATAAATCGAAATAGAGATTTGCGCTAGTGCATAGAAATTCACTTACAGGAAATCAGTTTTCTGCAATTGAATATTGATTTTCTTCATTTTGTACATATTTTATTTTACACTTTCGGTACTTCCTTTCGTTACTATAGAAAAACGTTACAAACTAAAATATACGTTACAAATTTCAAGATCGGCCATGATCTCGAAAATATCTACATAGAACACATATTTGTTTGAAGTTTCAGTTCGTTATCGTTCTTGTTTCAAAAGATATACAAAATCAAACTTCGGGTTGCGCAAAAAACATTTGGCACCATTTTTGCTAATGTAAATCTTGTGAGAATTCATGTAAACACAACTATTTTTTTGTACCTGAAAATATAATACATTGTTCATTACTTGGTGCAAATGTCAAATATACTGCGTTAAACTTTGTGTAGTGTTCAAAATTCGAACTAATACAAATTTTCTATATCAATGTTTATTATATCCTTGTCAGGCAGTATTTACGGTAGAAGTTATAGTACAGATTACCTGTCTGATACACTTGATTTTATAGCAGCTGGGATACCCTTGAGAAGCCGTTAGTGTCAGCAACTGAAAGGGTTTGCAAATCAGTGACAAATTATGTAATTATGACAATCAATATTTCAAAAGCTTCTCTTAACTACGCGAGCTGGGGAGTAACTAACACAGGTTTATGTATTAAAACAAGCTCATGGCACTTTTCTGTTTCTCCGCATTTTCGTTCACTCACTCAGTACTTTAACACCGCCACTGTGGTATTTTCAAAACACAAAGCTCACACCGGCTTTCAATTTAACAGAATCCAATACCGATTCCGTGTCAAACCGATAACATCGAGCATGTGATGCATTGGTGCCGAACTAACACGCAGTGTTATTCCATGCCTGGACCACTGGGTTAAGTTAAAATTAAAATGGATTAACACTATCATTATTTGCTGTGTAATGTGATCAATTATGTTCTCTTAATCTTATGTTATATTCGTTCACAAAACCATTTTCCTGATAGATTACATAATATAAAATATATTAACCCTTTACCGGCCGAATTATTTACCAGCACACAAAAAATCCTTTGTTGTATTTACAGGATATAATTTTGTCCCTAGAAACTAAACTATAATCATTCTGGAAAAATGAATGCACATTTTACATCAAAAACTATGTATTTTGAAACTCGCACTGGACGGTAAGGTTACATACTGTATATAGATAAATCTACATACACGGACACGTTTCATAAATCTCATTTATGCTTGATAAAGTACTAAGTTTATTTGCTAAAACAACAAAATATAGAAATACAGACACTCAGGACAACACTTCTTTATTCATTTGTAGAAGGAATATATTATTGTAGTTCTACTATTGATGGTTATATATAAAAAAATAAATGTTTTACAATACTTCCTTTTTGCAGTAATGTTCAAAACTTTGTTATAGTCGTTTTGTAAAACGTACACATTTGATTGACTAACAGTACGTTACAAAATTGTTTCAACTAAGAAACATCTGACATATTCTATAAGAAATTGAAACCTAGGTGGTAGATTGCCTAAAAAAAGACGCTTATTCAAAGCTGATTGTTTTCCGAAACTGTTTCACCGAATAGGTCTTGTTGTTGACGCAACACACTAAACTGTTCCATTTCCTGTCTGCTGGGTTGATATTCCAGGCTGCTGGATTCATGTTCATGTTGCTGGGTTGATGTTTCTGCTTGCTGGGTTGATGTTCTTGATTGCTAGAAGGATTGCTCTTTGATAATGGGATGATCTTTCTGTCTTGTGAGTTGATGCTTCAGAAGAATCGAGATCATTACTTACGCTATCGCAATCTGCAATAATAAATGAACAATTGAATAGAGTTTCCATTCGAATACAAAATGTATGAATTTGTTCATAAAACACACACTGGAATTATTTTATTCAGTTTAGTTTTGAGAGAAACGACAGAAAACTACATTACATAAGATTCCTAATTTTCAATTGCTGCTAATTGACAGTCCAATCTATGAGTCTTTATCATATTATGTAAGCAAAAGCAGTCATATATGCTAGACTAGAGTAGATATGTTTATTTGTATGATAAATAAGATATCGGAAGAACAAAAAATTTCTACACAATCAATTTAGGTCTGGTAAGTGTAATAAGAGCGATAAAATAAGAGTAGCTCGAGTACACTGTGATATCGGATGTTTGAATACATTTTAAAACATAAAACAAATAACATAAACATGAACATCTGAAGAGATCTTCACAAAAATATGAGGAGGAAGTAACATCAGAATTTTAAAAAGTTCGAAATAGGAAATTTATATGTCTCTCAAGATAGTAAAAGAGATAAGGGAATTATTGTGAAGAATAGTAAACAGCAAAGAATCGTAACTGGACTCGTATCTTTGGTCGGACTATAATCACGGTCGGCATCACTATTATTTGATGAAAGTAAGGAATTGTCACTTTCTACAGGTAATGGTTTCCCTTTTTCCTTCCCATAGAAATATTTAGGATCCATGTCACAGTTCTGTAAGAAAAGAAGAGAGTTCTGAACGGCACGAAATCAATCGATGTACACAAAAAATATTACGTCTGTATACAGTGTGTTTCAGAAGAAAAAGACACTAAATTTCTACTTTGTCTTCCTGGTCAGTGACCATACATTTTGATTGATTTCTTAAATAAAAAAAATAGTTATTGTATTATTTTTTTTAAAAAAAATATGCTTCAATTTCAATGAAATTAAATCTACGTGATCAATTAATAAGTTGTTAAATGTATTTTTCCAAACGTTTGCACTGCTGTTAGAAAAATTTAGCATAAAGCATTCTGTAAATTATTGATATTATTGAGAATGTTCAAAAACATTGAAACAAGTCACAGACAGTTGATGTTGCTTTCATATCACATACCTAAATTGACTTTTCTTGAACTAAGATCGTTTCTTCATCATCGAGGCTTAGTAACATTCGATTTTGTATTAAAAATGAAGAGAGAAAACGAACTCATCCTGATACAGCGAAAGAAACTATGATCTAACGTTCAGTGTGACTTTTAAATCACAAACCTCATTTCAAACAAATTGTTAAATACTATTTATTTTATCAAAATACAAATCACGAATTCGTGTTCTTTAGTTACATACCTGCAACAGCAAATTTTCTTTCCTTCTGCTATTCGTTTATAACATCATACCAACGCAACTAAAAACCATAATTCTGCAGATCGCTATTCACGTTGTAGGCTGTCTACCAAATTACTCTCCGCATGCGACAATAGTTCATTAAAAGTCCAGGAGTTACGCTGACTTGAAAGCAAGTTCAAGAATGCATGAAGAATCGCAGTAAATCCACCATTAACATCACGACTAGTGTTATGACGTAGTTTGCTACTTCAAATACACTATTATAGTGTAGATGGTATAGGGTTAAAGTGGAAACGATCTAGTGCATTGGGCGAATCACAAGAAACGGTTTAATCACTTGAAATGGATTTTGAATATAGTTGCAACTTATTTCGAACTGGGTTTTTATAGTTTACTGTGATTAAAATTCATAACCTAAGAGGGACGGTGGATTACAATTTATGCAAAAAAAATTAAACATCTCATGAGGCTGTCAAGATAGGAAGATGAAATTCGGTATCTAAACTTCTCATTAGAAATAAACATTTCTAATATCCCAGAGGTTATAAAAATTATCGTTTTAAGAGGACAAGAGGGGGAAATGTTAGATTTCCAAACTATTCTATGCGTAAATAGCAAAATTCTTACACAACAGCCATGTATTTCTCTCCGTCCATCTGTCTGTTGAAAACTGTCAGAGTCCAAGAAAGTTAAGTGCGATCAAATAGTGGTTTTTCATAATCGATATAGAGTGCCAATTGGATTCGGAAAGGATTCTACTTAATCCGTTTGTTCTCTACTCAAATCAAAAGTTGTAAAAAACGACTAATTCTGGTTTCAACATTGACTGTTGTAGAACAAAAATAGTTATAGATAGCGACAAATGATTTTCTTGAATCGATTTAACTTATCAAATAAAGATACTATCTTCTTCAATATTACGCTACAAAACAGGAAATGAAAAAAAATACTAGCTATAAAAAGGGTTCTATATTAATAGCTCATCAGATTAAGCTGAAGAACATTGAATTCCAACGATCTTCTCTACATCATCCATCTACGAGATATTCTGACACTGTATTAACTGTTGGTGATATAACAATGTAAAACCTAACCTACTGTATCGTCACGTGTGTATGGTCCCATCAGGATATTTACACCCTTATGACATTTTGACATATTTATAGTTAAGTCTCAAGAATTGTAGACGATACTCATGGTTAGATCCACAGTGTACTAATCCAGCCTCAATACGACGCAGTACTTAAAACTGAAAATACTTTACAAACAATTTAACCATGAAATTAATAGAGAGTTTTTAATCTATTTCTATGAAGTTTATGTTTAGAAAATTATATGTCTTTCTTTACGGAGACATTAAGTACTAAATTTACTTATTTTTTCTTTAATTTCAGTGTTGTGGAATTTCTAAGCAGGGGAACACAACTGTGGGGGCAAGAGAGTAAACCCATTTAGCATTTAATGCCGAAAATTAAGTTCCCTAGTCCTCTTAATATGAATACACCTAATTTATTCCAATTCTCGCCACCAATTCCGAGTGGTATAGTGCCTTCAAGACAACCACAGACTTGTCCTTTCAACAAATCTGTTCTCTCGAGCAGCTACCGTAATAATCAACCAAATAATTTAACAACATCTCAAAAGAGTGTTGCGAAGGAGCAACTTTCAAGAGAAATCGAGATTTGCAATGAACGTGAAGTACCTGAAGCACCTAAAGATGATAGTACGTCTCATAATTCCATCCAAAGAGAGGAAAATTTGAATTCATTCCAAACGTACTATGAAAATCCTAATTACAGTAGAATGAGTGCTATAGATATTTCCACTAGTGAAGTTTCTACTGAATGTAGCAATCAAAAAGTGCCACATGGGATTAAACGTCTGGCTTCGGAATCATGTGATAACTTTCAACAAAGCAAAAAGATGTCAATTGATGCTTCAGAACGTACTACTGAGTGTATTGATCACTTTGAAACTAGAACCAAATCCCATTTTGACTACTGGGTATGCGTTTATTGTTTGGTAGAAAATAATGTAAATGATGCGCATTGTTGGGTTTGTAACAGAAAAAAAGAAATTCCACCAGTCCTTAAGAAAAACGGGAATATAAATAATAAGGTACTATCAAGCTCACAGAAGAATACAGCGGAGCAGACCTGGCAGTGCCCTGTATGCTATATGAAAAATACTCTATCATATAAAGATTGTGTAAATTGTCAAGCAAAATCTTCGAATAATGCTCTCGCAAAATCAGGCACTAGAAAGAGATTAGAAACAAAAATGTGGAGATGTGAAATATGTTTATTCCAGAATATTCAGGAAGCTAGACAATGTAGCATATGTGAAGTTCCCCGACCACACATAATACCTAAGCAACAAAAGTCCATAATTAGAGCACCATCGGATGAAGACTTGGCTGAAGCACCATCGTCTTCTTTGAAATTAGAAGAGACTTCTTACAAATCTGAACCTCTAAACAGCATATCTGGTCTCTTTTCTACAAATGATGTAAGGAGTGTTGAACTAGAATCAAATCTAAGAACATCAGCTCCTTCAAATACACAAAACAAAAATGGCTTTACTTCTGTTAATACGGCTCAGAGTACAGACAAATTGGTTAATCAGGCGTGTCTCGTTTCTAATATGAACAATATTTCGTCTCCAATAATTAATGCAGAAAATAGCTTATTTAAACAAAATGAAACGACCCAAACCGTTAATAATGTTAAATCTTTTACTATCCTGAACGGCAATAAAGAAAGTGAATATTCAGCAATGAAGAACTTTTCCAATTTTGCATCTACTGCTCCGCAGCCCGACTCTTTGAACCGCCCTTCTACATCACCAGACGAACTTTGTAACTTCAAACCACAATCTGGATATACTCGTTCTATACCTACAACTTATACGGGTGGTATTACTACTTCGTCTTCAAATACATCGACAAGTGTAACGAATGGCTTAAGTCAAAATAGCTGTTCAACAACTTTAGATTCAAACGTAAATGCGATTAGTGGACAAGATTTGCTAAGATCGCCTATGCAACCGATATCAAATAAGACACTTGAGCTATCAGCAACAGGAGAAAATGAAAATTGTTCTATTCATTTTGGAAAGGATGCACCAAATGGTCATCCTTCTTGTAAGGCCCAATCTATGATACATTCTACTCCGGAAGGTCTTACTAATCATACCAACAGTTCTATCAATATGAAAATGTCATGTAGTAATCTCGCACCAGTATCTGAAACGATACATACAGAGAGAGAAGATGAAAAGACTTCTAAAGGAAGTACAAGTATCGATGGATATCCAACAGATATACCAACAACGTTGTCTGACTTTAAAAACAATTTTGCAGCTAAGACAGGTTTTGTAATAGGTGCAGTATCAACACCTTCTATAAATAATGCATCACTATCCTCTACTGAGTCTAGGTCTGAGGTAACACCAAAGTCTACACAAAAATCATCCATTAGAAATGCACAAGACTCAGGACATATTTTTAAACAAGACTCTTCAAATGTCGCTGGTTTAAATAAGAGTGGATCTCTCAAGTCTAGTTTTGGGTCTGTAGCAGATAGTATGACTTCCATATCAGATACTTCACCATTTGGCAATACTGGTGCTTCTGGATTCACCTTTGGCAATCAAACAAAAAGAGATATCTTTTCATCTAGCACTTCACAGTTTAGCTCTGCTAATAGTAGCTTCATTCCATCACTAAATTCAGCAAAAAATACTGACAATCCTATGTTTGGGACGCTTCCTTTCAGGAATTACCCAACTACATCTGGTGCTGTATTCGGGACAAGTATTACAGGACAGAATAATAATACCTTGAGCTCTGGTTTTGGGACGAATGCATCCAGGAATAACCCAACTACATCTAGTGCTGTATTCGGGACAAGTATTACAGGACAGAATAATCCCATCATCGGCTCTGGTTCTAGTGCAACCAACTCTCTTTTCAACTTCCCTTCAACATCCAATGCAACGGTTACAACTAATACTATGGCATTTGGAAATAACAATCCATTTTCAACTGCGCCGTTGGCACCAATCTTTTCAAGAATTGGAACTACGTCATCTCCAGGGATTTCTATGGCGACTCCAAACAGTGGAAGTTCGGCGAATAACATGAGCTTATTTAATTTTGGAAATTACACAGTAAGCATTTATAACCAGAATCTACATAGCATATTGTACCATTTTTTACGTTTTATTAGTTCAAATAATCATTACTTGTTCTCATCTGAATCAAAATTATTCAAAATATTCAGAAATTACCTTAAATTATATATTTCAGTTTTACGTTCCACGGATATTGCTGGTTCCCTGCCTCTTCACGCCATATGGCGTCATTCGTACCTATTGCTGTGCCATTGACGCCATTTGGCGTCAAGAGGTAGTTCTCATTGTAGACACTCTCTATAAAGTGGCACTCAGGTATAGAGCTTTTATAATCTGGTGGCATACAGTGTTGGCTTGGTCATTTTCTGTAGTATGCTTGGTTTCCGCTAGATGTAACTAGTTTGTTGCAAAAGGTTAAATGTTGCAAAAGTGTAGGTGGCGCATTGGGTTGGGGTACTGAAATTAAGGTGGCGGCGAAAAAGTTAATGAAAACAATTGGTTAATGAAAATAAACAATTATGAAAGAATTGGTGAAATGAGAAAGTATAAGGAAGTGGAAGAACTACGACAAAACACACGCACAATGTTGTCCCCACAAACTCACGTTTTCTGGGATCCAACCAAGGACCTCCCTCAACAGAGATGAGTTCTCAATACCGAGCTACAGTACCCATCATCAGAAGGCTTACAAAAAACAGAAAAGAGAGATTCTAAGTATAGGGCATGTTGAGTATTCCGTATTTCATAACCCCAAATACAACAGAAACGCTTATTATGTGTGATAGCAATATTCGTTTGAATATTTTAAGATACACTAGCTGAACCTTCGTTCTCTGCACAGCGCATCATTCACATATGAACATGAATCTCCTTCTCATTTCTCACAACATCTGTATATGTCCCTTTACAGACACAAGTGAAGGACGTCTTGATAAAAGTCATGGAGTATGATCAAGGGGATTTTTTTTTTTATTATTTTGTTCAATATCTCGCACCGTATGCAAGATTTGAGCCTACTTCCGATTGGAGTTTTTAACTCATGTATAATCAGTGTTTTCTTCCTTCTTGCATGCAGTATGTAATAAACAAATACATTACACATACAATTAATTATAATGTCAGTTGTATACGATATTCATTGGGCAAAACACTAAACAACAAAGCTTCATATTAGACTGAAGAAATGATTACACTAGTCAACAAGATTTTGACACAGAAATGAAAATTCCTGATTCTAATAGAACTTTCCACGTAGAATTTGAATCTGTAATCAGTGTTTCTCCATCAGTCTCAGTTTCTCCGTGACAGAGGGATTTTCGGGAAATTTCCCCTCAAATTTCCTTTATATATATATATAATTTTGTACCTGTAACTCTGCTACCCTTAGGTATATAAACACACAAATTGTATTATATGTTAGCTTCATTTATACTTAGTAAGCCCTCTAAGTTTCATAAGAATCGCCCTCTAAGTTTCATTATTCTTTATAGAGAAATAAACATATTTATATAAAAATTTGTTATGTGTACTGCTCATTTTACCATATTCGTTAGCGCAGATAAAATCACATATAACTTCCATGAAAATTACAATATTAGCACGGTTTATACCTCATTGGACTTCCAATAAAACATATTTTCAATGATGTGTACACCATGTTGCCATTTTTGTATGAGGGAATTTCTAGAGGGATTTTATGGGAAATTCCCTCCGGAAAGTAGCTTATAAGATTTTTTGTCTCAACTTGCTATTTGTATAGAGTGGTACAAAAACGGGAACTGCACTAAAACATAGCTTTATGTCTACTTAATAAATAATGTTAATTTCATGTGAATTGCGTTATTCTGTCTAGAGATATAAACTATTGTGTCTATTTATAGATAATAAAAATATACTATGCAAGACTTTTACCAAACACAAAAACTAACGTTGACATATTATTGTCGGCACATAGATGAATACTCAAATACAAGCACAAATACACGCATGCTTTCTGTGGAAAATAAGTCACTTTTTAATATTTTGATCTGTTAACAATGCATAAAAAATTGATGACTCACGTAGCCTGATGACTGTTAGTAGTGTTGAGTGACGGTCCAAGCTGGACGTGTTTTAGATGTGGCCGCGTGCACGTTGAAGTGTTTTTAGCATTCTGGAGTTTGAATAGATTGTGTTGTGTGGCGATACACTGAGTTAGATTACGTTTGTGCTGCTTCATGATTAATGGAGTGTAGATTCGTGTGTGTATGTGTGTGTGATACCTTACAGGATACAAGCTGCCGAGGAAGTGTGTAAATCGCTCGGACAATTTCTGTTATGTATGTGGGGAGCTGACATCTAAATCGCAACGTCAATGTTTTACTCCACTTGTGAAGAAGTGTTATCAGTTATATTTGGTTGCTCTGTAGGAGACCAAGATAAGAATTGGGCTCCTCACTACATTTGTTGTACTTGCGTAAAACGTCTGACTGGGTGGGCAAATGGTGAACGAAACATGAACTTCGCAGTACCGATGATCTGGAGGGAACCAAAACATCATTCTTCAGACTGCTACTTTTGTATAACACAGATAAAAGGACTAACCAGTAAATCTAAGCACACAGTACAGTACCCGAATTTGCCATCAGCAATTAGGCCAGTTCCACACAGTGCAGAATTACCTTTACCAGTATCTCCTGCTCATCTTACGGTAAATGAGGATTACGTACTTGAGGCAACTACTGAAGTTCCAAATGAAGATGATCCTACTTATGTAGAAAGCACATCTACATTGGATTCCCATCTCATAACTCAGGGTGAACTAAATGACCTCGTACGGGATTTAAAACTCACCAAGAAACAGGCAGAACTTCTTGCTTCTAGACTTAAAAGCTGGAATCTGCTCCATCGTGACACTAAACTATTTATCGAAACCGTCATACAGAATTTCAAAACTACTATTCTCAAGAAGATGATTTAGTGTATTGTAATAATGTCTGTGGTGTGATGGATACATTCGGATATGCACATATAAGTACAGAGTGCAGATCGTTTATTGACTCTTCCAAAACTAGTTTGAAGGCTATCCTTTTGCATAATGGCAACAAATTTCATTCAGTGCCTTTGGCTTATGCAACTAATATGAAGGAAACTTATGAAAACATCAAAATAGTGCTAGAAAGAATTCAGTATGAGAAATACAAGTGAACTCTTTGCTGTGATTTAAAAGTTATTCCTTTGTTAATGGGTTTGCAGCTTGGTTATACGAAATATTGTTGTTTCCTCTGCGAATGGGACAGCAGGAACAAAGCGGAATATTACATCAAGAAGGAATGGCCAAAGCGTGTATTAACTCCTGGACAGAAGAATGTTGTTTATTCCTCACTGGTGAGCCCTGATAAGATAATACTCTCTTCAAAAACTTTGTTAAGGCAATAGACAAAAGTAATGCAGGATTTTGTTACCTCAAGGAAAAGTTTCCTCGGGTTAGTGGCGCTAAAATCAAGGAAGGTATTTTTGTAGGCCCCAAATAAGATGTTTGATTCGTGACCAAATATTTGAGGATTTCTTAACTGAGGTTGAGAAAGCAGCTTGGTGCTCATTTAAATGTATAACAGAGAATTTTTTAGGAAACCAGAAAGCCCCAAATTACTGTGAAATTGTGAGTTATTTCCTGCAACCATTCAAAGAAATGGGTTGCCGCATGTCCCTTAAAGTTCACTTTCTAGACTCCCACCTGGATTTCTTCCCTGAAGACCTTGGTGTTGTTAGTGATAAGCATGGGAAACGCTTTCATCAGGACGTTTTCTGCGTGGAGAAGGGATACATGGCACAGTGGAGTTCAAAAATGCTACCTGATTACTGTTGGACACTCAAAAGAGATGTTCCAGAAGCCAACCACAGAAGAAAGTCGACAGCTAAAACATTTTAGTTAAGGTAAGTAAGTGTTCATTTATTAAGAAGATACCACTCACTTCATTTGTATTATTTATTAAGTAGACATAATATTATGTTTTAGTGCAGTTCCTGTTTCTGTATTACTATACACAAATAGCAAGTTAAGACAAAAAAAAATCTTATAAACTACTTTTTGGAGAGAATTTCCCACAAAATCCCTCTAGAAATTCCCTCATACACAAAATGGTGACACGGTGTATACACCATTGCAAAACTGTTTTATTTCAAATCCAATGAGGTATAAACCGTGCTAATATTGTAATTTTCGTGGAAGTTATATGTGATTTTATCTGCATTAATGAATATGGTAAAATGAACAGTGCACATAGCATTTTTTATATAAATATGTTTATTTCTCTAGAAAGAATAATGCTATTCTTATGAAGCTTAGAGGGCTCACTAAGCATAAATCAAGCTAATACAGAATATAATTTGTGTTTATATACCTAAAGGTATCCGAGCTACAGGTATGAATATGATAAAAAGGGAAATTTGAGGGGAAATTTCGCAAAATCCCTCTGTCACGGGAAAACTGAGGATGATGGAGAAAACTGATTAGGGATTCGAACTCTACAGATTCGAAATCGAAAAGTTCAATTAGAACCAGGTATTCCAGGTATTCCAGGTATTCTTCCGTGTGCCAGAGAAAAAGGTATTTTTTTGTCGACTAGTGTTTTCTTTCGTTTTCCATCATCATTTAGCTATGAATCAAACGCCGGAGAGATATGATAACCTCGTATACAAATATGTTGTGTCTGATGTATATCTCATGGGATATGATGTTTCACTTTCTAAAATTTCAAAATTTTGTACTGTGCCTAAAAACGTAATAAGGAACTAAATGGCCATCTTTAAATATTCAGTTAGAATTGAACAATCTACAAAAAATTTGAAATCGAAAATGGCATCTTTCTAGAGTTTGCGGTTTCCTAGATAACATTGTCAAGAGAATTCGCCACAAGCATATAAACGCCCACAAACATATAAACTTTTCTTTATCATAAACATAAAAACTTAGCATTTCAATATATATCTAGGTAAAGAGGCAGAACAATTTTATCCGTAAAACAAAGTAAGATCTATATTCTTTTCCTTTCTGGTTTAGAAGTGAATTATTACCCAAAAGTGAATGAATATTATTGGGTAATAAAGATCATATTGAATAGTAAGAATTAAAATTGCAGATGCATGTGTATAAACACTGACAAGTCAAACTATTATGAAAACGCACACAATTTATTAAACATCCTGTATGTATTCCATGGAACTGGACGACGATCTCTGATCTAATGTGATATGACATCCTAAAGATGTTGAAGTTGGTTAAGACTGGGTAGATTCGAAGGCTATTGCAGCAATTAAAGTACAACATTGTGCTCCTGCAGCCACTGCAGCACAACGTTCGCCTTGTGACAAAGATCATTGTTCTACTGTAAGATACTATTGGCAGTTGGAAATACGGCCTACATGCATGAATATATTACCTTTCTCGAAAGAAAGTGCATGTTTTTCGTGGAATTGCTTCTTTTGATCCTTACTATGAGAATGAAATCGATCAGCGTACTTTTCTATCATATCACGATTCAATTAGAGGTTTTAAACGCCGAAACTTTAACAATATCGCTAAATACATTGCATTTCTCTTTGCAGTTCACACAGAAATATCATAAAACTTATTAGAAAGAGGAAAATAAAACTGTTCTTTTACAGCTTTAAACTTATATATACAGGGTGGGCCATTTTAATCAATCCACGGAAATATCTGAAAAATGATAAAACATAGAAGAAATGTTTGAAGTACACGTTATATATTGCTAAGGGGGAAAACCAATTCCACCAAAAGTACTCCTCCCCACCTGCCGTAAATGGGGTAACGGGGGGTAACTTTGAAATGTCAAATAAGAATATGGGTCGAGTAATACCTCGTTCAAAAAGTCTTGGAAAACTAAGTAACGCTGTACCAACAGATGTTTCATATGGAGCACCAGTTTCAAAATGGCCGCCATGATATAGTTCGGAAACTCCAGTACCCGTAATATGAAAACCATGGAAGGTAAATGAATGGAACAAAATTGAAATACGTAAATATCATAGGGCATATCAAATGATGTGATCCCTGTGATCCCAGAGGCTTCTGTGAAGGGGTCTTGTGGGCTAACTTCAAAATTTCAATGTCCGACCGGACAACAGTTTGGGCGTACGCTTGACCTACCCAATGCTGTTTGGAAGGCAGACTTCATGGATAGAGAATTGGTGCACTGAGTTAATACGGATGGCCACAGTTACATTTTGATTAACTATTAGCACTCATGTCATATTGTGAGCTTGAGGGACGAAACAGTGTGTACGTATATATCCCCGAAATGCTTTCCGAATAACCAGCACGTATTGTATAAAAATTTCTGTGGCGACGGAGATTAGCAAATTCACACGTTTGTAAGTTATAGCAACTGCATTATTCGACAATTTCTTTCGTATTACGTTCCTTCTGTTTTCGCATCAAATCATACTCAGCCATAGAGATATGCGTTACCACTCAAATAAAATTTCGCCTTTATTAGTCACTACAGCGTCATCCTTACAAACAAATGTTTCAAACACACCATACCTATTTGTAGCGTAACCTTAAATTGCGAATTAAAGTAGAGTTCTCATTTGAACTTTCACAGTTACTTTCCACCCCACTCGCATACAGAGCGCAGGAAGAGATTATTTTGCAGGACTTGGATTTCTCTATATACATTATGGCAATTTTACCCTAACATATTGAAGTTCAGGGAGAAGTTCAGGGCCTTCAGGGAGGCCACTGGGATCACATTGATCACACCATTCAATATGCTCTATGATATTTACGTATTTCAATTTTGTTCCATTCATTTACCTTCCATGGTTTTCATACACGGGTGTACTACGGGTACTGGAGTTTCCGAACTATATCATGGCGGCCATTTTGAAACTGGTGCTCCATATGAATTATATTTTGGTAGAGCTTTACTTAGTTTTCCAAGACCTTTCGAACGAGGTATTACTCGACCCATGTACCCATTTGACATTTCAAAGTTACCCCCCGTTGCCCCCATTTACGGGGAGGGATACTTTTGGTGAAATTGGTTTTCCCCCTTAGCAATATATAACGTGTACTTCAAACATTTCTTCTATGTTTTACCATTTTTCAGGTATTTCCGTGGATTGATTAAAATGGCCCACCCTGTATATATATATATATATATATATATATATATATATATATATATATAAACGCAATAACATTTCAAACGCCAGTCGTGTGGCCATACGGATCCAATGACATGTGGCAAAGCTCATGTACTCTGAAAATATTTGGCTAATAGTTATAAGTTTAAAGCTCTGAAAGAAAAGTTTTATTTTCTTCTTTTTATTAAGTTTTATGATAGTTCTGTGTGAACTACAAAGAGAAATGCAATGTATTTATCGATATTGTTAGGGATTCTTTTTACTCTGCAATTCTTTTTTTTTATTATTTATTGTCAAGTGAAGAGGATGAATTAGGATTTCGCAAACGTAAAGACCGTTCTAGATTTCTCTATTAATAAAAACTATGAATGGATTTGCAGTTGAAAACTAAATTCTGTTCTTTTCAATTATAGTCAACAAATAGCTATGACAACAAATAAATATAATTAAAATATTTTTTCTTTAGAAATGAAATACTCATATTTAGCTCAAACTCAGAGAACATAGTTCAAAATATCACTAATCTATTACATTTCGTTACATAAGCAAATGAAAAAATGAATATGTTTATACTTCAAAATGTCGAAGATAATGTGACAAACATTATGAACAATGCTGGACAAAAATTCCTGTCTGAATAGCTACGTTTATATGAGATACCTGGTTTATCCAAGCGAGGACGGGTCTGGAAAGCCATCCCCGTGTATTTTTTGTGATTGGTGCAGTAAATCCACTCCTTATTTTGTACTGACTTTAACTCTATTCAGGAGGAATCATTGAAAACTCCAAGTAAAATATCCGCTATTTTGTTACAAAATTAAATATATAGATATATATTTCATCCGTTATTCACCCTTAAATTCCTGACAGACTTTAATCCCGTACAGTGGGGAGATTGGTAAGCTGAAAAGAAAGTATAGATTACGTCGTATTGTATGAAAATCGAATCATTGTTAGAAAGTTATCAAGCAAAATTACTTTCTTAATATTGTGTTGTTTCAAGAATAAAACTTTACCCACTAATCCTTGATCAGTTTCAACCGCAACTATTATAGATGATTTTGTTACCCTAAATAACGTGTCAATGTTTAATCCAATTCAAATCTTGTTTACATAGTTCCTACCAGAATTTTTTTTTATGTGAAAGATTGTACACCATTTTATTCCCTTATTTTTCATACATTTTGCAATATGAAACTATAAGTTTATTTTTAATGATTGGAGGAAGGGATTTATGAAGTTTCATTAAAATCGAATGAGTTTTTCAAACTCTATGGTGAAACAGATAGATGGACGGACAAAGGCACAAATGCTGGTTGAGCCAATTGATAGGCAGTTGCTACTTTAGTTCCAATTACGTGTATATTTAATTTTGTATGTAAGCTTATTTCTATATCTTATTAATAAAAAAAATCTAAACATCCTTACGTTTGATCAAGAATCATACTTGATGCCTTATATGAATACTTTAGAAGAAAAAGAAAAATCTAACAGAATGGAACCATATCTATATCTCGAATACTGCATTAAATAGATATTCGTTCGACGGAAAAAAGGTGTACTTGATGGAGATTTGAACACGATAAGTTGATTGGTGGGTAACAACGTTATCAACTGCTCCATATATGCATGTTTTGTATTTTCACTATAAACTTTAAACATTCAAGTGATTTTTATGTTTCTGTTGTATGGAACTCATCATATAACAGATTTTCAGTTTTCCCTACATGTTATATTATTTGTGTTATGTAAACTGTATTTGCAAAAGTAATATATTTTGTTATTTTATCAGGAGCCACAGCATTAACAGTTTAAATAAGGTCAACATTATTAAGCGTGTTCATTTTCAGCATATCTTCCTTTGCTTGAAGGGGCAAAATATGCTATCCCGCGAAAACCATGCATTTTCGCTTGTGACAGATAATATATGATCAACAATGGCTTGCCGATATCTACAGGCCCTCATGATCCTCTCCACATGCACTGTCGTTCCGACGGATGACCATGTAATGGTTTTCCAAATCATAATAGAGCCACCACTGGCCTGTTCTGATGCTTTTGTGCACGTCTTGACAAGTTTTCTCCCTGGAAGATGACGGATTCTGAATTAGCCATTGATGTGATGAAGACAGTATTGCGATTCATCGGATCATGAAATGCTATTAATTGGCCATCTATTAACGATTTGCACATGTTCATTGCAGTCGTAATCTACGGTTAACATTGGTATACGTGTTGGACGTCGACTGCGAAGGTCTATATCTTACAGTGTACGGTAAACTGTATGTGTGTTGTCCAGCGTTAAACTCTGGAGTTAATTGTTCCACAATTTTGCCCCTATGCTGTTGTATCAATCTCGACAGTCAAAGACAATTTTATTGAGCGTATGGCCGCCCCACTTGTGGTTCGGTACTAGTTGTCCTAGTTCTTCGCACCTTTGGAACACACTAACCACGTCAGCTTCCGAAAAACTTGACACATCACGCTGTTTCCGAGATGATCGTTCCCAGCCATCTGGGCACGCCAATCTGGCACAAATCAAATTCATATATACCGCTGGTCTTCCTCATTCTACGCACAAATACCACACTGACTGACTGAGTGAGATCTCTGTCACAGTCTGGGAAGCAACTCTTCTGTTTACCATGCCTCTTACGTCACTCGAAAACTTCATTGAATAGTAGTGGATGATTATAATGTCTTGGATGTTAAATGTAAGAAGTTGGTAATAACAGCTACGCTATCTCACAATCAAAAAGTCAATACCACACAGCAGCCGAATAACGTTTGGCGTGAAACTAATGAGCACGGGATGCAATATTGCCACACTTGTTGTGAGCAATTTTCTCTCAGCGATTGACGAAATAGTTGTCTCACTTAGTATATTTACCATGGGTTGAGGTGAATGCAACTTTAACATTATAGCGTGGCGAACGTTTTTGGAAGCAGCTTGTTGACGTAAGAGACAAATTCAAACATCAATTTAACTGTCCCGTTCAACAACAAATATTTATTGATTACTCTAAATTCAAATATAAATTGGTATGGCCTGTCAGATCACGTCTGTAATGTAGTTATATTTGAAAGCAAACTTTAAAAAATTTTTGTTTGCTAAAATTTTAATTAATATTGAAAAGTAAAACACTACTATTTTATTTAGTTGTGATACTATGTACATAATCTTCAAATGATGTTAAAGTAATTATTTGCCCACTAATTTTTAAAACTTTTTCAGCCATATAATGGTCCCCCAGGAAATGGATTTGGATCTTCTAAAGCTGCAGGGACACTGGCTGTTGTTTTCGATCCAAACGTCAAACCATCATTTAACTTCACGGGAGGACTTATTCCGACTTTTACGTAAGTAATGCATATACAAAGTTATTCATTCGTTTCTATACTTTTGTACATGTTATTTTACTCAAAGGAGTTAGTAACGTTGAAAGAAATGATTTCTATACAAATGCGTCGCGTGTCTATATATAAAGGAAGATAGATTTATAAATGAATCATCGGGTTTTTAAAGGGCTGTATTAATATATATATATATATATATATATATATATATATATATATATATATATATATATATATATATATATATACGAGGTGAGGCAATTAAATAGCGAGACTGGTGTCCAAAATGTGATGTATTGCAAACAAAGTTACAATTGATTTACCTTCTTCAATATGTTACCCTCCCCTATCTATACACCACTGCACACGTGCCTTCCATTGTCCAAAGCAATGCTGTAGGTCACGAAATGTCACCCTGTTCAACAACTCTGCCGTTTTTCGTTTCACCTTTTCCACATACTGAAAATGTGTTTCCTTCAATGCACTTTTCACTTTTGGGAATAGATAAAAGTCACAGGGAATACGGAGGATGGTGGAGCACAGGAATGGGCTTGGCTGCTAAAACCTGCTTCACAGAAAGGGCATTATGGGCAGACGCATTGTCTTGGTGGAGGATCCATGCATCGTTCTTCCACAAATCAGGTGTTTTCTTCCTTATTCTTTCCCTCAGATTGATTAGGACTTCTTTGTAGTAGGTCTGATTCACCGTTTGACCCTGAGGCACCCATTCAGACATGATGATACCCCTGATATCGAAAAAACGATGAGCATTGCCTTCCTTCACTTTCGACCCGCTCATTCGTGCTTTTTTCATTCTTGGCGATGTGAAAGTCTTCCAGTGCAGGGATTGACGCTTATTATCGGGGTCATACTGGAAAATCCATGTCTCATCACATGTGATGACACGAGTTAGCAAGTCTGCTTCTGCTTTGAGTCGTTCCATGACATCACAGCAAATGGCCTTCCGAATGTCTTTTTGTTCCTGAGAGAGGTTTTCCGGGACAATTTTTGCACAAACTTTTGTCATGTTTAATTGTCATGCAAAATTTGTCTTACTGTCTATTTGTTAATGTTCGTCATGTCTGCGATCATCCGAATTCTCAGACATCTGTCTTTCTGCACAAGTTCATTATTATTATGATTATTATTATTATTATTTACATTTTCGTCCGTTCTCGAACTCAAAGGCTGGCCGGGTCGTTCATCATCTTCAACCTCTTCCCTATCTTCTGAAAATCGTTTGTGCCATTTGAAAACTCGCGCATGTGACATAGTATTATCACCATACACTTCTTTTATGATTGCACAGCGTTCCGTGGGTGTTTTTTTTTTTTTTTTTTTTTTTAATTTCACCAGAAATTTGATGTTAATGCGCTACTCAACTTTACTGTTCACCATGATTCCAGCACTACTACAGAACACTGTCCTCTTCATGCAAGCCCGCAAAGAAAAGAAAAGCGTTCAGAAACAGGAAACAAACAGCTGCTGCTCATGAAGGTTCAAGATCAACAACACATTATTAGCTACCTCTCCTCCAGGATCCTGCGCGACAGGAGGTGGGAAGTCTCGTTATTTAATTGCTACACGTCGTATATAACATATACAACAATCGATGATGCATGAAAATATTCAGAAACTTCTCAAGCTTTATACATACTGTTACAAAGTTTAGATGTGGTTTTCTTTAGTCTCACGACACACATCCATTTGGTAGTTCAGTTCGACTTATATGCGCTATAGCAGATCCCTGCTAATCCCTAACTGCAACTGTAACGTAATTCAATAGCTCAATCAAAGTTGTTAGTCATAGAAGCACATGCACTGTATCTTTCACACGCTCTCAGAGGAAAAATCACGAACTCTCAAATCGGTAGTTCTATGAGCCCATAATAAAGGTAATATGCTATCTTCAACACATCGCCCAATCCAACTGTGTGGAAGTTTTCGTTCAAATAACAAAGCACTTCAATGTGTCAATAGGGTGGTGAGTCATGAAGTTGAAATGTTAAGTTTTTGGAATCCTATTTCACATGGAGAAACAATCACAACTCTTGCATATCGAGTAATGACATAGCTCTCGCAGGTCTCCACAAATAGGAAAAGGACATATTTCTTTGATTTATACACTGCAGCAAACACATTCGCTTTTCAGAAATCTAGTTCATAATACACTGTAGCATATGGTTGTTCAGTATCCCACATATAAGCATTATGTCGATTAAACATACAACAAATGAAATTCTGCATCGTCACTAAACAACAGAAGCTCAAGAAAACCACCGTTACATATGGTATTCTGCATAGAACTATAAAATTCAGATCATTTGACAAAGACGTCCAGTTATATAATTTGTAATACCTATATGTGTTACGGTTTGTCACAATCGCATTCGTAAACTCCTCCAGCATTTGCTTGCGCAATATCAAGTTCCCAACTATTGCACCGTATTGACTCCTGTAGCCTATGAACGAAATATCCCTTAAATTACTCCATTGTTTTATCAGAAATGCTTAGACATCCTGCGCTTTTACGTTTATACCAGGCAGTCAGTGACTTTAAACTGTTGATACAACCTTAGAATACTTTAGTGGCGTGGAAATACAATTACAAACATTCTTCGAAATACAAACTGTACTGCAACAACAGAAAAACACTTCGAATATTCCAAAGCACAGAATACTTTTTGCTGCGTAGAAGCCATTTTGGATATTACTTTCGTGCTGTAAACTTTCATAATTTACGGGCTTAAGTCTTTTGTGCTGAACAAAAATCTACTTGAACTACAATGGAGTCAATTAGATGAAAAGTACCGATAACGATATTCCATTTTATTTTCAGCATGTGAATTGGAACTGAAGGTCGAGAAGCAAAATGTACGTACAAGGTGGTTACAATTGAAGTGCCACTATTCACAGCAATCCACAGCGCGGGTTGTAATCAACATATTACATTGAAATTTGGTAAATATGCTAACGAGACCATGCGGAAGCGAGTTACACTGGGAAAATATTAGTTCCAATTTCCACCACCAGGGGAAAGGGTAGCACTGTACAGGTAATAACGTACGTGGAAATGGTCCTGAATGTATGGGTAAGACGATTATATATGTCTAAAATGTCAAGCATGTGAGAAATGAAATGCAAACAAGGCGAAGGGCAGGTAATTGTAACAAATGTTGCAAAGGGAACTTTTGGAACAATGTGAGGATAACAGAAGGTGAAAATTTATTTCTATTTAATGGTAAAAACAGGTGCAATGACAAAAACTTCATCGGTTAGAGTGGCCAATTTACATAAACCATGTGCCCACCAGCTACGTCAACGTCATGTTGCATCCTCAAAATGGCGTGCTCAAAAGTTGCTCGCTGCAGTTCCAACATGTCACCTGCAACAACACAGTAATTGTTGCAAAATGTCACCTTATGGTGTCCTTGAGATCCGGCAGCTACTGGACATTTGCCTGGTGAACCCGAGCTTTCAGATATCCCTACAACCAAAAGTCACACGGATTTAGATCGGGGACCTTTCTGGGCACGCATCTGGAAAATCTAGGAGATGCAATCAGCAGTGGAGGTTTTACGATACAGATCTTTCAAGTGGCGACCGATGTGCGGTGTTGCCCGTCTTACATGAAAACAGTCATCTCCAAACAGTTTCGTGCTGTAACGCAGGAATCACATGTCGCACTAAAAGGTCCCTATAATGTGCTGACGTCATCCCCTCAAAGCAAAACAAGCCAATAATGAACCTTCCTGTGAATTCAAACCGCACAGTCACGTGTGCAGAGTATAATGGCTATTCGTGCACAATATTCCTTGCAGACAGCCATATTCTCTCAATGCTGCATTGTAATTGCTCCCGTTCTGATAGACCAATTTCCTCAATAGTGTACGGTATTTCTTATGGATAACCATGCTTCTCCTCGCGCGATCGTGTGTGAGCTCGCGTATTACAGACTGTACAGCGCCACATTTTCACCTGGTGGCGGAAAATGGAACTAATATGTTTTCCAGTGTAACTCGCTTCCGCATTGTCTCATTACCATATTTACCAAACTTCAATGTAATACGTTGATTACAGCCCTCATTGGGCCAATGGGAATAGCGGCACTTTAATTATAACCACCCTGTATCTGCATATTTAGAAACTAAGGTCTATATTATCACAATCAATAAATAAATATATGATAAGAAATTTATATTTTTATATATTTATAAATATATGATAATGTATAAAATATAGTATATATTGACATTAAAACCTACTTCTTAGTATGTTTCAAGAACGATGTATAGGCTCCAAAACAAGCATACCTAAGGAGTTTATTAGATATTATGAGAAAAATAAAGTAAAATATTAAGAATAAATTCCCTGAAACACTGTATTACCTATCACAAAATTTTATCTATAACCTTCCATGTTCCTGTGAATAGTTGGCCCAGTAGAAAGGTATTAATAAGCAAAATTACTCTAAGTATACAATTTGAAAACAAATGAATGTTTTCAAAATTAATTAAAAATTAATATTGAATTCAGGAAGAATTAAAGTGATTGATATGAATTGCGTAATTTGCATACATTGATCTACCTTATACTCTAATGATCGAAGATCTTTCTGCACAGACACAGTCGGAGTGTTTTATTAATTTGCGAGATGGCCACTATAGCTATTCCTTCCCGCTTGTCTTTCGAACAGAACCTCGCACGAATCATCACTGTCTGATGCACTAGCCATTTTCTATCTCACAATGTACATTTTTCTTTCATTTTGAGGGAGTTTCAGGTGATGATCCATTTGAGTCTCCAGACTGACTTTGAGGCTAGAACATAACTAATATTTCATTCACTCTATACGAGTGCATATCTCATGGCAAAGTTTTGTTATGCCGTTTTGCAGATCAGTAGAGACAGGGATGTTGGTTTACAGAACATGCTAACCTTATATTCGACACGTTTCTCCAGCAAAAACCACAATTTGAAAATCAATAACATTAATTTCTGCTCTTCAAACATTAAACTGAGCTCCCTCGTGGCTAAAGGTTAGCGTATGCGCCTTTGGTGTGGAAAACCCGGATTCGATTCTCGGCGGGATATCATGTGGTTAGAATTTCACGTTAATCAATAGTTCCACGTCTCATATAGCCTCGCTGCTGAAAGAAACGCTAAACAAAAAATCAATAAATCAAACATTAATCTATGTGTGGTATTGGGTAAGTAATAACTTACCTCTAGTTATTTTCACTGCTGTTCTCGTGAAGGTAACTCAATAGAAACTTCTGCACAAAGCAAACACACACACACACACTAATCCTCGCAGAAGTGTAGCGAATACTAATTGATTTCGACCACTTCAACTATATTTAACAACCATAGTAGAAGATTTATGTTCAAACATATGTTCTAAACTTAAGAGAATGTTAATTTCGGGAAATGATACCTACGTCGTGTTCAATCTGTGAATGCTAGACATCGAGCTGACATTCCTGCTGAAATGAAGTAGGTACTAGCCCGTTCGGCGACACATATGTTCCCTGTGACTACAATAACACGAAGGACGACTTTAACGGAAGTAGTACATAATCAGTGAGTGTTCAGTAGAAATTGACCATAGTAAACTTGTCCTAGGAACACACGACGAACCAAAGATCAACAAGACTGGGGTAATGAGACGTTTTCGATCATTTGTAGATTGGAAAAAGAGAAAAATCAACAAGATGTATTTAGGGACTTGAATATTCCTCACAGTGTTCTATCGCTACTCTGGAATTGTTTCCTGGCTGATGTATCATTGAAAAGCAGCATGGTGGAGAACGTAGAGGCGTAATAAAGATCGTAAAGATCGTTATATCCTGCTAATTGTCCAGCAAATACTAACAAGCGCAGTAGGTACACTAGTTTGAGGCCTTGCATTTACCTTTGGGATGAATGTATCACTTCAACTGTATACCAGTGGTTACTGGAACATAAAGAATGTTTGACGAATATCTAATTATGGTAATGCTATGACTAGAAAACATTGATAATATTTCACTATTGTTTAGTACGTGATTTCTCTTAGTGATCTAGATAAGAATTAATTATATTTCTGTACAACACGCGGTAGCTGTAACCAGTGCTGGACCGTAGTTTCGCCGTATAACCAACTGAAAACATTGAAAACACAGAGAAAACGTTCAAAAACGTGATTTCTTGGCGTAACCATTGCGGCTTAAGGGCACTTTATTATGAGATGTTGGTGGAAAGCTTTAAGACTGGGTTTAAAATTTAGAAATGACACTACTTACAGGGTATTGCGATAGTTTCTTGCGTACTAAATGGCGAAATTCTACAATGTTTTCCTTGGTTTTTGACGTGGAGGTCCGACCGGACCGGTAGTCGACTTTGACTGTGTCGCGCCTAACCTTAAGTCTATTAAACCAAATAAACACGTTTGACTGGCTCAAACATTTATCTCTAAAAGCTGTTCTTAACAGTTCATAAGTCTCCGAAGCAAATTTCTCTAATTTAACACGAAAGTTTGACACAAACGCACTGCTGCAGTGTTTCATTCATTTTGCGCAATTAATAATTCCCACAACACACATATACGCCCGCATTCAATAGGTTGCTACGCTGTACCGAACAAAGATATCGCAGTAATTCTTGCAGCACATATAGAGGTTACACCAAGCCACCGCTTGTACGCTAATGGGTAATTATATCTACTCCTCTTTAGCAGTGGCGTCACATGTCTTAAAACGTTCCTATAATAGTACGTAAATTGTGTTTCGTGTATTGAAAACAGTCTGTCAGATTGATGTATTACCAATCTCTATAAAACGTTGCTTATAAGACAACACCTTCTCTGCTGTGTTAATCTTATTATGTAATTTGTAAGTTAACCCTTTCTGGATCCTGGCTTTTTGGGCTATTTTTTAGACTTTCAGTCAAGCAGCTACTGTATCGTCACTATTTATCCTAGGATCATGATTCATACCTCATTCTCTTCCGAATAGAGCTGGCTTTCAAATGGTACCACTTGCGTGCTCATACCATATACCAGAAGCGGGAAAAAATGTCAAAGTGAAAATTTCGGAGGGAAATTTTTTCTCGAACTTTGGCCCCCCCTGGACCCCCCCTGTGTGATTGTAGCCATCTAAAAAAATCTGAAAAATAGTACTTGGTATACTGAATGCGTGTGCCAAATTTCAAGTTTCTATCTTGAATAATAAGGGCGGGAGAATGTTTATCAAAAATTCCCACAATGCCCCAAAGTACCATAAAACACTATGATCTCAGGGAAAAAAATCCTGAGACATCCCTAATTACTCTAGGGTCATGTGTCGCCGATATTCTCTTCAGAATATTACTGTCTTTCAGGCGGTACCATTCACATTTCTCCATCATGTATCTAAGGCGGGAAATTCCTGAAAAAAAGGTATTTTTGGGGCAAAATTTCCCTTTTTTCAACTTTTGCCCCTCTGGACCCCCCTGTTTTTACGCAGAAATCGAAAAAAAAACTTCTGGTAAATACTACTCGGTGGACTGAATGTTTGTCCAAAACTTCAATCTTCTACGTGAAAAAATAGGCCCGCCAGAAAAAATTACCCTACCATGCCCCACTTTTACCCTATACAGAAGTATATTTGGATAAAAATTCACTGAAACGGCCCTAATTACCCTAGAATAATAATTCGGCCGTCGTTCTCTTCAGAATGGAACGGCCTTTCATACGGTATGACTCACGTGGTCCTATCATGTATGTGAGGCGGGAAAATGGCGAGAAACGGGATTTTGGGAGTAAAAAATCCCTATTTTTTTTACCCCTTTTCCCCTCTGGTTCCCCCCTGTTTTAGCACTGACATCGGAACAAAAAATCTGGTAAAAACTACTCGGTAGACTAAATGTTTGTGCAAAATTTCAATCTTCTACGTAGAAAAATAAGCCCGCCAAAAAATATTGAACATAGGCTTAGAAAATGAGAAGAGAAATTTTTGACTTATGACGTCATCACCTCCTATGTCTGGACGCAGGACGGTCTGAAACCATACGTAATGTCTTCTACAAGGCCTCTGGACTTGGAAAACAAAAAACCGGACGAAAAAGCTCAAATAGAAGAGAAATAACGCAATGTACCTTGAAAAGTGCATATGGTACAAATTGTACCATAGGATTCCCAAGGGAGGGCTTATTTTGACTTTAAAGTTCCTGATGACTTTTTTTTACATACCCATGCAACGTGTCTCAATGTCTCAATATTGATCCTATGTTCAGGTGACCAATATTTCGTATTAATTGAATATAGAAAGAACTTCTAAGAGGGTGTTAAAATTAAAACTCGCAAACTCTGGTAATCATAAAGCTAAATAAAATCATTTAACTACAGTTTCTTACAGCAGAAATTCAAATTTAAATTAAACTAATTCATAACAGCGTTTAAATGTTGTTCATTGCATTGATAATTAATTGAAGTTTAAAATAGATTTCTTGTAAGGAGAAATATTAAGAAAACTATTTTATTACTGTTAAACATTTTATTACCTGATTACTGAACTCTATGTGAATGCAATGGCCCTTAGATTTGTTGTAGAAACTGAGATGTATCAGAAATGGCTTAAGTTGGAAGAAAAATTAACATTTAAAGATAAGTATTATTGATATAGTTTTTCCTTCCCCTGTATGTATCAATGAGTAGAGAATTCTCATTCCAATTGTCTTTTAAATGATTATACAAATGGATTGGTGCGATTGAAATATCCTATTTTATTTATTTTGGGAAACCATGTTTCGTAGTACAATCAATAGGACGACCAAGGTTGCACATAATATGGCAAACTTCCTATATATTCAGAAAATATGTTTGGGTGTTCAGTCTGCCAGAGAGCATTGTTTTGTTGAACAAAGTCTGAAGAAAATATATTATGAGAACACATAATTGCGAATGATTTTACTTCACCAGTCTTAATAGGGTTATCTAGGTGCAGAAACAGTAATAAGATATTGGGAATAGGCATGATAAACGGTTAGTTTGTAAACTTTCGTGCCAAGTGGACAGTAGTGAAATGTGTGACACTTGGCCCCGACCAATAGTATTAAGTTCTTAGGAACATCGTGGAAACAGATAATCGCAATGTTGTTTGTGCATTTCCAAAATAGTTATGCATAAACCATTTCACAATCATTCAATACCTTCCACGTGGCGTAATCGTTAAGGTACTGAGGTTGAACTCATACAATCTGACATAAAGTTGATACGCCAGAAGCTGATGGTAAGTGTTAATGGTAGTTACATGTTGCCAGTGCTCAACATGTTACACAGGTTATGAAACTCATGCAAAAATCATTTCCATATCACTTTTAGCTATCTCCAATGGCTCGTGTAGAAGCTGGTCACACATATACTGAAGTCTGTTTGTTGTATGGTGCAGCATACTCGCTGCAGACTTTTGATATATCTGATAGTCGTTGTAAGAGTGCAGCTGGAAGTCATGTTCCTTTCAATCTTGTTGAATAATTGTTCGGTATTGCTTAGGTGAATAGACTTAGCAGACCAAGTAAAAGCTGTATACCGAGTAAAACAAGCTAGATTGAGGTGGTAAAATGGGAATATACGTTATCCCGATTGAATATTAGATCCTGTAAAGTGCAAAAGTAACACAAGAGAACAGGATTGACACCGTCTCTCATGGCTAAAAATTCCAAGATCTAAAATACTCTCATTGGTAAATTCCAACCATGCATACCAACAAAGACTGGTCGGTAAGGCAAATCCCATGGGTGATCGCACAAAAGGCATGCTAAAACTTAGACCAGCCTCCAACAATCGATTGATTAGTCATGAAGGCCTATGCTTGCTCTGATTCCACTGATGGTGGCTGTTCTGTCAGACAGTCAGAAACAATTCTCCTATCCAAGCGGTTCACTGTGCTTCATGGATGAACTGAGCAATTCATGCTCCTGCTGTATGATTCAAGTTCCTCCACCACTGATTTACCTCTGACACGTCACTACCAATGCAACTGTTTCAATTCAGTATAATAACAACTTGATTCCTTGTAGCCTAAATATAAGATATGATCAAATTCGTTTAATTGCACACCAGGTGTTTGGTGGTATTGTGCTGCAATTATAGGCACAGATACAGTATATGATCCACCCGAACTACAATCATAGTGGGTTCTACGACTGTCATCTACTATCATATGTTACCATACGACAGGAAGCTTCTCAATTGCGGGAACTGACCTGCCAATAATGGCAGAATATCTATGATAATGATGATTATCATCTTTTCTTCTGAAGTCGTATCACAAATATACTAACCATGATTAGTATATCTGTAATATGATTTCAAAACAAATTATAGGTCCACAGCACAAATAATGTGTGTGTGGAGCGCATGGCATATTACAAAATGTTATTGTCTAAAGACAAATGTCTTTTTCGTAAGCATTATTTCACTGTCTGGGGATGGTGTCCAGAGTTGCTGACTAAAGATCGGGATAGGAAAATACCTCAGACGTGGTTACCAACCCATGTGAGAAAGCGAGAAACTAAAGTAACATGCTGGATGAACTGTGAGACCCAATCAACCACCTATCAGCTCAGATGAAACATGAGTTGAGTTGAGTTGACTTTAGTTTAGCGTCCCTTTCAGCAGCGAGGCTATATGAGACGTGGACCTACTGATTAACGTGGAATCCGAACCACATGAGCTCCCGCCGGGAATCGAACCCGGGTCTCCCACGCCAAAAGCGCGTACGCTAACCGCTTAGCCACGGAGGAGCTCAGATGAAACATGACTTTAGCGAAAACAACCAAAGGAGAGAGTGAAAAGTATGAGCGTAAACTGCTAGAGATGCAAGTGGATAGCGCACTGGGAGTTCAGCAGTGTCGCCAGACTAAAGAATCCATCATCTCCATTGTGGATCTCTCCCTTGAGTGGAGAGATTGAAAGGTTAGCATGGAAATTTTTTATGCATGAGAGGACATTGATGTGGCCATGCTACGTCTTCCTATAGGGAGTCTGTACGGAAGAGCACAGGCTCACCTGTAACTCTCCGTAATTCCAATATGTCAGTTCGGGTACACCATCAGCACGGAAACCCAGGAATAACTGTGGAAGGTAAATAGTACAATGTTGCAGCTAGAGTATTGCAGACGCACTGAAATACGAAGCTCTTTCGGATAACTTCATTGGGGAAGTTCTTAAAACGATCCTACCGAGAAAGTGGAAACCTTTGAGCTACCTCCTAAATAGGCTAGTCAGGAGTGTCCTTGTGTCCGGGAGGCGGATTTTGAATGCTCATGCAATACCTCGTGGCATAGTTGAACAACGGTCTCTCGATCCCCTCTTAAGGAAGCCTGATAAGGGTTATTCCGAGTAAGAATTGCTCTCTGATGGATTGTAGCCATACTGCGGCATTGATAACTTAGGAATTCGTTTTTCAAGGGTTAAATGATCTTGCTTTTTAATACTTGATATGCCACCAGCTGCATATGATGGTAGCCTTCTACTTACCAGAGGAGCTGCATTAGTACGGAAGAGCATAGAACAGAGGAACTTCAGCTCTGTTAAAATAGTCTGATAACGTAGTGCATTTTACTGACTGACCATGCTAATAAGGGCGTGTAAGACGTAGATGAAACCCGTTGATGACCACAAAAACAAGTGTGCATAAAAACTCATTTATCTATGCCAGATGAGCTGAGTGCAAAGACAAAAATGTCTCAAGTTAACAGTTACGTGTATATAAGCCCTTGAAATAATTCAAAAGAAACAGTATCGTAGAATTTTGAGGAAGATATCCAAACTCTATGCTATGCATTGCTGATACATAGTAATGTTCTTATGATGCACTTGAACACGATCTGTATTTGTTTACTAAGAATAATCTCAACTCCAAGCGTTCTATGGTGTGTATGCTCTCTACTTCGCCTCACGTCAACCTCCTCACTACTATCAAATTGACCTTCAGTAGCCTAAAGCATGGTTCACTCGAAGGATTATGGCAATTAGGCACGAAAAACTTCTCTGTGTTGTTATCAATGATGAACCAAGAGTTAGAGGAGAAGCTGGTAGAAACTGTAACCAATTTCTATTTTCCATCTCAATACAGATCCAAGAAAATGATTAATTTTTAAATCACTTTCACAAACACTTCACTGTGTTCCCAAACTCTTATCTCACTGATTTTAATCTCTCAGAAATGACCAAAAGGTTAGATTTTGAATCAGTATGTCGGATTGCGAAATTATCTACATTACAAACTCCAAAACTTGAAGTCAAGGAGTCATGATCCCTAATCTAATAATTACAATTTCTTTACCCAGAGTGTAGGAAAGAATATCGAACACAATTTATAAGCTTTATACATAATAAAGTGACTTCATGTGTTCACAATGTATACATCTCTTTTCCATATTTGTTAATACGTAAATGTAAATTAGTTCGATTATGTCTGAAGAAATATTACATTTTGATTCTTACTTTTTCAGGGCAACGCCGAATCCTGCTACTCCAGCTACCCGTCCAATTAAGAAAGCTGTGCGAAGATTACTGCCACCAGCTAAAAGATTCAAATGAAATATCATTTACTTTATGTAATAATGAAATAAACATTTTATATTGTCACCTGCCAAAAGATCCAGATAAACAAGTAACGTCTACATCGTTGAAATAACACAATACAATTTTTTATGTTTGTAAGTTTTATTTAGAAGGTTTATTTAGATCTCTTTTTACCTTAAACTCATCTCTGCTCTAATTTTTGTATAGTACTGTTCAGAAGATAAATTCTATTACACTTCAAAATGTTTTTTGTTTCCTATTTCTTATATAGGTTTTCCTTAACTGAAATTAAATTTCAATGTATGTTTGTGTACACAAAGCTTCAGTGATGGTGCTTAATTGCATTCTCCTTTATAGTTTATGAAAATTTCTAATGAATTTCTGGATTATAAGTTTAGATAGGTATTGTTTATGAAACCAGTGGTTTGTTATAATAATGTGGTTTAATGTTTAAGTTCTTTCAATCGTTTCTGTAATATTTCTTCATGGAGAATATTCTAATCAGCTAATAGCATTATTCAATTTTACTTATAATACTAGACTAGAAACAAAAAACTATATACTATACATGAATAGAAAAAATCATTTTAGAACACGCAATTATAAATGCTAATCTATATTATAAAATTAAAGGTGACTACGTTTGTGACTCTTAATATCTTGAATCACCCGAACAATCTCGATCAAATTTTCAACATAGATGAGGTTTGGGTCTGGGAGGGTTTTTCTTTATTCACTTTGACAGTAGAACATAAAGGAGTGGAAGGTCGTGAATTGTAAAAAATAAATAAACTTAACTCTTAACCACTCAGCCGGTCTCGATCAAATTTTCAACATAGATAAGGTTAGACCCTGAGATGGTTCTCATCATTTCATTTTAACAGTGCAAGGGGATATATATATATACATATATATATATATATATATATATATATATATATATATATATATATATATATATATATATATATATATATAAGTGTGTGTGTGTGTGTGTTTGAAATAAATGTAAATGAAATGAAGGTGGTATAAATATAAATGCAGTCTGAATCAAATTTTAGGTGAGGTTTAGACCTGGCATTGTTTTTATCGTATCACTTTGACGGTGAAACTTTGGGGCGGGGAGGAGAGAGAGATTTAAAAATGATCGAAAATGACCGATATTAGTGTCGAATCCCTAGTTTACGGGGTTGTTGAAATGAACATTGACACTTCAGATCCCGTTTAAATCCAACCTCAGATCCGCAACTTAGGAGGGAAGAGGGTAGATATAGAAAAGTGATCAAAATTGATTGATATTAGTGTCAAATCCATAGTTTTCGGGGTCGCTGAAATGAAGAGATACTTCGGTGCCGTTTAAATCCATGCCACTAAAAACAAAGGCATCATATTTCATGGATACCAAACACATGAGATAAGGAGTTGTGCATTTAATTTTTTTATTTTAATGCAGCGAAGAAGGTAATCTTTGCTAGCAGTTAATAAAAGATAAATATAATACGAAACCACGAAACCAAAACATAGCAGACTTTAAATGATATACGTACAGAAGACGAATGTTTTAGTCCTTACTTCTCTGAAGTAGCTAAAAGACTAAGAATGGTATGTTTTACTATGTTTGAACTGTACAGAACTAACGGACTTTTTTTTTTTACCACTTTACTGTACCTATACTAATAATTATTCTTTATTCAGCTGGCAGAAACAGTTAGATTAACTATACCGTAAATTGGGGTTACTTCGAAACTATGGGAACTTCTGATACATTTGCATGTTTCAAAGGGAGTGGAACATCCTTTTTCACCAAAAGAAAAATTCAGTGCAACCATTAAAAAGGAAACTTTCTGCTGCTCTGTAATGATATGAAATATTTAGAAAGCGACTTGTTGGAAGCACAGAAGTCTGCATTGTGTTATGCATATAAATATGGGAGGAACTATATGAAACTTTTATCTCACGTGCAGAGTGTAGAGCTCTTGTTATGGAAAAGTACCTACAATAAATATTGGATACATTGACTATTACATATCGATTATGCAGTTATGTGCCAAAAATAGTATTGTAACGGTGAACATTATTACAATTCAATCATTTCAGAGTAATATTTGTGATATTTTGTACTCGTGTTAGAAAAGCTGTAGTTGTCCGTGCTGGTGAGACAAGATGAGTGATTGCAAGAGAAGAAGAACTGTCTGCTGTTATGGAAGAAACTTCCTGAGAACAGTCTTCTAGAGAACAACAGCAATGGCTCAACCTTAATGAACTATCCTGAGGATGAGGTTAAACTTTCCGCGGAGGAAGCATCCTTACTGAGGACATGAGGACATACTAAGCGCCGAAGAGTCTACCAGTAGTAGAATCACATCGGTACAGTCCAGTTTTATTTCGTGGCAAGACTCGTCTCAGAGAAAGAGGAAGCAGAGGTAAAACCCCTGAAATTGAAATCAGTGATTAAAAGTTCGTATAAGCAGTTATTTCCGCAATCTCATGATAGTCCTTCGAATATCTAGGAAACAAGGAAATTGATTCTAATGAAAACACTGTACCATCTACAAAGTACGCTTTAATGAAAATCAAGGAACACAACCAAGGCCTAGAGATGAATGGTATTATGGGGTATACTGATGATGTAAATATAGAATTGAGTTGATTTTGAGTTTAACGTCCCTTCCAGTATATAGGCTATATGAGACGGAAAATACTGATTCTGCCATGCCAAAGGCGCGTACGCTAACCGTTTAGCCACGTAAGAGCTTATAAACATATTAGAGGATGATAGAAGAACAGCAGAGAAAATGAAGAAATCTTGTTAAACTCTTGCTAGGACATGGGTTTGGAAGTGAATGCAAAGAAAACTAACTACATGAAAGCTCGTCAGGATTGTAATACTAAAAAGTATGGATGTTTCAAAATATCGCATAACACTTTCGGCAAAGTAGATGCTTTAAAATATCTAGGGTGAATGTCTACAGACCAAAGCCATATCCATGAAGAAATTAAATGTCAACTGAAAGTAGGAAATTTGTGTTAATATTCAGCTCAAAATATTTTGTTATCGTTAATCCTGTCGAGAAATTTGAATTTTAAAATATATGAAACGGTAATCATACCTGTTGTGCTGTATGATTGGGAAACATAGTCTTTTACTCTGAGGGAAGTGCACTGAAAGTATTTGAGAATAAATTACTGAGGCGAATATTCGGATCCAAGGAGAACAGGAATGAGAAATGGCGGAAACTCCATAATGAGGAACGGCATAACTTACACCATTTACCAAACATTGTTAGTATTAACATGTCTCTGAGGCTTATGTGGGCTGGTATGTAGCCAGAATGGAAGAAAGTACGAACTCATTCAAATTTTTTACTGGAAATCCAAACCAGAAACGACTTAGGACGACCTAGGAACAGATGGGAAGGCAATATTATGATGGATCTTGCAGAACTAGAAGTACAAAGTAAAAATTGGATTCAGTTGGCTAAGGCAATGGAGAGCTTTAGTAAAAGCGACACTGAACCTCCGGGTTCTATAGACCATAGAGTTAGTCAGTATCTCCTGCAACTTCAGACTACTCTAGCAAAAATACCTCAAATATTTTCCACATTATCCTCATGGGAAACGGCTTCGGTTATTTTGTTTCTAAAATTGGTATATTTCGTTTCTCCACATCTGACTGCAAATTCGTAATGAACCCTCTTAGCAGGCTGAAAGCCCTGCTAACACTCTAACATAGCCTTCAATTACTTAGATCACATGCTTATGTACTTACGTGAAATTGTTCAATTAGTGCAGTGCTAAAAGGACTAATTATGCTCTCTTTCCAAAAATTCAATACCTTTATTAATATTTTCATTACATCAAGCAGAATTACAAAAGATGTGTGAATATCGAACATACATAGGTGAGGTTCGAGATGTTTAGTAGAATTCTATAGATATACACGTAGTAAAGCAGTGGCTGTTCATGACCGGTTTCTTAAATTCATGGTGAAATGATACATGATCAAGGGCCTCAAAGTCAATTCATGTCTGGAAAGAAATTACTACTATAAATAACTCAGATATCAATTTAGAAGTATCAAATTTCATAGCAAAAAATTGAATAACAGGAACTAGATAGAACAGAAATTCCCCTTCTGTCTAAAAATAAGATTAGATCAAGAAATATATTACAGAGGGTTATTTGGCAGATAAAGAAGACACATATCAAATCTATTTAGTTGAAGTTGAAACTTACTAATACTTGATTATTAATATAATAATAATAATAATAATAATAATAATAATAATAATAATAATAATAATAATAATAATAATAATAATAATAATAATAATAATAATAATAATAATGTGGTATAAGGAGCTAGAACACCGTGGAAGCAAATGAAAGTCAGTGAGTGCTATCGTGTGTTTATTTTCTCAGATCTTGACATTTGTTTCTAGCAAATTGTTAGATGTTCTCTACTTATTAAAACGCCTTCTGCTATGAGCCTTCAAAGGAACAATCGACTTATCCTGTTAACACTGATTATGAAAATCACTTAGCGTACCATATACCAGAAGCGGGAAAAATGATGTCAAAGGAACAATTACGGAGGAAATTTTTTTCTCGCACTTTGGGCCCCTCTGGAGCGGCCCTGTGTGAACGTACTCATCTAAAAAATCTGATAAATAGTACTTGGTATACTAAATGTGTGTGCCAAATTTCAAGTTTCTATCTTGAATAGTAAGGGCGGAAGAAATTTTATCAGGAATTCCCACCATGCCCCAAATTACAGTAACACACCATGATCTCAGGTAAAAAATTTCCTGAGACATCCCTAATTACCCTTGGGTCATGTTTCGCCCATCATTCTCTTCAGCTTAGAACTGCCTTTCAGGCGGTATGACTCACATGTCTCCATCATGTATCTAAGGCGGAAAAATTCCCAAAAAAAAGATTTTTGGGTCTAAATATCCTTTTTTTCAACTTTTAGCCCCTTTGGACCCCCCTGTTTTAACGCAGAGATATGCACAATTCCAATTTTCCAGGTGCAAAAGTAAGCCCGCCAATATATATATATATACCGACAATGTCCCATATTCCCGTATACAGAGAGAAATTTTTAAACATTCCCTGAGACATCCCTAATTACCCTAGGATCATTGTTTGCACATCATTCTCTTCAGAATAGAACTGCCTTTCAGGCGGTACCATTCACTTGTCTCCATCATGTATCTAAGGCGAGAAAATCCTGTGAAAGGGATTTTTTGGTAAAAATTTCTCTTTTCAACGTTTAGCCCCTTTGTACCCCCATGTTTTAACACAGAAGTACGAAAAGAAATCTCGTAAATACTCCTCGGTGGACTGAATGTTTGTGCACAATTTCAATCTTCTAGGTGCAAAAATAAGCCCGCAAAAAATAATACCGAAAATGTCCAAAATTCCCTTATACAGAAGTATATTTTCATAAAAATTCCCTGACACTTCCGTAATTACCCTAGGGTCATGTGTCGCACATCATTCTCCTCAGAATAGAACTGCCTTTCAGGCGGTACCATTCACTTGTCTCCATCATGTATCTAAGGTGGGAAAATCGCGAAGAAATTGATTTTTTGGTAAAATATCCCTTTTTTCAACTTTTCGCCCCTTTGGATCCCCCCCTGTTTTAACGCAGAAATCTGAAAAAATAATCTGGTAAATACTACTCGGTGGACTGAATGTTTGTGCAAAATTTCAATCTTGTAAAAATAAGCCCGCCAAAAAATAATGAACATAGACCGGCCCCGCAATATTAAAAGAAAATATATATTTTAGAATTATGACGTCATCACCTCCTATGTCTCGACGCAGGAAGGTGTGAAACCATAGTAAGGTCTTCTAGAATGCCTCTGGACATGAAAAAAAAAAACGGACGAGAAAGCTCAAATAGGAGAGTTATAACGCAATGTACCATGAAACATCCCGTATGGTACAGATTGTACCATGGGATCCCCAAAGGGTTAATAGCATAATTTACACCAAAACCAGCATAAATTGTTGCTGGATCCAACATTGTTTTCCAGCTTAGTGGTCTCCAGCAATATTTGGCTCTTCTAAAATATCGTCGCCACTATCAACATTTACACGTTTTGGTCGTTTCCTTGAAGGGTGCTTTTCCATTATAAAGATGTTTTTATACCGCCAAAAGCGCTTGTAGACAACAAAAGAACTCCTCACAACACAATACGACCCAATTCTTTTGGTTCGTTCGCGCTTGTAGCAATGTTGCATTATCGCATTTTATCAACTTTCGCTTTCAACTTATATAGTGTTGCCAGATCTAGAAAATAAAATTACTGACAGATATAGGGCCATTCCTACCATCTCGCATCAAACCTATAGGGCCATCCTACCAAACCAGTGTTTGAATTAAACTTCCAAACTAGAGGGGATGTTTTTGATAAATATATAGATAGAAAATACTTATTCCATGTAAAAAATATCATGTTATTTCTGCGAGACGGACTCGGGATAAACTTTGACGAGAGGGGATTTCCCCACCATCCCCCAACATAAATCGCTAGTAGTAATGTGAAAAAGACAGAAACAACAGAAATATCACATTTTGCAGCAATAGGGAGTCTTATTCGCTTTCCAGACCAAAAAACAGAAGTTCAGGTATTCGTGCGCGCCCGCGTGTATGTGTTTGTGTCGCAAAATAAAGTCCTAAATCGATGTTGTAATAAATTTCCAATTTACAAAGCTTTTCTTTTTTAATGATGTTTAGAAACTAAAGAAGGCTTTAATTCTGAAAATCAACCTTGAATAATAATAAATCTCATAAAATGTCTGTTGCCCCAATCACTTTTTTGTTCCTGGAGGCATTAACACTCAACTTAGAAAATTCAATAAATGTAAAATCACTAAATATATAATTACATGTAATTCATAAATGTTGCGAGACTGCGAGAAGTCTCGCGAGACTTCTCGTGCGAGACTTAACTGAGTCTCGTCTCGCGTCTCGTCTCGCATGGTTTAGTCTCGTCTCGCGTCTCGCATAAAATTTTCAGTCTCGTCTCGTGTCTCGTCTCGCAAATGCGAGACGAGACACGAGACGAGACGAGACTTCTCGCGTCTCGCGTGCATCCCTATTAGTGTCCATGTCCCCTAAGAGCTTGGGTGGAACACCACAAAATTACCATTATCTTCTCCAAATTTACAATTCTTTAAGCACTGTTTGTGTTAGTTAAATACAAGGCAGAATCAAATGAAAACACAAGAAAATTTTTCCATTATTTTAGTGCAGGGTGAATATTTTTGAGTATACATTATTTTTGTACTAGTCCCCTCGCAGTTCAATGTACTTACGCTATCGGATAGGAAGTCCTTTAGTACCACTTAAGAAAAATTCTTTTGATCGACGCTATAGAAACTCATGCACTGCCAACTAGACCTATTCATAAGACTTGAACTTCTGCCCTCTGAGATGCTCTTTTAATGGACCAAAGATGTGGAACTCTGATAGTACCAAATCTGTGGGAGGCACTTGAAGCATATGTCAATCGTTTCATGGTTGCAGGAGCGGAGTGAGGATGGGCGTTATCATATTGAAGCAAAATACCTGTACTCAACAATCACCTTTGCTTTATGTGTATAATTTGCTTTAAATAGCTCTTGACATGGTCAGTGGAGGTGGCACCGGTATTTGTGGTACGTAAGAGAATGTGGTGTTGTAGAATAGGACCATTCTTATCCCAGAATAAAGTCAACATGCCTTTCAATGCACAAGGCTTGTTGCGAAACCTCTTTGGTTTCAACGAAGACGAATGTCGCCGTTTTCGCTTGCACGTTTCGTCTGTGGTTGTAAATAGCTCGCCCAACTTTCATCCCTGGTAACAATGGGAGCTAGAAAATACTCACCCTTTTCTTCATAACGCCTCAGCATCTCTTGACATGTGTGAACCCGATTATCTTTCCGTTCCTGCGTCAGCTGTCGAAGAAGTACATTGGTGGAGACTATTCTCCAGCGGAATTCGTACTATGTATGCAGTATGTTTTGTACTAAACGGAAACTCATATTCAGCAGTGAAATCATTTCAGCCAGGGTCACATGCCCGTTTTCTTCAATGAGAAGTTTTGCTGCTGCTATGGCCTTCTGTGTCACAACTTGCTGTGCCTGATCCGGACAAGGAACATCAGTTAACGAAATCGTGCCTTCCGTGAATATCTTGCTCCACTCGTGGACTTGCTGCTGTGACAGATAAGCGTCCCCATACTTCGTCTTCATTGTCCGATAAAATATTAACAGCTTTTATATCTTCGCTCCATTAAAATCGAGTAACTCCAAGCTATTCTTCCTTGGTGTAACTGCCTAATGGTGTCGCCATATTAAGTCAGCTGTTACTCAGCTGCAAACCTATCTACCGGTACTGATTCCTAGTACCAACTCGAAAAGATGTCAAGGACTTTGTGTAAATATCCCAACGCCTAGATAATAAAACAGATTTTTAATGACATTTATGTTGTTTTCATTCTATTGTCCAGTAATTAGAAAATACGGACTGGAAAGTAACCTCTTTCCGTAGCTTTATATTTATTCAATGAGGTATATATTCACTGCCTTTACTCTAATATGAATGTATTATTTATTGTTAAATATAGTGTATAATTATGCTCAATGTCAGCTTTATGTTTTCAATACATTAACAATACATTTTCAATATAAATCAGTAGTTTATAAAGCACGAAATAAACAGTATTTAAATGATTACCGCTTAAGTTTCATTTCTTTTATGGGAAAATATTAAGTATATCTACGTTCTGCACATAGACATATATAAGAACGTAATAATAGGTATTTCTTTTTGCACAAGGATGTGAAAAAACAACGCTTTCTAGGTATATATCACTCCATGTGTTCTCGTAAAAGTAATTCAAATTGGACTGTAAACCTAACCAATGTAGCTATTCATTTGTCTTCTTTGTAAAGGACGCCTGCATATTGTCAACTGTAATATTTATTCTTCAAGAACGTCCTCCGTTACTTGCTCCTAAAAAATAACAGACGATTAAGTCAACTGGTACCAAGTGGCGGGATATGTAGCTGTTACACACGTTAACTGATGACTAGCAAGCAAATGAAAACAATTGTCGACGATACGACGAGATAGAAGCGAAGGTAATATAAATGTATAGAAAAACCGACTTCTGTCATATGCTACCAACAGTAGTAGGTCCAATTGTAACGTTAATACATCCGTAGAACTCCTTCTGATCTCTTCCTTTTAGATTTTACATAGGTTTTCTTTAAAGAATCGTCAAGTTTGTCTTGAGCTGAAAATAAATACTATTTTTCCTTAAACACGTCTTTCATGCTTCGAAAGTACATTTGGCGTCTCAAAATAGGTAGCTGCATAACCTTATAATCAAAGGCAGCGGCACCAGACGTAAGTACACATTTTTAATACCCGTGACCTCTGGTGCTGCACAAATACATTATAAGAGGCAATACTATGGTCTTATTATTTTCTTTCTTTTGTTTTTTAGCATTAAAAAAAGTTCATGGGAAAGAATCTCATATCACAATCATCCACTTTCTGCGCAGTGCGCCAACTCTAAAAGATGTTGATCATTCTTACTTTATCATTTTTTTCACGATATTGCACAGAGAAAAATCCGTTCTCCGGGCAGCGGTATATTGTACAAATATATGGTATCCTCTTGCTTACTATAGAAATCAGTATGGAGTATGCGTTATTCGTATGCTACATAGGCACTGCCTTTAGATGTTAGATCATGCCGTTGCAGGATGTCTGACATCTAATAGTTTTCCGTATATCACATGCATATACTTATGTTACATTCCTCAGCTATATGTTATACACGTCCATTTGTATGTGAGATCCTGCCCGCTTACATTGTTTCATACCGAAAGTACGTATAGATGGAACACTTATACAGAAAATATTATAAAACATGCGTTTTCAGTTATACGGCTGCTGTACATTAAGTCCAAAAACTACAGGAATTACGCATGTAACCTAGCTTTTTAAGTACGCCACCTTAATTTTTTTCTCCATGTGCAGTAATCAAATATGACATTACATTTTTCGGAGTATTTTTCCACCAAAATAAATCCTGTCTACGTTGAGTATCATCGGATTCATTTATACAGTTGTTACTTCTACGATACAAATATATTCTACGTTCTACGATGTATGTAGTATGTATTGAAGATGGCTATTTGGACACTGCGACTTAACTGTAATTCTAATATTCTGCTTACCTTCAAAATGGTGGGATACGTTATTGATAGCTTCTTTTATGTCTTTCGTCTATGAAGATAGAGTCAGGTAAGATCCTTAGTCTAAGGAAATACTCGAAGACATTGGTGTCTTCTTAAGTAGTGAAATATCAACACCGTTTTATGTATAGACGTACACAGTGCTTCCTACATTCATCCTGTTACGCATAATGAGTTTTGACCAGCGAGGACTTCTGCTATCTTCTTCTTTCTTTCCTTGCAAGATGAACCAGTTTCATATTAGTTGTAAATTTCCTGTAAATTCTTAAGGTTTAAACGGGCCAATAATATGTAAACAGTCTAAACTAGACTAACAAATGCCTGATAATGTAGGAAGAATATAAATTGAAAACTATATCTTTATACACTCATCAAAAAAAATAAAGAATATCTTCACCTTTTGTATTTATGAAGAACTTTCTTCAATGGACCAAAATTTCCTTCTTTGTTCCTCGGGATCATTGACTTTAAAAAACAGGAAAAATGTTCTCCAATAATTTGTAAAAAATAAAGATGATCACGAGAACTGTTGGATGATTAAGTACCCAGCATATAGTGGTAAATTTAACAAAATAGGAATAACGTTGCGTCAACGTGCTCAACTTCCTGATCAACAGTTAATTTTCTGTTGATCCAGCTTGATTGAATATTTACTATATATATGAGTTGACAAGGGGTATTTCAGAGTAAAGGGAGATATTACAACATGTTACAGCACAAGGATAACCGACGCTACCTTCAACCTATGAAAAGCCACTAATTTCATAGATCAAATGTCTACTCAATTCTAACTTAATTACTAGTATAGGACCTTAAGGAAACCTTTCAAAAGGAGAGAAAATTTTGTATGAACATCCAACCAACTACACTAGAGCCTGGGACCGTTTGGTAGCTTCATCATAACATCTGCGTTCAGGACGTTAATATAGGCATGGTTCCTCATCAATTGAGATACACGATCTTCCAATAGAAAGAAAGAGAAGAAACAAGAAGAAACAAAACAAAAGATAAGAACAACACCAACATAACAAGGAGAAACGTTCAGCAGAATACCACAACAAAATCAGACACAAGGGAGAACACGATGGGAAGAAAAGTAACAAAGAAGAACGTCAAAATAAAATAAAAAGAACACGATGAAACCATAACAAAGAAGAATTCGAAAATAGTGAAGAACACTATAAGATACAGCCAATAGTTCCAAATAGTATAAAGACGGTAGTTCTCACAATACATAAATAAAATGAATCAATATAGACAAAATATCCTACGGCTACGTAATTTCCTCTTCCATGGATGAAAAAAAATTAAAAACAGAGAAAAAGGAAACCTTTGAGTAAAGAATCTTTAAATATCTGTACTCCGTACGTGACTATCCACTTTTGTTAGGATAATGAATGGTAATAATTTTAATATCTCAAGTGTGGTTACCAGGTCCGCTATTGAACCAAACCAGAAACGACTTTCTAGAAAGTGGTCTTCCTTGTATAAAGACAAAGTTATAAATCCTAACGCATAGGTAAACGTTCCATGATTATGCACCGAGGCTAAGGGAGACGTTAATATTGAAGAGAGAATTTTAAAAGAGGATACCATAAAACCTATCTATCATAACCTTTCATTTTAGTTCGTATTTCAGTATTTGTTGCACTTATTAGTTCAATAATTTGCCGAAAGCTGGCGTTAGGAGCAATTTGGGTTGTTCTGCTGCTCAATTACAGGTATGAACATATTATGTAGAATTGTCTCCGCCAATGACAATGTCTCTGCTTAATCGTATAGTGTAAAGATATATTGAAAGGTAAAGTGCTTAATATCACAGGAACAGGAATGGAGAGAGGAAGGAACGTTTGAGAGAAGGAAAAGAAGAAAAGTATAATTTGTCAAGTACAGTGGCGTATTTAGGATTTTGTTTCGGGAGGGGCTTTGCTAACCTTCGGGGGAGGGCTTTGCCTGGAAATGTGAGAATTCTGCAAGATATTTCATTTACTTTACTATACTAAGTAAGATTTCAGGGGTGGCTTAAGCCCGGAAGCCACCCCCCTTAATACGCCACTGGTCAAGTATCATTTCATTTGAAACCGAACCGGTACTCAAAGTCAAGAACACAAAGTATTTAAAGCCGAGGAAACTAATCAATTATTTAATATGGAGTGTTTGTTTTTATACGAAAAGGAAACATACACAAATAATGAAAACGACTGAAGATCAAGGAATGTTAGTATGGAAACAAACATAGAAACTCGGGTATGTAGAGCCGAAAACCAGAGGAAATATTGAAGCAATACTGAGAGAAAGGAACAATAAAGAAAATGACTAAAGTGAAAGAAACTGGTAATGACAAGAAATTGTGTTATGAAAAAGAATCCGCATCTAATGATAATGAAAGAACAGTAGAAAGGATACTAGAAATTGGTGAATAATACTAAAGACTGTGTGTTGGTGATGGCATGGCATGTCTCTCAGAAAAATGGTTGGTGTCCTTCCATCACCCATTTTATCACTATCATCGTTAGTAATCAATCGATCCCTAAATGACAAGTGACAGAAGTGAGTCACTAAAACTCAAAAATAAAATTAGAAGCCTTGAAGGTTGGAATACTCTAACGCCCATATAATGACCATGGTATCCAATGCTAACCTACTTTAGATTTGCGTTATCCTGTGCATCTCCATTGTGCTGTGTGTACGTTTAGAGGTTTCCAAACTTTGGATGATTGTGATACTATAGTATTCTTAGTTTGCAACATTGAATAATAAATGTGGTATTTTAAGTTTTCGTTTGGCATGCTCATTTGAAATTTGTAATAATCTGACATAGTGCCATTTGAAAAAAATATATCTTTATATTGGGTTTGGCAATACTGTTTGTTGGGTGATTCTGTTTGATACATGCAAGGTTCCTCTTCTTCCCTCTTTTGGTTTCTCCGTTATCCCGGTTGTACATTATAAATGATGCACCCTACAGGTTCAAAAAGGGGACGTGGTGGCTCAGTGGTAGAGCGTTCAACTCCGATGCTTTTGGTCCCTTGTTCGAACCCAGCTCGCGCCGTGTGGACTTTGTGGTGGACAAACACCATGCTCGTGGGTTTTCTCGGGGCTCTCCCGTTTCCTTCCAATGTTTTCACTCATTTCTGAACACCACCGTCTCCTTTAGCCTACCCGGCATAACCGTAGGACGTAAACTAAAAGATTTCATTTTATTTTTCTACAGGTTCAACACGACACCGACAACGTATGGGGGTAGATTCCTGACACCAAGAGAAGACGAAACATATTGACCAACCTGGGAGCAGGAGTCCGTCATTTCAGAGTTATGGGCTGCCGAAAACATGAAAAAATGAAATTTAAAAATCCATAACTCCAATACTTTGGGGCCAACCGTAATTGGATAAAGACTTCACTTAAGAACTAATATGTGCGATATCCAAATAACCATGTTTCAGAATCCTGCGGTACTCACGCAACAATTTTTATACAAGGGGTTTGGTTACTGGCATACAATTTGAAGTATTCACCAACTTTCTCAGTGAAAATTACTACAGAAGTATCACAGGATTCCGAAACATGGTATTTGGATAGGCCACATAATCCGACTACGGTAGACCCCATAGTATTGGAGCTATAGACCTTTAAATTCCATCTTTTTCCATGTTTTCAGCAGCCCATAACTCTGAAATGATGGATTCCTGCTTCTAGGTTGGTCAACACTTTTTTCTTATCTTGGTGTCAGGAATCACATCCCAAACGTTGTCGGTGTTGTTTTGAAAGACCCTGTATAAAATATATGATGGTATATAATAATAATAATAATAATAATAATAATAATAATAATAATAATAATAATAATAATAATAATAATAATAATAATAATAATAATAATAATAATAAGTAGTAGTAGTAGTAGTAGTAGTAGTAATAGTAATAGTAGTAGTAGTAGTAGTAGTAGTAGTAGTAGTAGTAGTAGTAGTAGTAGTAGTAGTAGTAGTAGTAGTAGTAATTTTTAGTACCTGCGGTTATGTCCCTTAGGATATAGGAGACAAATGATTAATTACAGTTAATGAGTACTGTCAACGAATTGGTGGTAGATGATGGTAAAAGATACGGGAGTACTAAAAAGAATACATACTCTGGGTTCAAACCAGAGAGATAAATTCCGTCATCATTGGGATTGAAATCGGGCTGATCCTTCCGTTTAAAAGTATTCCATTTAACATTTATATATCCTCTGCTTTTCTTCATAGTTAACATTTTTAATTAATTTAGAAAGAAGACTGAAAAACGTTGCATTTGAAAGTGTTGTTATCCTTCATAATAATTAAGCAATTGCACTTTTGCACTGTTTCAAGTATTTAAACCTCAAAAGATACAGAGAAATTTTATTGAGAACACTTAATGGAAACCTCGCTTCCAGACAATAATAACTGTGTCTCCAAAATGGAATCAATTATTAATGTTACAATACGTACAAATCAAACACAATAGTTTACTAAGCTAGAACTCTATTCCCTACTATACAGAGATGCAATAAAAGTTCTGTAAGTGAATAATATTGCGTTCGGTTCTGTTGCACATGGCATATGTAACACAAAACCTACTTTCTCACAAGTATTGAAATGTTCCAATGCAATGTTCTCCTCCCTTATTTGCTCGTCAAAACTTTTTTTTCAAAGAATCCGCATGCATATTCATATATTGTCAGCTAATGTGTATCGCTGGTAGAATATTCATACAATGAAATACGGAGCAACTCCTCCCTATATCCGTCACAGAATGTCCGCAATCCTCTATCATAACAGTATATGAATAGTTCTTTTGGACACCATGGCGTCATTCATCCTTCACGAATGTGACTCGTCGTTTTTAGACTGACAACAAGGCTGCTATTATAAACTTCTCTTTATGATGACGTTGCAGCGAAAACAGAATCTGAATAGCATTTTTTTTAAAAAAAACTGTAAATTGATTTTTCTCATTATATCACTTCCGATCAAAACAATATTCATACTAGCACATCAAAGATATCTATAGGCATTGAATATACTGTAAACGATACTCAAAACTGAGGTATTTCATGAGCGGCCATCTTTCAAATGTAAAATACGAATAAGTGTAACTTTAAGCGTTTGTAACAAAGTTTCAAAGCTTTGACGTTTCTTACTAAAAAAAAAAAAAAAAAAAAAAAAAAAAAAAACTATTAAAGAGTTGATGTTTCTTCGTCGTAACATCATCTACCCTCATCACAAACTTTCTTCCATTTAAAATGAAAGGTCAATATTTAAAATAACCAGTTCTGAACACACACTAATTTATTTATAGTCATATGTGTATACATCTTGGACAATAAACTTCAGCCTCAATAATATACTGCATTATATTAATGCCATCATCGAAGTGCAGCGAAGTGCAGTAATACAAACTCTTATTATATTAAATGTTGTTGGAATAAGGATTGCTGTTGTGGAAGGAAACAAGAGAACGGGAATTAGGAATTAGGTTTCTGGGATTTCTGTATTTATGGCCATATTAGCTCTTCATGTATAAGAGATGACGTCCTTTAGCAAGCACATTATCCGAGGAAAGCTTAAGACGAAAGGATTGAGTAAGGAAGGTAGAGGCTGGGGGTCTGTATGTTAGGTTTCACCCCGGAATTTTACATGCTGTGAATGAGGAAACCCCAGGAAAACCTCACTCAGCATGGCTGGCCAGAAAAGGTTCTCACTTTTTTTGACCGAGTGCCTCAACCACGAAAAAAAAAGAGATTTGTTCTTACGAGCTACACTTAAAAAGCATGTATTTTACATTTACCGTGGGTAAAGAATAATTTTTCGAAAATAGTCTTGAGTGTAAACTGATCCTTTCATCTCAAAGACCTCTTAGGATTGGCCTCACGGAAGGTATTAGAAATTTGACATATTCCAATTTGGTTACTGTTGGTTATTTCCCCTCTTACATAATATACTTCAGTTCATTAGGTATCCATACATTTTTCAAGTGTTGTTTCAAAATATATCGCATAAGATAATATGTTACTTCATTACCATATACACAATATTTGCCTCCACAGTTCTGTACTTCAAAATGCCATCATCCAGTTTATAAATTTTAAAAACATTGGACCAATTGTTTGAACGGGTAACGTGTTTGAAACTCTTCAATTACTAGGAAGGAAATTTTGATAGCAAGTATTAACCAGATAATGAGTAAATCAAAACCTATTTTAAGGAGCTAAAAAAATATTTAGTCAGTTATCGGTTTACGACCACCTCACTTGCGGTGATTAGGTTAGGTAGTTATTATTATTAACTATTTATAATAAAGAAAATGATAACAGAAATAAGATAAACATAATACAGAAATATTCTCAGATAAAATGAATGACATGAATGAAAGCAACATTAATAAATAATCTATCTCTTACTAATATTGAAAATCTTATCCGAGTCTTTTCCAAAAACTGATATACCCCTTTATATGGTTGCAGTAGGAATCCTTGTTACCAAGATACTTGAAGTTTGAACGTTGTACGCAAGATCTTCTGGTTTGATATCGCCAAATCCTCAGTGAAGAAAGAAGCACAGAGTCCAACAAAAGCTCTAAATCTTCACGTTCAAGCACTGGCGCAAATCCCGGGGGATGAGGGGAACATGTCCCCTCCAATATTGGAACTGGGGGGACTCTCCCGCCAATAATCCGATTTGAAATGCGTTTTTTGGGAAGAAATGTGATGATTTGTGCCCGACTGCCACAAAGGAAAATGAGATGAAAATGATGATCCCCAGAATAAGCCTCAAATCCGCCAGCCTCCCAATGTTGAAGGCAACTCTGCTTCCCTGATTCTTCACAGCATTGTCTTTGTCTTTCAACTTTATAAATATTTTGAACGTCGTTAAAAAAAAAAGAAAAGAAAAGAAAAGAAACCGGAACGGTCTTATCCATCCCTCCCAATTTTGAAGACAGATTTGCGCCGCTGAGTTCAAGAAATCATCAACCTCGACTAAGGAAATTTACCGAGCATAATTTACAAACCAACACAAGCAGGAAATAACATTTTTCATTTATGAATTTTTTAAAGGAAAATTTTGTTCTTAAAGCAACATATATGTTTTGGTACTACATTGCTGTATATTTTTGCCAATGGAATAGTTTTGATTTTGTGCATTAATACAAAATTTGAACACTAATAGATTTGATAGTATGTTTTTGTTAATAAACCAATAAACCAAAATTATGGAATTATTAATGTAGAAAAAAGTAAACTAGTAAAACTGAAAGACATAAAATATAAAATGATTCAAAAAATGTCAGGAAAAGAAAAGTTATTGGAGACAATGATAAAATTTTATTGGTGAAAATGACACATATGGTACCGAGTACACCTAGTCACAATTCGTACGAAATTTTGCCATGCGAACACTCACACATTCGTATCAATGAAATAGAATGATTAGTTATAGTTCATAACGCCTATTCATACGACTAGAACGGAAGGAATAGAATCGCCTTTATGAATATCCATTAATTTGTTTAGTTCGTGAGAGTTCGTAGAACCAAATTTTGTATAAACTCTGGTCAAGTGTAACAGTTTAAATCCTGCCGGACAATTGACCAGAACGGCTTTTTATACTATACGATTTACGAGTAATAGGCAACCATTTGGCCGACTTACGACCAAACAGTCACAACCACAGGACAAGTCCATGATAAACCATATTCTATTTGTCTCTCCTTTTAACTTTTAATCCTATACATTAAACAGCCTATGCACACCTACATAACTGGAATTTTATGTACTAGTTATTATGTGAATCTCTATGAATAAAACTGAAAATGATATTGTTTATGATCGCATTACGGAACAGCAGCTGATCTGTATGAAATAAAATTTTGAATATGGTTAATTCATATCTCGAATTGGATTTATGTATGGTACTTTGATGAAAATACGTATTCTAAAAGGAAAGGGAGGTTCAAAACTTTTGCCCAAAATATAGTATCATATGAATGTCGTAAGTTAGAAAGATCACAACCGGTATATAAACTTTTCATTAAAAATAGTTGTGGCAGTTTTCTAGCGTTTTCAAAAATTTCACTTCTAAGAGGAAAAAGGTAATTTTTATACTTTTATTCAATTGACGTTCTCTGTCTCACTATCATGGAAAAAATTAAATCGCTTAAAGTGAATTTTCGAATATAGTTATCACTTGCGTCGAGCAGTATATTTGTCATATTATATTTGTTAAAATGCGTAATCTAATTGGATGGAATATCTCATTAGTCCCTCATATTAGGAAAATGAAACTTCGTACATCAACTCAATTTTAAAACTAGTGGCTTTCCTTTACAGTGTTAAATTACGATAAACTATCAAACTATGCGAACTCTACAAGGTGTTTCAAAACAACACCATCGTTTTTGAGTGATTACTTATACCAAGATAAGTCAAAAAGTATAGACCAACTTGGATGCACAAATGCTTCCTTTCGGAGCTATAGGCTGCCGAATCCTGTGGTACTCATGCAACAACTTTTATAGAGAGAGTTTGTCTATGGCCATATAATCTGAGGTACTCACCCAACGAATACCTCTATAAAAATTGTTGCGGAAGTACCACAGGATTCTGAAACATTAATATTTGGATACGGATCATACAGGTTCCTAAGTGAAATCTTGACCCGACTACGGTAGGTCCCATAGTTTTGGAGCTATGTACCATTATAGTTCATTTTTTCATGTTTTCGGCAGCCTATAACTTCGAAAGGAAGCATTTGTGCACCCAGGTTGGTCTATACTTTTTGTCTTATCTTGGTGTTAGGAATCACCTCCGAAACATCGTCGGTGCTGTTTTGAAACACCTGTATACTGCAACTGGTTGTAATAGATCCACATCTTCCGATTCCAGTTGAAGGATAAGATCAAAGATAAATCTTGTCCTTGGGGCACGCAAGTCATTTCTTGGTATTTCTTATCGTTATTGCTAAATGAAGATTGATATTCAAACCAGTAGTAGTGGCAGATTTATAGAACTTCCTATTCCATTAAAAGAATAAACTTGTAGCTTAAACATATTTTTCAAACGATTAATCGATTGTAGAAAATGCCTGCTGAACAACTCTTGCCACTTTTGTTTATGGTAATTCATAGTGAAACCGAAAGTGGTAATAAAGTTCTATCGGTTCCGGCTTAATAGAGAGACTGAATAGTGGTGAAGCTGGTATCTTTTCTTGGGAGACTGAATAAATTTAAAAAAAAAAAACGCTCGTCGCAATGCTTTATAGGTTTTGTTTCTATGACGATCAACACTGAAAGTTCTAACCCTTCCGGTTTGAATATAGTGTTATGGATAAGATAAAGCTATCTTGGGAAGTTGAACCAAGAACAAAAGATATACCGTATCTTACGATTTTCCTCTATGGTGATCAACAATCAAACCAAAAATGTTAATTTGTACCACTTACGTCCTGACTAGAAGGATAGTGGGATAAGATGAAACCTATTCCTGGGACGCCGAATCGATTCCAAAAATCCGCTTTTTGATATATTTTACAGTTTTTGTTTTATGGAGATCAATATTGAAACTGGTAGCAAATTTCTATCATTTTTGGTTTTAGTGGTAAGATGCTGATGAAGGTATATTTTCCTGAGACGCTATTTTAATTTAAAAAGTGTTAATATGACTTACATTTTTTTTGCTCTATGGAAATCAAGGTTAAAATCAGAAAGAGACATTTCTTACTTATTTTGTCTTAAATAGAGGAATAATAGATAGGATGGAAGCTATTCTTTGGGCGCTGAATACATTTTGAAAATATGTTTTTCGATATATCTTACTGAGCTTGCTCTGATACTCATCGAAAGACATATAGATATCCTCTGCTGTTTCATAAAATTTCCCATACATGATTTGAAAATCTAATAGCAAGCACAAGCCCCATCTTTTAGAAAATTCTTCTCCTAAGTGAATAGAGAAGAGTCAGCTTCTACAATATTTTTCTCAATATATAAATATAAGTTTCAAATGTTTTCACAAAAATATTTATTCTTTCAGCTCGGAAAACAAGTATTTCAGCTATTAGATGCAGCCAAACAAACTAATATGTTTCATTTGAAATCCATATTTCCATTCTAATTCCTATTTTACCTGATATTTCACAATTTTAAGTATCAATCTTAGTACCATATTCCATCCGAGTGTTTACCGTATATGTCGAGCACGGGTGCCAAACACCGGTCAATGACGGACTAAACTCAAATTGGCGTATGACATCAGCCAACAAGCTCGCAGTGTGCTGGTTACTTAACCTGCAGGAAGGAATTTAATCACTCATAATAAATTTGGTTCGTATTTGTGGACAACTATGAATGATTACATTCGTCACTGAAGGTTTTGTAACAGCGTAATACGATTCTATTGGCTGACACCATACGCGATTTCGGGTGAAATGGAGTACAGTTGCTCATTAAGCTTAACTGAACTGCCCTTTTTGCAAATAATAGTTACATGTCTAAACTGATAGAAAACACGAAAGAAGAAACAGTAAGATAACTTCGAGCAGAAATCTTCAACATACACATTGGTAATTAAGCTTTATGTAGTCAGAAGACATGATTCATTTTATTCTACCAAGGTGCGAAATTTGTGGAAGATCGAATTAAGTTGGAAACCAGAAGTACCCGTTCTATAATAAAACGTAAAATAAAAGGGCAAGTGAAAAAGAGAAGTTGACTCAAATTGGAAAATTAATGAGAAATTATTGCCTACCACCACGAGAGGATGTTCACAAACATTGCATTCATTTCTTTGCAGAAATGAGCTCATAGAATCGTAATAAAATCTTTTACGGCGCTATAAAGAATGCTGCTCCTTTTAATAATTGGGAAACAAGGGAAGGAAGGTAAAAATTAATCTTGGCTTTCTTTGGTATTGTGTTCGTTTGTACCTTTTCTAATTTCTCTAATAAAGCAATTTTATGAAATATATAGCCTCTTTACGAAGAGTTATAACCCTGATTTACACATAGAGGTGTGGATAATATGTTATTAGTTTACATTCTTTTCGTGTCGCATATATTTTAATCCGTTAGTTTTTATATCATCATAACATTAGTGCTTGAACAGTTCAGTATAAAATTTTAAAAGGAAAGATATCCTTTATCTATAACCATTATCCACGGAGATTATTGATGGAACATATATCCTGTTATTGTTTCATAAATTTTACTTATGGCAAAATGAAAATATTGTTTTAATTATGTAAAAGATCGTCAATCGCCAATATGTGGAGCAATTTACATCTATATTTATAATGGATTTTTAAGGGATATATATTACACAAACGCAAGAGATGACTGAACTTCGTACAAAGATAAAAGAATCACAATTAGAGTATAATGTATGCATTCTCATCATTCATTGATTTTTCTATAAAAAGGATTTAGGGTCATTGGCATCCTACAAGTTCAAAGAAATTTATCCAACCTAGAATTAGCTTGGTAAGATAGTAGATTTTGACCTGCTATAAAAAGGATGTGAAATTTTAATAGGAAACATTTTCCTGTAACCTTTTGATTTCCATATTATGGGCCTTCATATCTGAGGTTCGGACTTAGTGAAATTTTTCACAGGACAATTTCTCTACACAACCAATGTAACTCTCTAATCTTGAACAAACTTTGCACGGTAGTAATAGCTGACAAGCTTAGTATAAGATACTGTAGAGACGTTTTGTTTCTCGAATTATGAACTATGAAATTAGAAATTTGAACTGAGTCAATTTTTTCGCAAAATACTTTATCTACGCAATTAGTCAAATGTCATGGTGGTAAATGTTCGCCGCATGTATCATTATCTTAAATTACATGTTATGGAAAGTTGTGTCTCCCGAGTTAAAAACTATCAAGTTGAAGTTTAAATTTAGTGAAATTTTAACAAACAAATTTTAATGAAGATCTGCTTAAAGATTAAAGAAGAATACATTTTTTCAGTAAGCGGAAATCTGACATTTACTTTTTTTTTCAAAAAACAAATAGTACTGAAAATAACTTTACATATACCCTTACAGTAATAACATCATTATCATCATAGATCTTCTGCCAGTATTGGCAGGTTACTTGCCGAAACTGAGAAACTCCCATGCTCCATAGTCTTCAGTAAATTTCTTCGTTCTCATGTACAATTTTTCTGTTTTGCTATCGTCCATTAACTGTAGTCCCTTTCCTACCACCATACCCTGTAGCACATCCATCATGATACTCTTCCTTCGTAGCCAATATCTCAAACAGTTTCTCTTCCTTTGCTTAATAATCTCTAAAATTGTTCTTTTCTCCCGCACTATCTCTATGACCTTCTCATTCATCATAAGCTCGACTCAGCTAATTCTCCCCATTATTCGTCACATCCACATTTCAAAAGCCTTCAGTCGTTTTTCATCATTTTTGCGTAATTTTCATGTTTTTTACCCATATAGCATGATACCTCACACAAAACATTTTGTGAATCTTTTCTCATATCTTTATTCAAGGTCACACAAAACACTGTTTTCTTCCTTATAAAGGCTTATCGTGCCATTCCTTTGCATTACAATAATAATAATCTTACAGTAATTAACGGAAATAAACAACAAAAGCGTTAGCTTTGTTTTACAGTGAAAAACAGTGATGGACTTTCAACGTTTAAAGAGCTTTGACTGAAACCGAAAATTTTAGATATAACAATTCTTATTTTCATTTAAAAATAAGAATAGAAAGTAACCTATTATTGAGACTATTTGACCATCTACAAAATATCTACTATCCATTCTTTGTTAGCGCTATTGATCTATAGGAATTTAGTATTGAAACTAGAAGTAGATCTACCACATCTGCTTAAAAAAGAGAGAAAATCTGATCTCGAACTCCGAATCTACATTAAAAACAAATATTGGTATATTTTACCTTTGTTGCTTCACAAGGATCCAATATTAGAAACGGAAGTGGTTAAACCCTATAACTTCCTATATTAATAGAGTGATAGAAACATACATGAAACTACTTCTTGAGATACTGAATTCATAATAATAATCCCAGGTCGCTATATTGTATAATATTTCCCGTAGAGCTACTTCGTGGCTAAGCAGTTAGCGTACGTGCCTTAGGCGCGGGAGACCCGGGTTCGATTCCCGGCGGGAGCTCATGTGGTTCGGATTCCACGTTAATCAGTAAATCCCGTCTCATATAGCCTCGCTGCTGAAAAGAACGTTAAACTCAAAATCAACTCAACTCAATATTTCCCGTCAGCACTGCAGTTCATGACCTCCAGCTTCAATTAAGTGATAAGGGCGGAGATTTAAGCTATCTCTGGGAATTTGAGTCTATGTCAACACAATATGTCCCATTATCTCTTACTACTTGCTAATGTGATTGTTATTGCAGAAACTCGAAATTTTGAGGACAGAAAATAATTTTAATTTAACAGATAGACATCATAGCTCAATTTCTAGGTATATGGTTGCCGGGGAAAAGCATAGGAGCTCTGCGAACCAATTTTCTTCAACTAGACTTTATTTTCATATCCACCATAGCTAACAAGAAATAGTATTTTTAATAAGAAATACACGACTCTTTTCTTTAAAAGCGCTACATACTCAATTTATTAGTTTACGTTACCGAACATTCTTCAAATGTCAAGTCAAAAGTTATCGTAATTTTTTACAACGACTTCCCTATACGATTACACTGGTTTGGTGAACTATCTTTCCGAGTCATGGCGATTCAGTGGCAGAGCATTCACTCCTTGCATGTGAGGTCCCTGGTTCGATCATTGCGCCAAGTTAATTTCGTGGTTTAGAACCTCCGTGTCAGTGGGTTTTCCCGCCCGTTTCTCCTGTTTCCTCTTACTTTCTCTATTTTATTCATTTCTCATCATCACCATCTCCTTCAGCCCACATGACATAAACGTGGAAGAAAAAACTCAAAGATTTCATTTCATTTTAATTTTGAATTATCGTTCAATGAAAATTTAAAAGAAAACATATTGTTCAGTATATAACGTTTAAAATTAGTATTATATATTTTTTGAAGGTATTGAAACAGTAAATAGATTTCCTCCTTTTTTCGTTTTCTGACACTGAAGGAAACACAACTCTTCAGTCGATTATAACATTTACTAAATACTTACCGTAATTTGTGGTACAGATCTAGAATAACTTGTTCTGTGTTACAAATGTTGTAAACTTTAAAAACATTGCAATGCACACTTAGAGCAGGTTGTCTATTTTGTAAATGACTATTAACTTTGCTGACATTAAACACATAAGAAATATACGAACTTATATTGAATGATTGTTGTCATAATAACAAATACTGTAAATATAAACGTGAAATAAATTAGAAATATTAATAGATTTGAGAACGAAGCTCTTATGGTTAATGATGGGGTACAAGAAATACGTTAAACGTGTTCGCTGAACAAGCAGATTTATTTCAATAGTGTGAATGAAAAGTTTGTTCAATATTAGAAAAGTCCCTTTAATATTAAATATGTTAATATTATTATAATAATATTAATAGCTACTCTTACTTCCACTTTTAAATAGATGATCCAGTGATTGAAGATTAAAAAAAAAGAAAAAAAACATGTCCACGAATATCGTCTCTTGATGTGAAAAGTGTTTGCAACATTTCTCTTTAGAAACAGAGATGTGGTTCAACTCTTTCTCTCCCTTGTAGTGGTAAAAATGTGGTTTTTCCAGTAACAAGAAAGTTTCTCATAGTTATCATCAATCTGTATGATTTGGTCAGAGTCACAAAAACTGAAAAATTTAGAAACATTATATATATATATATATATATATATATATATATATATATACACTCAGACGCACAATCCGTTCTGAGGGTAACATGAACGAATTCGTCACCAACAGCTAAATATATATATGTATATGTATACATGTATACAGAAAGTTCGTGAAAATGTGTGCTGACCTTCCATCCACTCGGAACGAAAAGTTTTCCTAATCCGGATTACAGAGATCCCGACAACATGATTTTTAGATTAATTGTGTGCCCTGCGAAATACTTCCCTTTCTCCACCACCACCACTTTCTCGACTTTCAAAGCTTTTATCTTGTGTCGTGTGACAAACAGAAAATAACAATTTCAAATCCTCTTTATTATTTTTCCACGTTTTCATCTCTTTTCTCTCGCTCTGTTGCCCACTTACGTTTTTTTCTACCCTCTTTCGTTTCGTACTTTCTCTTTCTACTTCTGAAAATATAATTCTCCATTCCTCTTTATTTTGTTCGTTTTTCAGGAAATAAACAGCTTTATTTTCAAAGTTGATGAGATATTGAGTGAGCGTATTAATCTTTAAGCTTAATGCACTCTTTTAAGTATGGTTACAAACTGTAGTATATACAAATGTCTCCACAACATTAATTATGAGAAAAAATCTCACTTTATTTTTCACATCAACTTTGTTCTAACTTAATTAATTTTCTTGAAAATTCCACTCGTCCAATATTGATAGGAGTTTGCTCAATATTTGATTGATGGACGGATTGGTTCCGTTTAAAAATCCCTTTTCAATACCAGGATAATTTAAAACGGGTCCAGCTCCTTAGCATTTTACGTTTTCTCCAGTTAATTCGTCATGAGTTCTGTACTCTATCACTCCATTGAGCACTCCTTTTAGCGGCATAATTAATTCACTGACCAATTTAGGTATGCTTGCACCAACTAATTGTGTATTTACAATTTGGCATACTTGAAATTTCGAGAATCGTATAGTTTTGGATCACTAACATTCACGTGATTCAACACATATCTTTGGTCTACCTCGCCTGACCTACTACATACAGACAATCACGTAAAACATTGATAATAATGGCTAGAATTTGCACATCTATCTTCAGTGTCGGCACATTATATCTCTCGTGTGTTCCAGAAAGCATATTTTGCTCGACCCCAACCATAGGAACTAAGTATATGGTTCTGATTGGTTGGAGTTATCTGTTTCCGGCCACGTAGCATATATATAGCGCAAAGCAAACACCACATGCTATCGGCCTTCGTAGCAAAGTATGCTAGCGAGTTGGGTAGTAATGAAAATCACTTTGGACGGCCCAGAGAGATTTTTTTAATTTTTTTTTATTTTCATAACAGCTTTTTCATTAAAATAAGATGCAAATAATAGTCATATTCCCTTGTACGTAATATAAAGTGCATAAATTGTGATTTTTCCACCATTTACCTAGAGATTTCTGATTTCCCTTATAAACAATGACGTTATAAACCAACATGAGAATAATAAGTGTGGTCGTCGATAAACGAGGTGTTGTAGGGTGTAGTTGGGAGATAGTGAGGGGGATGAGCCGGTGAACCAGGAAGGGAAAGACTTTGCACATACAACTTTATTGATTTAAAAAAAAAAGTGATTTACTTACGTTAGGAAACATAACTGAGCGAGCATCAGCGAGTGAAGGGTGTCAGAAGCCCCGCAGGGCTCGTTTTGTTCCACCTCGGCTCTCTGATAATGCGTCAGACTCGGATGATGCAATTTCGATGCAAATCTAACCTTACCTGGTTACCTTGTGAGCAACTTAAAACATGTGGCTAGTGTAGCGGGCGATAAATTGCTTCCAAACTACAGTTGTTTCCATTATTTTTATAACTATATATATATATAACTAATACTAACTAATAGAATTCTGCCTGCAAAAAGAGAATAAGGTAGATAAAAATATTAACGCGCTCTTATTATAATATAGGCTGACAAAGTTATTTGAGCTTAAGAAATTCCAATTCACATCTATCACAAGTATTGGCAGAAGCATCCAAGCAATTAGGTATACATCCATTGAATTCATAATAATAATAATAATAATACAGAATTTTTATTACATTTATAAAACATGTATGGAATTTGGTGCAAATTAAGTTTAAGTACACCACATTTTTAAAACAAAATTTACAGATAAAATTGAACAATCATTTAAAATTTGGTACATTTCTTGACTATGATTTCTAAGGGAGTAAATATTTAGATTGGGACAGATTTCATCACAATACTAAAGTGAACAAATATAAAAATTTTCAGAATTAGAAGACATAGCCTATATAGTCCTTATTGAAAAAATTCAATCAAGTAGCTAGAACTTGAATTATAAAGAGGTTTTATATGCAAAGTCTGAATTATGCAGAGATTTTATACAACGATCGTCTGGATGTGAAAATATCATAAATTACGAAAAGCGTCCACTTTACTCCAGATGCCTCACTTCAAAATTATTAATACCAATCCTGTTCAATAAGCGATACATAAAAGCATTTTGTGCTTCCAGATAAATAATTTGATTCTTCTCTTCCTTTATCATTTGAAACTATGAGTGAAAATAACTAACTTCCTTATTGCTTTCGAGCAACGATACGAGAGAAGGAAACATGATGATCATAGAAAAGTCGAATTTGAAATTTCAACAAATTTACACGTTTAATACTACCTACACACTGACAAAGTGCTTTTGAATATCCATACGTCCATTCTAATATAACGTGTTCACTAGCCTAGAAATCCTATTATCCAAGGGGAAAAAAAGGAAATGAGATCTTTTAGTTTAACATTTCACGGTTATGTCGGCTAGATAAAGGAGACGGTAATGATCAGAAATGAATGCTATGCTGGGATGAATAAAATGGGACGAAACGGGACACTCCGACAAAACCTACGCACACAGTGTTTTCCACAATGAAGTCTACTTGGCGCGAGCTGGGATCGAGCCAGTGACTCTGTGCACCAGAGGTGAACGTTCTACCACTAATCCACCGCGCAAGAAATCTGTACCAAATTTTAAACTTAAAATTCTATACGAGATTTTCTTGAATTTTCTTGCTACACCAAAAATAAGAGTAATTTAGTAAAGAGTGAAATTAAACAAGAATAATTTTAGAAATGATAAAAAAAAAATTAAAAGATTGCGATTTTGGCCAAGTATTTTAGGAATGATGCAAACAATGCATCAAAAGATCGCAATCTTGGCCAATATGCATAATTAAGTTTTGGATCAGGGGCCACAAATGTTTTGAATGGCTCCTAAAGCCAGTTTTCATATTTTCTACGGAATAAGCACATCATACTGAGTTAAGTGGTAGTTTTGGTTTGGCTATACTACATGTAGTTCTCCAGATATAAGGTGTACAAGAAATTTTTTTGATTCAAATATAGTGAATCTTTTGATCCAAAAATGTAATATTCTCGAAAACAGCTCTAACAATTTCTTTATATTCCATATACCATTATTACATTAACTACTTATAACATCACTATGATGTACGTTACTTTTTTGAAAAAACAAATCACCATATGGGAGTTTATTCATGGCAGTGAGTAGTACTTTTCGGACGATTTCCTAAAAATTCATACATATTATTTTATTTACTTTTCATAAATATATATTCCATTATTAACCTGACAATGTGGTACAATTTATTTGTTCTGAACGAAAGTATGAGTGGTTTTGTTCTGGGCAAAAGGTTTTTTTATTTTTTCAAAAACGACTCATATAAGACTTCACATTTCACGAATGAATCTTTCAATAATACCGTAATAATACAACGTAGCATGCCCTTGAGGATTTAGTTCCCAGTATGACAGCCTTGACAAATTTGAACGCATTACATTGATTCGTATTCCCTGTTAAGCTTTAGGTTCACGTCTGGTACTCTTGGTGCTGCAATGGTACATTAAACTTCAATAAATGAATAAACATAAATTAGGAATAGGTATCTTCCCCTTTATTTCATTTCTAAATTATTGTAATAATTACAAATAATATTGCAAAATTACAAATAACATTAACACTAAACTAATGTTTCTTTTGTGAAGTATTTAGGGGATTTGTAACCCCTTAGGAACCAAAAATGTTCCAGTGTTTATGACATTTCAAAAAACACACGGAGAATGGAACAAGAATCATTAAAAGTTTTATAAATAAAAGAAATAGTATTTTTGTAATGCAAATCTCTATGCTATACATAGTGAGAAATATATTTGAATTGTTCATATATTCACCATTGTCATAATTTATTATCCCGTTTTCTGATTAAACAGCGAAAGCATAACTAAGAATAATTATATTATATATAGCTACGATATAGACATGATGCAACATCTGTAATTTACTCAATACTAACTTGAAGAAAACTTAAGGTAGAGTCTTGAAATAGACGTAAATATCAGCAATTTGATTTTTGTTGCTTTGGTGTTTCTATTAGTAAATCTTCGAGTTCGAGCTTTCTCGTCCAGCAGTCATTCATATGACAATTTTGGATCAAGCTCTCTCCGGCATACTGCGCAGTGCTAGCAGACGATTCGTCATTCGACTTGCACCCAACTCTACCCAAACTTTAAGTTTGATGCACAAATTTAATTTACACGACAATACTGGAACGGTAACTTGCTGCTTGACAATTTCGTACGATATCCCTACATTACAAATTCTTCATGTAAAACTCAAAATTTAAACTGCTTGTTACGAAGGACGTTTGCTAACTATTTTTGTTTTGTTTTAAAGTATCTCGAAACCTAACTAATATCCTAGTAAATTACTATACAATTTAATGAATTACAAAAGAATGTCTACATCCCTGTTTCATAGGTTGTAGAATTTGCATTAAAAAAATCAGTCTCAACGCGCGGAATGTTTCAAGACGTTTTACTCATCAAGGAATCTATTTGACCTACCTCTGAGTTGAGGAAGGAAGTCTTTTCTCATAGGCCTTCGTACCTGGAACAGTCTTGCATGAAATGTACTCAACTAGCTGACAGTTTTGGTGTAACATCAAATAAGTGAAAAGCATAAATAAGGGGCAATAGCCGAGTGGTTCCGAGCGTTTGGTTTCGGATCATGAGGTGTAATCCACTGAAAGTTCTAGTCTCTCAGAAGAGCATGGTCGGTACTTTTCACTGCTCTAGATATTTCTGTGTTCGGTCCTTGTCATTTTTAGATTACTTAGAATTTAAGAAAGGTAATCATGGAGAATAGTGTCCCGATTGGGCCTAACTTTTAAAAAGTGGTTTCGTGTTAGATTTCTTCCTAGGCAGCCAGGATTTGACTCCCCGCTGGTACGAAATTTTTAGCATGTTTCTATTTCAATCCATACTTAGTGTGATATGCAATATCCTCTCCTGTGGAGAAAAAAAGATGTTCAAATGATGGGGAATTAGAGTAAGTCCATAAATTTTTAATTTTCAAAAACATTTACAAATTTCTTTCTTTCAGTTGTTCAATATTTGACATTTGAAGCTAATTTCAACCATTTTTCACTCACTCATGATGAGTGCTTTTATCTTTCTTTTCATATGCAGTATGTAGGGAAATGATATATACATGATTCACACATAGGATTATAATTTCATTGATATATGGCGCTCATTCACAAGCCATCTCTAAACAATAGAGAAAGATTTTAAAATTAGAAACTTTGGTGCATTAACTGCACAACAAAGGCCTGTTTAAGTGCTTCACAGGCTTACCAAATGTTTAAATGTTTGGTGTAAGTTGGGTTGCATCATTCCAGGATTTTATGATGTCAGTGAAAAGTACTGACCCGACCTAATAGAAATGAAATCTTTGAGTTTTACGTCCCACGGTTATGCCGGTTAGGCTAAAGGAGACGGTGATGATGAGAGATGAGTGAAATGGTGGAATGAAGAAAGTGGGAGGAAACGGGAGAACCCCGAGAAAACCCACGAGCACGGTGTTTGTCCACCACAAAGTTCACTTGGCGGGGGCTGGGATCGAACCCGGGACCCCAAGTACCAGAGGTGAACGCTCTACCACTGAGCCACCGCGCCCCCCTCCGACCTAATAGAGTCAAAGCAGTCAGGTAGGAATTAATTTACGAGGGAGGCCACAGAAGAAACCTGATTGAAAGAGCGCCGCCGTTCCTAGGCGTAGTAGAGAATTCTCCCAGCAGGTGGGTGTAGTAGAGACCTTCCCAAATCAGTTAGCCAAGCGGTGTCTGCGTAGAAGGTTAAAGTTTGATCGTATTATTATTTTATCTCAACTGTTCTCGTTTGCCGCCTGCGAAATTGTTACGGCAGATTCAAAGGTACAAAGAGTGAACTTGAAAGTTTGCTTCCTATTTGAAAAATTGGAAATGAAAACTTACCAAATGCTTCAATAGGCTTTTAAGAAGGATACTATGAACTTCACACGTTTTTTGAGTGGTTCGGACGCTTTAAGTGTGGTGAGTTGAGTGTTAAAGATCATGCTCGCTCTGGGTGCTCTTCATCATTTCGAAATGACGAAAACATTGAAAAAAATCTAACAAAAATCAACGAGACTCATCGTTTCATGATTATGATATTTCAAAACAGACAAAAGTAAACTGGAGTTCGTGCCAGCGTGAGGTTTTGCAAATGAGACGCGATGCCGCTAAGTTTGTTTCTCGGCTGCTCACAAAGCATCAAAAATGTTCGTCTGAATTTGAGCCAGAATTTGAAAACGTAGATTGAAACTGATCCAAACTTTTTGACGAACGGGATGACAGTTTTCGAGAACAAAACAAATTCTAAACGAAAATTGTTTTGATAGCACAGAGGCTGTAGGAAAAAAACTCCGCAGAACGCACTCAACGATATAAAAGTTGAACAGTTCCAGAGGTGCTTCAAACACTGGGAAAGAAGACTGGGGAAATGAATCGCATTTAATAGAGAATGCTTTGAAGGAGACTGGAAGATTTTTTTAAAAAATATTTAATAAATTATTTTTTTTAGAACAAAAGTCCAGTTTCTTTTGGGTCCCCCCTTGTAGTTTGTGACTAACATCGATGATGCTAATAGTTTAGTTCATTTTTAATCTGCGTAAATTCTTCACATATTTTCCTCTTATGTTTGCCATATAGTATTTTAAAATGTTCATAAAATAAATAATATTATATAACAAATTGTACTAAATTCATTAAATATAATTACAAATTTAAATATTTTGCTGTCTGCTATATGATATCTAGCACCATTAATTAATTTGCTTAGAACATACTTCGTAAATATTCTAATGTAATGTATGGTGAGCTCTGAGCATAAGAGAATTACGTTCAATTATCTAAATTGTAAGAAAAATAGACATAAAATTTTTCGGTAAGCTTATGCACAAGAAAAGTAACTTAATCGTTTTCGTTCTAAAGGTCACAGGAATCTTTTCAAGCTTTAAGAGAAGTTTCAAATAGAAAACTTAAAATATGATATATCTCTAATATAAAATAATATAAATAAAAGTGGGCGGGAGCTACTCGGTGACCGAGCGCTTAAGGTGTGCGCTTTTGACGTGGGAGACCCGGGTTTGATTCCCATCGGGAGCTCATGTGGTTCGGATTCCACGTTAATCATTAGGTCCCGTCTCATAAAGCCTCGCTGCTGGAAAGGACGTTAAACTCAAAATTAACTCAACTGAAACAAAAGTGGACGTGCTTCCTCTGAAGTTTTATGAAACTTCAAGGAAAATAAATAAAGGATACAAGCCACCGAACTAAACTTTCACACTCCTAATCCTTACTCTAAATCATGTTATTCTCTAATTATTAACGAAACATTTTTTTTATAAAATAAGAAACTAAACTATAAGACATTTTCCGGGAAATTTCGTATGGAAATAACACACTCAAAATTAAACTAATCTTTATGGATTTTTCATAAGATATTATTTATGCCGTTTGATCTTAAAGCTATATTTGTTTAACAAATACCGACAAAATCGAAGAATGAAAGGATAAGTAACTCAACTATTGAGCGTCTTTTCATATAATAGGCCTTAGTATCTTTACCTGTCTTAAATGAAAGGTTTTTAACTAGCTATTGGCTACTGAGCAGCATCGAGTAAATGGCTGGCCTAGGAAAGTGGGTATTGCTTAGTTTTCTCCCAAAATGGTTTCGTTTGGAATCCCAGTAGATCAAAAATCTTTAATGTACTTCAATTTCTATTCATACACTAAGTGAAATGCAATTTCTTTCCTGTAAAGAAGAGATGAGATGTTCGAATGATCGGTGTAGGACCATGAAACGAGACAAAAATTTCCCAACTTTTTTCCTTCAATCGTTCCAGATTTGATATTTTCAGTTAATATCAACCACCTTTTAACTTAGCTATGACTGTTTATTTCTTTCTTCCCATATACAGAATGTTGGAAAATAACACATTATGCACACAATGAATTATAATATATTTTGTGATAAATAGGAATCATAGGGCTACACACTCCAAACAATAGAGTTTAATTTCAAAATAGAACATTTTCTTTCTGCATCAAATCCAAAGCAAAACCCTATTTTAGTGCTTCATAGACTTACCAACTGTTGTCTGCCAGTTGAAATATTAGGTGTAAATTTGGTTCATTTGTCCAGAGTTTGTAATAGCAGCTATAGTACTGAACTGTACTTAATGGAGTTATAGAAGTCACGGAGGGATATTTTTTCCACTAACAATTCAAGAAAATATTAAATGTAGACCATAAGAAACAATTCAGAATATACAACTCAGAAACAAATTGAAATTTTGCCTACACTCTCAAAATTAACAGTTGATTTTATGTTGAGCTCCAGGCAGAAATGACACCAGTTAATTCTGTTACTCATACCGTATAAGCACTCTTAAAAATTCAGGTGGTTTCGCAGAAAATTCACCGTAAAGTTTACAGGTCTTTTACCAGAATTGACATTTCAGGTGAAATTTCCGTAAATTTTGAACAGTGTATCCAGCATTTGACCAAAGTTCTTTCGAGTTGTTTGAAGTTGTTATCATATTTCGAATAATAGAATGAGTATTAAGTTATACGAAAGAAAATAACCTTCAAAGATGTTTTTCATTATTTCTTCTGGTTTAATTGCAAAATAATTTGAAGAATTATTAAATACTTTTAGCCTTATATTTAGTGGTTGCAGACACTGTCGTAAGATACTTTTATGACAAATGAAAGTTGTTTCCGCAACTGAAGCATTTAAGACAAAAAAAAAAAATCTCGCCAGTAATGAGATTGTTTGTGTTGTGTGTATTCCAACATTAGAAACTGTTGATCATACATTTTCTTCATTTACATAATAGGTGAGTACATTTATTACTATTATTTTAAGTATATTTATAAGGTTCTTATTGCTCATATTTTACGGATTGGAGTTCAAATTTCTTTTAGTATTTCATGATCGTCTTCTGTGTAAAGTTTTAACCGGTGAAGCACCTCGGTTTTTTGCATCCAAAGTTTGATCACATGTTCAGTGTACAAATAACACACTGACGTTCAAGTCGCATATTATGCAACATCACATAAGGAAAAGTACGTTCGGAACTGTTCTAGTGCAAGTAGTAATGCGTGCCGTCAATTTACGTGCAAGGAAAAAATTGGGCCTTTGTGCCGTAGAGTAGATCCAGTATTTTCAGGCCTATAAACGTTAAAATTTTATTATTTATCTTAGAAATTGTTTCTTGGTGCGCATTCACTTTAAGAGGACCTCACCGTTTGTGTGTAAATACTGCGTCCGGATATATGCTATAAAACTGCAGTAACCTGTGCTGGGTGGCCACTAAACGGACGAATGCCATGTAATAGAGTCAGGACAGGGCAGCCCGAGTGGTAACAAGTGTGCGTGCGTAGGTAGCAGGCGTGTCAGCGATGGTAGGTATTCGCGTAAACAAGGATGTCGTTGAAAACACTTAGATAAATTTGGGATAATAGTTAAGAACAGCTACTTCTCATCTCCCGTGCACGAGGATACATCTTACTGTTGCACTACCTAAACACCCTAAGTACAAGGGCAAGAACTCAGTCTATTACCTACTTTTTAACATCCTAGATAGTCAGTGAATAATTCCTGAAAGTATGGCGTTTCTCGTCCTTCCCTAAATGGGAAGTACGGCTCCTTAACTATAACCAAATTTGGTTATTATCTTAACACGCGATTACTTACCTTTGCGATTTGCACAATGCCGACACTGCATTTAGGAAATTATAAACAACTAACTGGTTGGTGGTAGAGGACTTGAATTCCTCTCAAACTTTCATGTACTCACTTTTCTCATATCATTAAGACATTTGAATATACGTATGACTGTTTCTACATTTCTTTATTTTCAATGTTTTTCTACATTGGTCATATTTTCTGCTCAATTTCAATAATACGTACCGGTCCACAACATATAATAACTCTTTTCTTCACAACACACATTCTTATAACACTCAAAATCGAGTTGCCATCTTTGAATACGCCGAACTAATTTCCTCATTATACCCTAATGTCTCATGTCAGTATGCATCCACTGAAAATAGTACCAGCAGCACGCAGATTTTCACGTCTGAAAATATTACATTAAACTATCTAGCGTGAATTAAAAAAATACTGTGTCTTTCCTTGAAAATTTACGTATTTTTCATATTTCAGGTCCTACCCTCACGCACTTAACTCGAAATTCTCTGTGGATGCTTCGTTATACATTTTAACCAGTTAATGAAAATAGTGGAGATCGGAATATGACTTCGCTTTCGTGCCTTTCTCCAACAGTTGATTGCAAGGAAAAAAAGGTGAGTAAGGCTAGGGAAATTAAGTTTACAAATTTTACAGTAGCCCTGTAAACATACTTTTTTTGATAAGAAGTTTTCAATTTAATACACTGCTTTGCTGAACATTCAAAATTTATAATTAATCAGCATATTGAGTTGCTGGCTAAAACACACCAACTTCATTTGCTTTATACAATAATTATTGCTTTTTATAATTATCGTTGTTATTTAGCAACAGTTAAACTCTCTTTAACGTAAAGTGTTTCATGCTTATTTTCAATGTTCCGATGTATAGTTATCTCATATATTTTGCGGGGGCGCGGTGGCTCAGTGATAGAGCGTTCACCTCTGGTGCTTGGGGTCCCGGGTTCGATCCCAGCCCCCGCCAAGTGAACTTTGTGGTGGACAAACACCGTGCTCGTGGATTTTCTCGGGGTTCTCCCGTTTCCTCCCACTTTCTTCATCCCACCATTTCACTCATCTCTCATTATCACCGTCTCCTTTAGCCTAATCGGCATAACCGTGGGACGTAAAACTCAAAGATTTCATTTCATTTTCTCATATATTTTGCATGGCACAACTTATCAATAAATATTACTCTTCAATCCTTATTCTTAATCTAAGCTTAAATGATTGCATGGTAGTGTGCATTTTGAATACAACTCTTGAACTTTAACAAATAATTTTCTATGAGTTGAGTATACTTTTCTATGAAATGCGAGATTTTTTTAAAATATGATTGTCTTTAGGTATTTATAAAGGAATAATTTTTAAAATCATGAAAGACTGAAAATTTCAAATAATATGGAAAGATTGGCAATTTATCCATAAAAATGAATACATTATTTAAAATATTTACAGCTCATACTGAACTGAACTACATCTTTGATAACTTTTTTTTCTTTACTTATTATGAAACAATGGTATGGTGTGGCTACTTGGCAGTTGTTACCATTTGCTCTGCGTCGACATAAAACCTCTGTTTACTAATTGCTACATTATGATCCGCTTGTCTTCATTACTGTCTGTACGCTGTAAGTTGAAATCATTCCTAATGCTGTAGCGATATTTTCTTACATTCTTTTTTTTATATATAATTATTTTGCTCACCAAACACCACACATCCATACCATATATTAATGATTTACTTTTTTTTGCACTTATTCAAGGGTTTCATTATAAACAACTTTTCGCTGAAGATAGAGTTAATATGTGCCGAAATATTAGATGAGGCAAACATCAAAGTCCGTTAATTTTAACTATCATCTGTCTTGAATCTACAGTATAGCGTTGCTTAGTGCGTTTATATAATTGACCCTGATTCAGTAGTGAGATGATTCGCTTTTATAAGAAAAATGTCTTAACATTAGTAGATCTCACTTCAATTTTTTAAGATTAAAATAAATAAATATGGCAGGGCTTCCGGTTAGCCGAATAATCAGCACGCGTGCCTTCTGCAAAATACGTATGCAATAATTTCTCCATACTTATGCCTATAATTCTATGAAATAAAAGGTTTTTTAAAACGAAGTCGTTTGTTGATATTTGAACAAAGAAGTCAACAAATAAATAAAAGTAAATGAAATGAAATCTTTGAGTTTTACATCCTGTGGTTATGCCGGCTAGACTAAAGAAGACGGTAATGAGGAGAAATGAAAGAAATTGTGGAATGAAGAAAGTGGAAGAAAACGGGAGAATCCCGAGAAAACCCACCCATACGGTGTTTGTCTAACACAAATCTCACTTTCCGCGAGCTGGAATCGATCTAAGGACCCCATGCACTAGATGTGAACGCTCTACCACTGAGCTACCGCGACACCCTAAAGAAATGAAGACTACAAACTAACCAATTACATTTTTTAACCAGTAGGTTGAAATTTTATTAAGTTGTTGCAGGTTCAGTTTAGTAAGTTATTGCATCGAAATTGAACTAAAGTGATGTGAAAATAAAAACCTGTATTGTACCATTCAACCCATACACTTCATAGTTGAAGTTCCAGAAAACAATTATTCATAATGTACATGTATTAACAGAGTTCTTCATAGATATGACAAAAAAGCCTATAGCCACTAAGGTCAAAGAGTATTCCAGATTCGATAAAGAGGATGATAAGGTACTTTCAGACTTGTCACAACATTTTCATGCGTTCAAACACAGGTCAATGATATTAAAGTGCTACACAGAACAAATTTGTTCATTAAGAGGAATGTTTATGAATAGTTTTATACAAGAATGAACAACCTAGTTTGAATCTTGACAAAGACCACTTGAACAACAAACGAGTTAAAATAATCAACTGTCATCTGGCGCACAAACTTTAAAGTTTGAAGATTGTATGGCACAAAACAGGTTTATTTTCACACAGCATATTTATAATTTTGTTAAGTGGTTGGTGTTTTAATGAAGACGGGAGTTCCTATCGAAAATTTCAAGTTACTTATATGACTGACGTATACAAGATTAGTTCAAGTTAATAACGATTCTCTCTTGTTGCGTGATCCAGTGACGTCGCTCCATACACCAAGTAAAGTGGCTTCACAACATTTGTCGGAGTAAAATTACTTATGGGTAGCTACTTGGCCATAAGACCTAAGTTTTTACATCATGTGCCGAACACTTACGGTGCATAGAACCTGATACACTGTGAGCGTGGCGATAGATGATTGCAATTCCACAGAACAATCCACTTAAACGCTCTACAGTTCTGGAGGCCAAAATGCGAGGTCGTCCTCGCTGCTTTTGTGTTCAGGAACGTCGCACCATTTTTCCTCTTCACTGCAACAACCTAAGTAAGTCTCTGGTTTTTTTTTTTTTTAAAGAGTTTAAGTATCCTGAACCAGTTACGCATTAGATGTGGCATGCAACCATCTCACCACGTTGACGTTCGTGAAATGCACAGTTTTACTTATTCGGTTCTCTCACCCATTTAGTACGATTATGAATATTGTCCATATCTATGTATCCCAGACACATATGGTTTCCCTTTGTAACTGAAAAACACACTTCTTGTGTTTGATACCACTATTAGGTGAAATCTGTAAAACACTATTTCTTGTTACCTTTTATGGTGCGAAATTGTTAATCGTTTTCCACAAATACAAACCTGTTTTCGAGACTTCTATATATCTTAATCCACAGTTCTTATGCCAGCTTCACGGATGTGAAATAGTGCAAAATGAGAATGGTTAGTGTTAATCAAAACTTAAGTAAATTTATAGAATAGTTAATGCAAATGTATATGAATAATTCATAGTATTGTTTATGAAACAGAGAAGAGTTTGTCTTTTAAAAAAATCGTACAGGAAAGGAAAATGTAATGGTATGAGAGACATAAGAGAAACACCATTAAGCATGATATTGCGCTCAGAGTTACATAAGTCAATTTACAACTTGAAAGAAATAAAAATAGGTTTTGCCTATTTTTCTCTAGCTTCGAAATATATTTGTTTCTGATTTCAGGTGTTTTGTTGGAATTAATCCAGAAATTGAATCCATTCCGTGGAAAGCGAGGGAAGATACGGCAACATGATACTTCTAAGGATTATCCGTAGCAAATTTTTGACTTCCATGAAATAACTCATTGTCAGTTTATAAACGGAATATTGACTAGACTGATCATTTCTTTTTTATTTCATGTACTATCATTAGAGAATTAAATATGATGAGATATTTAAGAATATATTGTTTTCATTTGGTTTTTACTAAATCCTGTTAATTTATGTTTAAATCTTTAAGTATTTTTTTTTTTTTTTCAGTAGCGTCATTTCAGACTTTGCCAGGTAGGAGTAAGTTAGTCCATCAACATAAGAGTTTTACCTTTTGAATTAGTATTTTAGTATACAATTTATTGAAGAGCATGTGATTCTCAAACCCAGGGGGGTAATTATCCTCCTTGCCCTTCCCAAATGATTCCCTGCTTCTCTCTCTCTGAAAACCTTCTTCTGCTTTCTGTACATGTAGACTTAACTCTGCTTGTATTACTGTTACAAAGGAAAAGTGTCGTGAATACATGCACGTTTTTGTATACAAACTACTGTATATTCCTGAATGCAAGACTAGGTATTTTGCCGCAATTTTGTAACCGTAAATATGGAGTCGTCTTGCTTTTGCGACATATCATGTAGAGTTTTTCTTCACTGAACAGAATCACGAGATTCCATTAAACGATAAATTTACCCATTTCCTTGACTACCGCTTTAGCCTTCAATGTTTGAAGATTCACTGCAGAGGCATCATGTGGGAAGAGTAGGGGCAATTGCATCCTACTTAGCACTTAGTTTGAGAAATAGACGCTTTTTAATAAATTGTGTACTAATATTGTAATGAAAAAACGTGAAACTTATGTCAGTGAACAGTTTTGTTCCTCCTGCCAAAACCTGAAATAACGCTATTGATCTAGTGGACCCTTCTAATGAGAAAGAGTAAGTGAGGTTTCTATTTGATTTGATTTTTAATGTAGTTTTGAAAATATGTCCTGTATGTGCTATAGATGTATTTGTGTAATCCTTTGGTAAAAATATGGTGGTTCGTCTTAGTAATTATGTGTGAATTTGCAGGAGGAAATAAAATTTAAGGTAATCCTAACATACTTGTGAAAAAGTGCACTTCAAAATATTCTTACTTGTAACTCTATCAGTAATAGTCACAATAATTGATTATTTATTAATATTATTTTTTCCCTTTTCCTGCTTGCAAAGTTGAATCTTGTACTTCAGTTATCGAAGACATTAGAGAAAGTGTTGTCTAAAGAATGTGAATATTGGTTTGCTGTCTTGTGAAAATGCAGATGATAGGAAAAGAAAGAGCGTAAACGCATTGTTCATTGTATTACATTGTCCAGAAAGAAAACCAAGTTGTTAGTAGTAGGGGTCGATCTGGGTAAATGGATGTTTAGATCGTTAGCGATGTCAAACATGTCAATCTTGCTCGAATTTTGCCATAATGTAATCCATTTTGGCTGCGAGAAGCATCTTGGACATTGAAATTTCCTGATTGATAGTAACAGAACTATATTTCAGTTCTTGCTTTTGATAACGTTTCTTGCCCGCATTTTCGGCCAAGGAACAAGAGTTGATTCTATTTCACTTTATAATTTATGGAAGAACTCGCCTAAGCCTATTCACTGTAAAATTGTTTTCTTGAGGTGCTTTCTTGAATTTGATGTTGAAAAATCTCAATTAAAGTCTATAAGAATTTAAGCGATTAATTCATATTGCGTCGCATTTAACTTCTCCGATGTAGGTTTTTTTTTTTTTTTTTCAGATAATAGTTACACAACCTTTATACATCGTAGCTGCTCCGGTAAGTTGGCAAACTTGACGAGGAAGAATGTGTCTTAAGGCCATCAGTGTAATTGGGCTCTTAAGCAGTACCGATAAAAAATATTTCTTTGTTAAATGAACACGCCAATAACTTTAAAGCTTGTTGAAGAGTACCGCAAATAAATACATTAAATCATCACTGTGCAAAATACTCTCATGCTGATTTGTTGCTCTAAACTGAACACGAAATCACATAAATATATCTAGTTTTTAACCATAATGATTTCCACTCAATCTGTGAGGCAGTTTCAAATGGCTGTGGAAAACAGATGTCCAACGTTTTGGTGAAATTACGGAACTTTTCAGGAGAAGTTTCTGTAAATTGTTAAATGAAATTCATGCAACAAATCCGTTGAAATATCTGTAAATTTTTGTGTGAAATATCTAGCACTTGAGGTTATGTATATGCTATAATTCCCGTAAATTCTATAATACACAAAGAGTGAAAAAGTGACCAACTGGACAAAGACTCGACCCCGGGACCTCCGACATACCGTGTCGATGCGTTAACGACTATGTCATCCAGTCCGTCTCCCAGAACAGTCACTCACTCTCGAGGTCGATGCTCTACACCCAGACCATGGATTGTACCAGAGAACCATTGCTGTTCTCGGACAATGCCTGTATCCGTACATTGAGCACCTATGACGGTTGTGATTTCATATAGATGTTAATGAAAGAGGAAACAACATATTTTTTAACACACCAGTTCCTTTGTAGATGTGAATTCTACAATGCACAAAGAATGAAAAACTGACCCACTAGGCCAAGACTCAAACCCGGGATCTCCGGCATGTCGTGCCGATGCGTTAACCACTATGCTACCCCGGCCGCCTCCCAGAACAGCTACTCACTCTCGAGATCGGGGGTTTCCACTCGGACTCCGTATAACCCACGTGCTTCGAGTGGAGAGCACTGACCTCGAGAGTGAGAGAGTGAGTGGCTGTTATGGAAGGCGGACTGGGTGATATAATGGTTAACGCATCGATACGGTATGCCAGAGGTCCCGGGTCCGAGTTTCGATCCAGTCGGTCATTTTTCCACTGTTTGTGGGGTATAGAATTCACATCTACATAGAATCTGGTATGTTAAAAAAATTGGTTGTTTCCTCTTTCATTAATATCTATATTCCGGCAAAATTACTACAAAATTTCCGTTAAAATATTTGAAAGTGCAGGCGAAATTTATGGAATTATTCCGGTGAAATTACTGTAAATGTTTCAGTAAAATATCTACAGGTCAGGTGAAATTCATAGAATTATCCAGGTGAAGTTACTGCAAATTTTCCGGTGAAATGTCTGAAGATGAGGGGAAATTCATGCAAATATTCCGGTGAAATTACTAAAATTTTCCGGTGAAATATCTAAAGCTCAGGTGAAATTCCTGGAATATTCCGGTGAAATTACTGCAAAATTTCCGGTGAAAATATGGCATCCCCGATTGCCATATATTTCACCGTAAAAATTCCGGTATTTTTTTAAGAGTGAGCAGTGTAATTGTGTTCACAAGCTTTCGTGTGTTTCCGGTGAGTTTTGGGTGTTTTCGGTTCCGACACGACCCAAACTCGTTCGTGTTATCTCATGGAGTTGAACAAAAGTCTCCATTTGCATCTATAGAGTTCTGAACAATTAATGTGTTTGTGATTTAAAAAAAAAGAAAAAACGTGAACATGCTGGAAGAGGATGCATCGAGTAGAAGAAATATATGTAAAAATACAAATCAAGCCTGTACGCAGAACTGCAACTGTTTGAAATACGTCACGTGTGAGTGAACTTTTCAAGAAGATAGAAGAACACTATAAAGTACATTGCAGCAGTTTTTACAGAAGACAATACTGCTACAGGTAGTAGAAGTATTTATGCAGATAAAATCCACAAATCCAGTACTTGCAGTATGAACGAGGTAAGAAACTGCTTCGTAATCATTACTAGAACAAAATGTTCGTTCCAGTAGATGTGTTCTATTACACTGCAGATACTCTGGGAATTCAAGATAGGAAGCATTGTACGGCCCTAAATGAACACGTACCTTAAGTCTGAGGTAGTTGAAGTTGACAGCTTAACTCTGAACTACAGTGACGTATTCCAACAAATTCTCCAATCAGTTTGTGTAACCTCAATTCCATATTATGTAAGTAGATTAATTATACACAGTCGGTAAAATTTATTTATTCATGTATTTTTTGCAAAATATACGAGGAGGGCTCTGGTGTCATTATGGAAACTCACTTTAATTTCATTTTACATGTGATGATAGTTAATGTGGCTTTGTAATAGTCACGTGTTACAATCTTCCCGTTTCTAAGTCAACTGATTTTAGACATCAAGGAGGTACTTAACGTTGTTAGGATAACAACAAAAGTACTATGAACCATTGAGAATGTAATCAAAGAATGCTAACCACCCCAAAACGTATTAACATAGGTGCAGTACAGATCATCCTTCTAAACCCGGGCTTTACGAGAATTTATTAGGATAACGCAGGGAACATATAGAAGATTGTACTCTTATTATGCCCATTTGTCTGTTGCTCCAGACGTTAAGTATTGAATGAAAACAAATTTTTAAATTATATTTTTTGCGATAAATAGCTAGAGCAATTCTCTCTGCCGAGTTCGTTAATAGAGACCATCCGTTAATAAATTCACTGATGACTTTAACGAAAAATATAGAAATTCCTTTTAACCAATAATATTCCCTACCTTCTATTGAACCTACATAGTAACTTAGACATGCCTTTAAGGATGTAGGATCAATTAAGGCTACAGGCCAAGCCTATCCAAATATTCATACATAAGTCTTAAAATATTTTTTTCTATTGATACAATAAATTTTAATATAATTGACTTATGTTATAATCCGCTGTTTTATAACATCAAGCGATTACTAATAGATTTTGAGGTAGAGCTTCTGAAATATCGCATTGAAAGCTATTTTCCTCTAGCCTTCAGCCCTTTCCATGGAATCAAGTAGAATGGGGGTGACAGCCATTCATTCATCGTTCTCAGCAGACAAAAACTATTTAAGGAACACACAAATTCAGCACAATGCAACGAAAGTGGACAAATGCTGACGAAGGTACCTAAAGCTGGCTTTTATGGTTCAGTGGTAGAGCGTTCACCTCTGGTGATTGGGGTCCTGGGTTCGATCCCAGCCCCCGCCAAGTGAACTTTGTGGTGGACAAACACCGTCCTCCCACTTTCTTCATTACACCATTTCATTCATCACTCATCATCACCGTCTCCTTTAGCCTACGTCTCCTAACCGGCATAATCGTGGGACGTAAAACTAAAAGATTTCATTTCATTTAGCTTTTATGGTGTTCAAAAAGATAAAAGCGACAGACGCGGTCTTGTCAGAAAATAAAAAAAACAAAAAGACTATGAAACATTTAGCAGCTCGCATTCAATAAGAACTTCCGACAAAAATAAATAAATAAAAATATACTATTATGAAAAGTACCTTATTCCGTACTGGTTTGAGCTACTCCAAAGCTAAATTTTAATTTGCGGTCATCAGCATAGCAGTTATAATTGCTTGTATTTTTTTGGTATAATTGCTTGCGGTGAGTAAGCTTGGTGAGGACAGATACGGAATGAGGCCCCAGGTGAGATAGCCATAGACTGCTTTTAAATCCGTTTTACCTGTTTCTTTGAAGAGGTAATACAGTGTAGTTTGTCAGTTTTCTGTTATATGTGTGTATGTAAGTGTCTTAGTAAGATGACATATGTAGATTTACTACAGCAGTATCACGAAATTAAGCAGATTATCTCATTGAGAACGAGACAAATTTCAGCCGTCTCACAATAGAGGAAAAAGTGGACACAAATAATAAGCGACTCATTTCATCTCTCTTGCTTCTAGAAAAAGATGAAAAGCAAGTAAGACATTTTCAATCTAACTGCAACCATACAAGAGTATGGTTAATTGGAAGCACAGAGAAGTGTATGCTAACTTCAGTTTGTTTTACACTCTCACATACAAACAACTGAAAGGTTTCATGTGGCTGACACTAATCGCAAGAGCCATTGCCAGCCGTTCCCTAGTTACGGATCTAATTTCAGCCTAACCATTTCGAAACTACATTACTTTACTGGATACTGGTTGCCCATAATAGAAGGATGCGGAATCAGTTACTCCTCTTTACTGTCTTCAACAGAGTTTATTGTAATCTAAAATGTCATAATTATTCTCAGATTTTGATTTGTTGCTACTTTTCTTTCAGTTACGAAACGAGTGATACGGAAGACAACAAGTAGTCAGATGTGTGGTGCCACCTGTCCCTGTGAACTGGATAGATCCCTGAACTGGTTTGAATCGCTGACCGAGACTAATATCTCAATCAGACTCGGTGCAACCCAGGAGCAACTGAACACAATGCACATGGAAAATATGTGAAAGGTTGCAAATGAAATTGTAAAAAAAAAAAAAAAATCCTCTCCTCTCTAAATTTATAATTTTAGAGAGGATAGATTCTTCTTTGTTTTTATCACGCACACAGGTGACCTATGAAACATACCATCACTACTTGTGACATTTTATTTGCTCGTTACAACCAAAAGCAAAAAGTCAAACCATCTTCTAATTTCAGATTTAATTATAGAGAGTAAGACAAAGAATGAACGTAAGATAACTTAAACTATTTATTGGCTGAACCAGGGATCAGGATATTGAAGACGAAAGGGTGAGAGCAACATAAAGAGACCAGAAGAATCTAGAGGAGAAGAAGAAGAAGAAGTAGAAGAAAAAATTATAATCCTTCATATCAAAAGTTTCCAAGGAGATTATTCCTAGAGAGCATCAGCGTGGCGATAATTTGTTCCATTTAGCAAAAGTCGTTCGCTAAATGCGTGTGCGTGAGAAATCTTAAGAACGAGAGAGAGAGAGAGAGAGAGAAAGAAAGAAAAGGTCAGAATAGAAAACGGCATCTACTATATATGAAGAAAAAAAAAGGATCTGTAAATCGAATTGGAGGAGCTATCGTCGGAGAAGTCACTGTCTCCTTCACACCTATAGTATTGTACTTTTGCTGTTCCTAGAACGGATATAGAGAGGCTTGATAGAGAAGAAGGAGTTATTTTGGAGGAAACCTTTCAAGTAAATCCATACAACCGGCTTTCAGTGTAACAGTTGATGGGGCTGAAAAAGAGATTATAAAAGAACGGAATCCAATTACAGAGGAGTGCATTACGTAAATATTGCTACGCTTTAATGGAATGGAACAGCTCTCTAACCTTGCGAAAGGTCACACGTTTCATACTTTAAAAAAAACGCAAAAAGAGGAAATAACTGACTAAAAAGAGGTACGCTACAAGAAATAAACGAAGAAAGAGAAAGTGTTTTCTAAAAAAAGTAATTCTATTTTTTATTATTCTTTTGTTATAATCATTCCGTTTCTTTGTCACCTGATTTTTAACTTGACTGCTCTTTCTTAGAGTATGAGTTCACCCTTTTCTCTCTTGCACTAAGAGTTTGCCTGGAAATGATGGCTTGGAATAATTCCTAGCAACGGCTCACCTCTGCCTTAAGAATCTGCAAGAGATAGCTGGTGGAAGTTTTTCCTTTTTTATTTCTTTAAGTAAGAAGAGAGGTAAGGAAATGGTAGTACACTCTCCCTCTGCCTCTCTCTCTCTTCTCTTGGAAAGTTTCACACTTATTTATGGGTAAAAAGAAAGCGGAAAGTTGCTCACACATTTCAGGCTCAGAGCTGGAAATATGTCCTCTATTCTTGGAACAAGAGAGATGAATATTATTGGTTGTATACCGTTGCTCACTGTCCCAGTTAAAACAAAGAGCAAGGATATCAAGTGAAATTTTAAAACATATTCAGAATTTATTGTTTATTTTATTTGTCGAATTAACAACGAATGTAGTATTTTGGCTTAATTGCCTTATTTTTTGCTCTTTCAGCGAAATGTAAGCTTTGCGTCCAAAACTAAGGTAGAGAGCTAACATAGAAACGACACGTTCTCTTTCTGTAAGATGTTGCTATAAGGGGAAAATCAGAGGTATTGATCAGAGTTATAAATATGGATTATTTCGTCATTGCACTTAACCTCTTAACTTACAAATTTTGAACGGAAATGTGTTTCGATTTTAATGTATTTTTTTTTAGTTACTCAGTTTAAATAATCACTTAAGAACATTATAAACGGTGATAATATTATTGAATGTTGGTGTGAAACCGAAAGTGAGAGAGTACAGATAAGGAACTGCAAAAACTGTGAGGCTGGTGCCACTCTGGTCACTTGAATACCTGTTCTGGTCTAGTCTGCTCTAATCTATTGCAATGTTTCATAAGCGATCAAAGAAAGCACTTAATTCAGTTCCCAATAACTATAGAATATATACTGTGCATATAATAAGTCAGGGAGAAACACTGAAATGGTTCGTCACTAACTGAAATGTTCTCACCAAAAGCAATGTTTTAAATATATATATGAAAAAGCGATGAAAGACTTCTTTGTCCAATTGTGTGGGAAAGAAGCAATTTCCACCGAAGAAAGAACTTATAAGCGTCGCAGAATAAAATAGAAATCGAAAATAATAATCATTCTCTTTACGAAATATACAGAGTGTCCACAAAAAATCCTTCTATAACCTGGTAGCGGTTATATTGGCAACTCAGCAATGAGATACATGCATCTGAAAAACAGTTAAGAACAAATCTATAAGTATACAATGGTGCACTGGCGCAAATTCCGGGGGGATGAAGGGGACATGTCCCCTCCAATCTTGGAACTGGGGGAACTGTCCACCATAATAATCCGATTTGAAATGTATCTTTCGGGGAGAAATGTGATGATTTGTGTCCAAATACCACAAAGCAAAGTGAGATGAAATTGATGTCTCCCCAGAATAAGCCTCAATTCTGCCCACCTCCCAATGAAATGAAATCTTTGAGTTTTACGTCCCACCGTTATGCCGGCTAGGCTAAAGGAGACAGTGATGATGAGTGACGAATGAAATGGTGGAATGAAGGAAGTGGGAGGAAATGGAAGAATCCCGAGAAAACCCACGCACACGGTGTTTGTCCACCAAAAGGTTCACTTGGCGGGGGCTGGGATCGAACCTGGGACCCCAAGCACCAGGGGTGAACGCTCTACCACTTTTTTAAAAAATACTTTATTGTACTGTTATCGGTCGATTACATCAGAATCAATAAACAAACAAAAGTTGCACTCTTAGCAGCCAATTACATCAGAAAGCATAAACAAACAAACATACAATGGACACATCAATAAATTGCTGCAAGAAAATTAGCAAACTTTTGTTTACGAATTGGAAATGCAATAGTGTGCATGCGTAACAAAAGTTGGTGGATGTACAAAGTCACATTACCATTAAAATCATTATGATAGAACATCTATAGTATGGGACGTGATCCACAGAATTGCATTATGTTTAGTACAGGGATAAAATTGATAATCAGGAAATAACATTAGTGACGGACAAGTGATAGTAGAATGAGTTGTTCGGGATATACGGGCAGTAATTTTTTGATAGTAAGACCAAATTGTAACGTTCTTTGAAGGACTATCGAGCCGGTGTTGTAAAGTATCGAGAGCATGACAGGTACCGCAGAAAGAGAGGTTGCGGATACCCAATTCATAGAGTCTCCCGTTTGTAGGGTATATATTATGAACAACACTGTACCACAGAGATTGCAGGGCAGGGAACAATATCGGTGCATGAATGTTCGCCCAGATTTGCGTCCAGTTTTTCATTGGGTAATGTTCTGCTATACGGGGAACAGAAACTGTGATAGAGTGAAATTGATTATATAATTGCTTTACGGAAAGGTCTTCAAGGTGACTCCGTGCGATAAGCGAGTAACTAATATCAATAAATACGTCCTTGAGGTATGGCACAATGCTAGCCCATGGTTGTGTATGCAGGGGAGCTTGTAGCTCAATATGACGTAATGTTACACACAAAGCCTTGCTGGAAAGGGAGTCGGAATATGAACATAATGTTTGACACACGCGATGCAGTAACAGCGAGTAGCTCTGAAGTTGAATATTTTTAAGACCGAGGCCGCCAGCACCTTTTGATAAACACACAGTCTCGTGACTTACACTTAGGCAGTGATTTTGCCACAGCAGTTGCCCTGTGTGTTTTCGTATCACACTGAGGTATTTCTTCGGCAAGGAAAATAATTGTGTCAAAAACCAAAGACGACTAAAAACAAAAACATTTAAAAGGTAAACTCGGCCTGCAAGACTTACATGCCGGGCTTTACTTTGGGGAGTGAGTGCAACCAAAGTACATGTTGTGGTATGAAAATTGTAGTCTATAGTGTCTGCTATGCGACGTTGCCAAGTTACACCTAAGATTTTGATGCGATCAGTACAAGAAATCGTAGAAAAATACACGTGTTGGTCAGCTGGGTTTATACACATCAGGCGTGACTTTTGTTTATTCAGAACAGCACCTGAAATGCGCTCATAGTTCGATATGAGGTTTTCAACACGTGACAGTTCTTGTGGACTGTTAAGAAAACAATGTATATCATCGACGAATGCTTGTAATTTTAAGGTTGTTGCACCAATCTGTATACCTTGAATGTGTTGTTCCAGTTTTAAAAGAAGGGGCACGAGAACCAAGCTATACAGGATGGAAAACAGGGGGCAGCCTTGTGCAATACCTCGACATACATTGATAGGATTTGTAAGTGCACCATTAACTTTTAATTTTACATATCGTTGAGTATAAAGAAATTTAATCAAATTAAGAAAACATTCTCCGAAACCATATTTTGCAAGTACTGTAAACATATAATCATGTGACAACCTATCGAATGCCTTATGGAAATCAAGAGCTAATATAGCTGCCTGCGGAGAACTAGTTTTCTGACACCAATGAATACCTTCTCGTATATTACTTAATGCTAAGTACATAGGTTTTCTATGCTTTAAGACATACTGATCATTATGTAAGACCTGATTTAAAAACGGTTCTAAACGAGAGGCAAGACAACGTGACAAAATTTTCTGATCAACATTAAGGAGGGTAATCGGTCTAAAATTATCACAATCATGCGCACCTGCATGTTTAGGTACAAGGACCATAATGCCAGCCGTAAAAGAAGAGCTCCACGTGGGTGTGACTCGGAGTTCGTTATACATTTCTGTGAGAAAAGGCGTGAGAATGCCGTGAAATTGGCGGTAAAATTCTAGTGTAAGACATTCAGGTCCTGGAGATTTGTTTAACTTCCCCGCAAAAATAGCTTGGCGAACTTCGCGTTTTGTAAAGGGCTCATTGAGGATGTTACGAGCCTCCGGGGTGATAGAACCGATCGGATGTTCGAAGCAAGGTTCAGAGGATTGGGTTGGAGCGGGGGAATATAGGTTCTGGTATGCATCATACAGAGCTGAGAGTGCGCGATCATGCTCGTGAACGTCACCGTTAGGAAAGGTGACCTTGGAAATAAGGTTTTGTTTACCTCTTCGCCTTTCACGGCTAACTGTATGTAAAGAGGCAACTTCATGCTGAAGCATCGTCGTTTTGCCTCTCGTGAAAAAACCTTGATTTTTTTTACGATGTAAAGTGAGTAGGAGTGCCTTAATTTCCTTAATACGAGGAAGTACGTCTACTCCTTGAGCAAGTTCTTTATAGTATTCACATAATAAGTTATAGTAGTAATTATATTGCTCTTTAAGAAGAGAGGATCTGTCTTTACTGTGTTGTTTATAGATAGACTGAAAAGAAGGCTTAAGTTGATATAACCACCATGAAAACAAACTTTTCTTGTGAGGATTAAAATGCATTAAATAATTCCATCTATTGGTAATGAGCAACTGAAGATCCTCGTCAGTTAAAATGCTGTTATTGAGTGACCAAACAAAGGATGACTTTAAGTACTTACGGATGGGTAAATCAATGGTGCAAACCACAGCACAGTGATCAGAAAAGCATATTGGTTGAACGTTTATGGAGCGCACAAAATTAATTAAGGTGGTACTGACATAGATCCTATCCAAACGTGAAGATCCATTTTGTCTAAAGAAAGTGTGCCTTGGGGTGTTACCTTTATAATGACGCCATACGTCAACTAACTTAAAGTCTTGAACCAATTTACGCAGTGTAAGAGAAGTATTGTAGCCAAAACTTGAGTCAATAGGATCTAACACTGCGTTGTAGTCCCCTACACAGATCAAATCTCGTGTACCAGAATGTAACTCCGTGGGAACGTCAGTGAGATAGAAAGAGTTGCGCTCGGAACGATTATTATTGCCTGAAGGTGAATATAAGTTACAAAAATGTATATTTTCATAATTGGCTGTAATAATGCGACCTGACGGAAATTTAGAAAAGTCGGTTAAAGAAATATCTTTACGATATAAAATAGCAGTGCCAGAACCAGTTTCGGAAGGATTCAATTCCCACATGTGATTAAAGAGATAGGAGAAATGATCAATATTGCACTCTTGAAGGAAAATTATGTCCAGATCTGATTTGGTGATGTAATCGGCTAATGCTTTTTGCTTAGTAAGACTAGAAATACCGTTGATATTAATGGTGGCTATACGCGTTGCAAACATAGTTAATGGCCACAAAAGAAGAAAAAGACACCAAATAAACACTGCACCAAGAAATGGCATAATGCACTGGACACAACAAAGACGGGCAATATCTCTCGCACATATTCCCATCCTAAATTGGGAGGTGATATGATCACTTGTCTGGAGGGGCAACAACATCGTTTACCTTAGTGCTTAGTTCACTTTGATGGGGATCTGCTCGTGACCTTGTGAAATCAGACACACAATTATGATTCATAGGGAGAACACTTTTAGTTTTCTGATGTTTATTGGCTCGATTGGGGTTATCACGAGGTGAGGACTGAGATCGGCCTTTTCTACGCCTCTTTTCGGGTAGAGCGGAAAACTGGGATGCTTCTATAGTTGGAGAATCCATTTCAGATGAAACACTCATTTCCTGGCGGGAGTCATCCGTGATCGCTGACAACGGAGTATTTACGGCGGTTTCAGGTAACTGATCCTCTTCCGATTTTGGAAATGCTGGAGCAGGAGGACTTTGTTGTGGAAGATCCGGAGAAGTCGTCACAATGGTACTAGAGGTTGATGAGTCACTCTGAGATGTTGTATTGGATGCAAGGTTTCTCGGGGAGACAGTAGCGGGAGTACTAGTGATAGGTGCAATGGTAAAACTCTTGGGGACATCGAGTTGACAAGTAGGTTCATTTATAGTGAGTGCACTTGGAAGAGTAGGATCACAAGTCATAGTTGGCGATGGAAGGTTTTCCTGTAAAGTCGGAGGACGTTTCTCACTTAATACGGGAAAGCTGGTAAATGAATGAACATCCGGTAAAGTATCCACTTTGTTCAAAGAACCGGGCATGGGCGGTGATCTGGCTGTTGGAGCACTGGTGAGGGAAGCCGATACGGCTGGAGGGAGACGGCGCTTCGCACATTCCATCAAAAAATGATTCGGGGAGTCACAGATAGCGCAGGTTTTAACTTGGCCTCCATACGTTAACCACAATCGTAAACCACATATAGTCACATAAGAAGGTATAGGGCGCTTAATACACATACGTATTATCTTTCTACCAGTTCGGACTTCGTAGATATGGCCAGTAGAATACATTTCATCTGTAATGTATTTGATATCACCATACTGAGATAGGACACGGGAAATATGTTGATCTTCTAATTCGGTGGGTAGCAAATATAAACGAACTGTCACTACATTGGAACTTGCGGAATCTATTAAAATATTGTATGTACCAAGCTCATCTGAATAAGTGACCTTTCCATTCACTCGAAAGAGAATTTGTTCACAAATCACTTGCGATATTAACTTTAGATATAACTGTTTGCTACTATAATCGAACTCAATACTGACAACTTGATCTGGAAGCAAATGGAAAGTATAAGAATCCATTCATGTAACACTAATGTATTAGGCTTGTTCACTACATCTTGGAATGATAAACGTAAAGTATTCACTCGAATAACTGACATGGTTCACTGAGAATGGAAAACAGTACTTCGCACTAGACTATATGATGAAATTAGCAAATAGCAAACACTAAGTACTTGATAGTAGAAAATACTCCACTTGACAATGCGGCGTGAGTTGAAAAAAAAACACTCAACACTGCCACTCGCACACCTACAGAGACAGCGGTGTGAACAGCACGGCGTCTGCCGAGCAACTTACCACTGAGCCACCGAGGCCCCCACCTCCCAATGTTGAAGACAACTCTGATCCCCTGATCATCCACAACATTGTTTTTTTCAACTTCATAAATATTTTGAATATACCAATATATATAGAAACGGTTTTACCCGTCCCCCTTAATATTGAAGACAGATTTGCTCAGCTACAATGGTGCTCGGAATGGGATCAATATTACCTAGCAAACTTCTAAAAATAACCTAGAAAATACACTTGAATAGTGAAAATAAATACAAAACAATACTGCAATACCAATTGGTGCATCCAGACAACTGTTTATATTTTATGGGTTTTGCGTGTTAGTCCTAGCTACAGACGAAAACAAACTAGAATTCTAAATAGATAAGATTACAATGACATCTATCGGAAAGACACGTAAACAACAAGTTCAACTGTATAATCTGGCAGAAACAGGAAAACGAGAGTTCTTTTAAAACATGTATGAGTAAACAAAAGTTAGTACGAGTATACTCGGAATTGTATATTTTAGATAAAATTGAGCACCCGAGTATTCTCGAATTTTTATGTTAAGAGGTCAAGGCTTTTCGCTAATGTCAACCCCTTGCTTGAAGTCTGAGAAGTAAGTTAAAGATAATGAGGGACATTAAAAAGTAATGGAAATGATTATTATAAGAAATAATAATTATTTTTAGTACCTTTCGTATAGTTTAGAATTTAATTTTATTTGATTTTGAGTGTAGCATCCCTTTGAGAAGCGAGACTATATGAGACATTGATCTACAACTTTAACGTGGAATCCAAACATGAACTCTCACCGCGAATCAAACCTGGATCTCGCTCTCCAAAGGATCTCGCACTCTAATCGCTTAGTTACGAGGTAGCTCGTAAATTACAGAAATTTGAATGTCCAATAATGACTACATCATAAAGTGTGATAAAGAAAGCTTTGAAAGAACTTTATACTTCTTTTGAATACTACTTTATAAATACTGCCTCGCTAAACTTTTGATATTTCTAATTCTTTAGGAGCTATTCACGATAATTCAGAAAAGAATAGTGCGAGCTTTGACAAGAACTATAATATGCAGATAGAATAAAGTATACATCATTCGTGTTAATACTTTATGCATGTGCTTAGACAATAAATCTGCTCATAACGCTCGAACCAAAGTATAATTCAAAAGACACTTATCCTTGCCGCGAATGATTGTAACCATGACTAAAATACAGGATACATAACGTACTCATCTTTAATTTTGCATACATTTTGGATACTTTACTCCCACAGCTGTTTCTGTGATCATACGTTGGTGAACATATTCGGCAAATATCTTCGTTTACGTAAACAATGTACTCAAGGGGGAAAAAAATTATGGAGTCTTGGTATTCGAAATATGTTGTACCATTTGATTTCTGTTGGATATAAGGTATTTATATAGCATGTTCAGTGCACACGGGAATCAATTCTACTATGGCCCGTTTCTGTAAATCTTTTATCTTTAAGACCTCTACCTGAAACTTCTTTCAGAGTTTAAAAATTCATATCTTGATATTGTAAATAACTCTCATTTTGTAAGAAGCGATATTAACTTTTCAGTTTACTTAAGCTACCCTAAAATTTCAATGTATCATTTTCTCACAACTTTGATTATTATTAGACTCTTTTGTACTTCTAATGCCTCGTATGACACACGTCACATCAGATACATCTTTACTTGTACCTTTCATTATAAAAATTACGCTTCTCTACATACGACACAGATGTTATTTCCAGGATACTCGTGTGAAATCTAGATGCTCATTTATGACCCATAAACAGGATTACCTGCAGAACATTCGTGAGTTTTTTTGGAAAATTCATACAGGATGACTTTCATACATCGAAATATTGTTCTATAACTGACACCCACCTCATTGAACTGCAAGAGAAATGTGAATATTTTGATTGTCCCTAAAGTTTCTATTGCTAGCCTCAATGTCCCTGGACAGGTGCATGAGTGTATTTTACTTACACACAAAATATTATTTTTATTTATTTATTTATGTTGTTCGACTTGGAAGAGCAAAGATTTCAGTGCCTGAGTAACCACAAAAATAAATAGACGGAACATACATACTATTGTAATATTATATAGTGAAAAATAGTAGATGTTATGATGGTAATTAAAATATCATGTAGAAATCAATGTTCAGAGGGGAGCGCGGTGGCTCAGTGGTAGAGCGTTCACCTCCGGTGCTTGGGGTCCCTGGTTCGATCCCAGCTCGGCCGTGTGGACTTTGTGGTGGACAAACACCGTGCTCGTGGGTTTTCTCGGAGTTCTCCCGTTTCCTCCCACTTTCTTCATTCCACCATTTCATTCATTTCTCATAATCACCGTCTCCTTTAGCCTAACTAGCATAACAGTGGGACGTAAAACTGAAAGATTTTCAATGTTCAGAAAATTAACATCATTTGTATTTCCTTTGATTTTTTCCATAAATCTCAATCACAACAATAGGATAAATGATCTACAGAACGTTTTCGACCTTCAAATTCTTGACATAGAAGTTGCCTTTTTAGATTATTAGTATCCACATGAACAATTTTCAAAGCCATATGTTTGATTCCAGAATTATGAGCCATTAAAATTTTGGTTCGTACTTGGTTAAGTTTCTTTCTTTTTTAATCCTAATTAATGTTTGAAGCAAAAGCAGGAAATATTGCTTTGTTGCAAAAGTTCGTCCCGTTTTACTGACAAAACTTGAGGAAACGGTTACTTTGTTATACATGATATTTAATAAATAAAGAATGTGCCGTTCTGTTCGATTATCTATCTTTCTCTCTCCAGCAGCTGCATAATCCCACGCTCATAGAAGTTATGAGGTTTCTGACGAAACAAAGAACTGATCCATATGATTTCTCAGGTCTTACAAGGAAACAAAAGTTTTACCACTTAAGCTATTTGAAGCAATAAATGATAATTGAGTGACGCACGGTTGGGACAATACGATGAGTGAGCCAAACCTTCCAGTCAAGTTGTAATAGTTTGTGTCCAGTAGCTAAAGACACACATGACGTAGCATTATTGTGGTGGAATACAACACACTTACTTTTTAGCTAATTGAGGAGGTTTCTCGCTTATCGTAGATTGCTCGCTTTAATTAACTGAGTTGTGACATTATTTCTCCGAATTAATGTCTATAATTTTCAGGTACCAATTCATAATAAACGACATCCTACCAGTCCCACCAAATACATAGTAAAAACTTGTTTAATTCTAAACTGGCTTTTGCAATGATTAAAGGGGTACAGCATGATCTCACATGTCTACAATTCATAATCTGTAACTACATGCTTTAAAACTAAATCAATTTCTTTCGGTTACAATAGAAGTTCAAATACACAAATAGTAGTTTATCAAATTTGTAACCCTTCATTCATGCTGCACACATACATTGTCTTTGCTATCCATCCCAAGTTGACATAATCGTGTTGATAGCTACTGTTAGTTGGTTGAATCTAAGAATTCCTTTAATCTTTTGAGTTGTTATATGCCGATCAGTTTCAATTAGAGCCAGTATTCCGTGCTATCAGCCTCGGTTGGTCGTCCGGAATGTGGCCCATTAATAATCATAAAACATATTTTCACGGCACTTTTTGAACCACTTACGGCAGGTGGAATCCTCATTGATGCCTTCACCGTACACACAGGAGCGTCATTTCAGATTTTGCTTGGGGGGGCAAAACCCCTTGATATAAGTAAAATTTCGCGTATTTCACTGATTTACTACTATTTTATTGATAAAGTCTATAGAAATCTCAAACTCAGGGGGGGGGGCAATTGCCCCTCCCTGTCCCCCCTAAATGACACCCCTGCGTACACAACACATAATCTTGCACTTTAATCAAGTCTCTAGACCCCTCGTACAAGAAACAAAATTTGAAACGACGCACCTACGTACAACATCAATCATCCTCAATTCGTTGGGAATTGAAATATTTGGTTTGGTCTGAACAACGGCTTTGCTTGTTCTTGGAAATATGAATTACCGCTAATTGCGTTCATGAGTAAAGTCTAGTTTTGAAATTGTACGGAACTGTAGGTTAGGTATTTTGGGAGGTCGTAAGCTTGTTATTGTAATGAATATTGCTCATGGATGTTTGCGGCATTGTATATTTTTATTTCTCTTCTTTCCATTGTAAATTTATAGGAAGATTCATTCACATAGAACGATAATGAGGCAACAGTTATTATCTCTCTATATTAAAAAAAAACATAATTTCAAATTACGTCCTCAATGAGCTTTCAGAAAGTTCAATGAGGATGCTCTTATTCTATATTATGCTCTTGTTATAAAATAAGCTTCTTATAGTTTATTCTGGTTTATTAAATATTTCAATTTGTTATAAAGTAACACATTTTGCCTTTATGTAGACTTCGCATATATTATTTTTCTCTTTTTCTTATAATTAGCATTTTATTCATATTTTATTAGCGTTTATTCCTATTAGATTGGCTTAATACATTTATTAAAAACATTTAAAATTCAAAGGTAACTGGATTGCATTTTCTTATTGTGGTTCAAAATTAAATTGCTTAGTCGAAAGAATGAATGTGATTGCATATAGAAAACATACTCTTATTTTTTTTATTTTTCTTTGTTCCTTTTCCTTGTTTTCCTTATTTCCTTTAAGTTTACATTTAAGATTCTAAAGTTATTTGACATTTTGTTGAAATCTGACAAGGACCGGACATGAACGTGTCATCCGGAGACCCGAATCGAACCTAGTCCATTCGATAGACATAACAAAGGTAAGTTCATTCAAAAAAAAATGCCATAGACAACTAAGTAGGTCCTTGGGGCCCATTAACTCTGTTAGTATAAAGAAAATTATCCTCGTAGTGAAATAGCTATTGTATCAACACTGTTCATTGGATAGTCATGGTTTGTCGTTCATTCTCTTCAGCATGAAACAAGCTTTTCAAATGTGTTATGTATTAGGGCCCATAACGCACTTGAACAGGGAAAATTAGGAGAATGTAGGGAAAATTCCCACCTGAAATCCCATCCATCAACTTTGGACCCCTCTGGAGTGGCTCCGGGTGAAAGTATACAATCCAAATATATCTTGAAAAATACTATAGGGAATAAGAAATGTGTGTACCAAGCTTTGTGTTGATAAGCGGAATAGATATGAGGGAAAAGCTTGTATATATACCAATACACGCTTTCCCTCATACCTATTCTGTCTAGCAATATAAAACTTGGTACAGTTATTTTTTTATCCTCTATAATATTTTTCAAGATACATTTAGAGTGTGTGCTTTTGCCCGGGGCCATTCCATAGGGGTCCAAAGTTGATCAGAGGGATTTTAGGAAGGAATTTTCCCGACATTCTCCCAATTTTCTCTGTTCAAGTAGGTTAGGGGCACCAATACATAGCATCTCTGGGATGTTTTTCTCATGCTGACGAGAATGGACTATAAACCATGTCTCTACGATAAACACTTTTGATTTAATAGCTATTTCACTGCGAGTCTACGATTTTCTTTATATTAACAAGGTCAATAGAACCCAGAGACTTACTCCGTTGTCCGTTCCCCTACTTTTTGTGCATGAACATATCTTTGTTGTGTTTATCGAACGGACTAGGCTCGATTCGGATGTCCAGATGACAGATTCATGTGCGTTCCTTATCGGTAAGACCTGATAACCTAATATTAACGTAATTGGTTTCTCGTAAAATAAGATTGAATGTGGTTTGTTTTGTTTAATGAAACAATAATATTTTTAGTTTCGAGCGACGAAATTAAAGAATAAAATATGGTGATCGTGAAAAAAAAAAACAATATGATTTTTCAGCAAACTTAAAAATTTCATGGGACATATATAGCGAGAGAGTTATTGTGCGACATCTGTTCGTCCTGATGAACTCTCACCTGGAGACAACACGCATTCTCAACCAAATTTTAAGCTTAAGATTTTTTATGATGACAATTCAGGTTATTTATTCAAGTTTTTCCCTATCTCCAAAAATAACGGTAGTTTACTTAAGCGTAAAACTAAAAAAAAATCCAATTGTCTCGAGGAATGCTCTAACGATTTTGTTTATGTCTTACAAATGAATTTTTCGAAAGGAACCCCATCATGTGTTACATGTCATTTCCCTGGGAAAAGTGGAGAACCGGAACTGATAGTTCATCATATTCCATAAATAATATTTCAGTAATAGCCTACCAATGCGAAATAATCCATTTGTGCTTAAAAGTCTATACGGGATGGTTTATTCTTGAGATAAGTTTCTTTCGGATTATTTTTTTCAAAAACGACTCAAGTGATTTTCTTCACACTTCAAAAATAAATATGGGCTTCATTAATAGCACGACAGTATGGTATAACTGTCCATGTATCTCATGTGCATTTCTTTAAATGAAAAGTAACTTATACCATATTATAAGGATATGAATGAAACATTTCTTCATAAAATTGGACAAAACACCCTCAGTTGGTTTTGGGAAAATTAATTCTGAATGATCTCTCCCTTTCCTCAATAAACTAAACATTTTGGATTTTTACCAGAAAATAACGTATTGTACGTTTGATAATGGACTTATAAAAAACTAAAAATTGTTGTTACAGACGTTTTGCATAAAAATGTTACTTTTTTAGTAAACTATTTTTCCTTAGGAAGTAAAATTAGAAGTAAAGTAGAGTTAGAAGTAGAATTAGTAGTTTTAGTAGTAACATTCGAATCCCATTCCATATGTTTAATATTTGGTGCTTACACATTCATCAATATTGCCTCTAAACAAGGGTATATAGATCAGAAAGAACATGTATCCAAACAAACAGACATCCATAAATCAACGGACATCAATTCAGTGATTATTTCTTTGCTTTTAACAACACGCATATAAACAGAGAAAACAGACATTACACACCCTGATTGGTCAATTCACAAATTGTGTTTCTAACATAGTATAAATGTTCAATATGAGATCCACAAGGTACACGACACATCTGGTCTATAATCAAGTTCCTACCAAACTCTTCCTCCATGCCAGGGCCAATATCGGCCACAACTGGACTGATGCTCTCACACAATTCAATCACAATTGTAACACGTCACGGCACAAATATCCTGAATTTTGCACAGAAATGCCGTCGAACTTACACAACGGACTTAGTCGCATGAAAATCAAGCACACAGAACGCTTTCTGCTATGCTGTAGAAGTCATATTGCTCACTCCGACTAAAGCGCCTCCTGGTGGATATCTATGTACATACGTCTCTGCAATAGAAAGAGAAAATAAAGTGTTTTGAGATTATATTCCGGAAGAAAATTATATTTGCAATTAGAGCTCATTACGGTTGCAATAAGAAATTAAGGAAATCGAGAACCATTTAGACTCAACCGGAATATACTGTATATAAATATATTGGCATGCAGAGACAATAAAACGTGTAAATACTCCGTAATCTTGAATATAATTCCTTTGCTAGATTTTTGTATTTTTTATGCCCATTCGACTCTTCAAAGTAACGATTTTCTATTTTTAGGAAATATTATTATTATTATTATTATTATTATTATTATTATTATTATTATTATTATTATTATTATTTTGCTAAGAATTATTTCCGTATTTTGGACTTGAAGTAGATCAGAGATAAGTGAACAAATACACTCTTAAATTTAAAACACACGTACCTGTTTCTGGAGTAAAAGGCAAAAATAAATTCCAACATGTAACGTGTAAACGTTAATATAGATGCACCAAAATGGAAAATGTTTATTGTATATTGTATTACTGTAATGTGTTATAATGGCTGCGCTATTTAAATATATACGTTTCAGAGCAGAACTAAATAAAAATTGATAAAAGCTAAAGATGATCCAGAATGAAGTAAATTCTTTGTATGCATACTACCTTCTGTCTCGATGTCGGCACATTATTTATGTACGATAAACATGTCTGGAAACTTGGCCAAACATAAATTACTGAACTAGACACGTGGAAGAGAGTAAGGGTGGTGGAAAGGGGTCTTCCTGAGAATAAGTAGTGCGTAGTCAGAATATGTGATGAGGGCTGGCACATGTGATGCACGTTTTCGATTTTGCAAGTTCTATAAACTCCATCTCGAAATACCTAAGCTTAAGTTGGTTAATAAAAATTACGTTTCCATGCGTGAATCCTAAATACCTTGCTTGGAAATTTTGTTATGATAGTTTTAGCCTAAGAATTATCGATGGGTTTGTTTCCATTCTGTGATCACACTATAAGTTGTGATTCTTTACAGTCATAGAATTAGACATTTTTGGCACAGAATACAGGGTGTATCAAAAGGGTTGACTAATGTAGTGGACCAACCCAATGTGCTCAGTGTATTGTAGACAACATCTCATGAACACTGGTGAATTTATGCGTTTTACTTTCAATGTTTCCATTTCTCTTCCTTTCTTACTTGTCTCTATTTACTTACCCAAGGTTAATAAATCAGGCACTTTTGAATATTGATATTGGTAACGTTAATAATAGCAATAGGTCTCACAACTTTGCTTTCGAGAAGCAGCCTGTGCATCTTTTGAGAAGCTGACTACTGGAATTTTTTAATTACCTCTAATACATAAATTATTATATAAAAATGAACGTAACTATGTGTGCGTGTTTATCACGGCCAAATGTCAAAGAAAAATGGGTCAGAGGGGATTATGGTGGGTGATGGGTCAGAGTGAGTCATGGTGGATTGTTAGTTATGGTAGGTCAGAGTGGGTTACTGTGGATTGTGGGTAATGGGTCAATTTTTCATTGAACAACTCCATCTCTGGTCCTCACTTGGGAACCAGTCGCATCAAAGGCGAAGAGTTCAAGTGTAAGTGTAGGTCAGTATATGATATAGGTTGGTGATGGAAAAGAACGATACAGTCCAAAATAGAAATAAAAGTAATAGTTAGACTAAACGAATATTTTGAAAAGAAAACATTTCAATCTCCAGTTTTTTTTTCGAAATTTAACTTTAAATTTTCCCAATCTTTTTAATGAAATGTTGCACGAATGCCGATTCTACGATAGAAGTGAACTAACAAGGCAGGGGTATTCCTTTTCGTAGACATGATTAACTTTATATTATGATTTCTACTAAAACAGCCTTACCATTTGCTTAAACATAATGCATCTCACAGATTCAGAAGTCAAATTAGAAAATACACTGCAAATGTAAAACTTCGTCTTTTAAAATAAACTCCTGAAATTAAAAATAAAAGTCAAAATACTAAGTTTAAAGTGTAATTTAATATATGTATGGACTTACTCTAGAGTCAATAGCAACATTTTAAACAGTAAGAACAGAAGTTTGAGTTAGACCAGGAATGGAGTAACTAGTGCTCTCGAAGGGTCGGGTCGTGTCGGGTTGAAGACCGACCCGACCCGACCCGTGACCCGAATTGACTGACCCGACCCGACTGACCCGAACCGTGATCCGATCTGATTGACCTGACTCGATAACCCGACCCGAGCTGACTCGGTTGACCCGACTCGACAACCCGACCCGAATAACCCGACTCGAGCTGACCCGACTGACTCGACCCGACAACCCGACCCGAGTAGCCTGACCCGACAACCCGACCCGAGCTGACCCGAGTTGACCTGACCCGACCCGTTTGAGAGCACTAGGAGTAACCCATCTGGAGATCCGCGACTAGAAAAACTATGTAGCCCCTGACCTCTCCTAATATATTTGTGTGTAAGTACAGTAGGAAAGTTAAGGGAATACACGTAGTTCTATTACACCAACTATTCAATGTATTACATGATATTATACCTAATGGAACCTTCCAAAAAATGCATAAAAGAACACACAAAGTTACCCTATTATATAATTGTAATAAATAAAAAATGTTGATGATTGTATCTTGTATGATTCGTTTTAGACAGTCAATTGTGATTTTGATTAGAGTGTAGGCTTCCATCCACCTGGAGACCCTTGTCCGCAGCTCCTCAGCCCCCCGTAATCCGGCCCTGAAAAGACGCTGACTCAGTGGAGCCAGTATGGAGTAGTAGACCAATCTAAGGAGTTAGATGTCTGATCTTGTGGAGAAGTCCATTTTGTGTTTGAGTACCACTTATTTGATTTTAATTACGTAATTGTCATATTTATGAAACTCCATTCAAGGCTACTTCCTATAATTACAATAGTTGCAATAAAAACAAAAAATGCATGTAGTAAATAATAATGAAGACAATGTTGAATTTAAAACGTACATTCATATAATACTAGCAAAATAGGAAATATAAAATAAAACAAGATATTGCGATATGGTTTTCTCCTTTTTATATTCACATGCATGTAAAAGGTAGTTGTCTATTATTCTCATTTTACTGATCTTGCTCCACTTTATCGACTGTTCGCCGATGTCGGAGTAGCTCCATAATATACTTTTATGTGTATATTTTCGTGTTATTGAATTTGTTTCATAAACTGTGTAGCATCGCAGTGGAACTGCAGATATTTTCCCTGATAGACGTGTGTATGTAACGCATATGGGAGTCGTTTAAGTTTTATAGTGTGTTAAGAATTTATTGATGAATAAAGGAAATAACAATAAAAACAAATATTGCTATTTATGATGGACATACAAAACATAGTGCAAACAGTAATAAAATATGAGAAACAATGTATATTTTTGTGTTCCCTATAAAATTTCCAGTAATATTCTTCCACTTTCCCATTTTCCAAAGTACATATTTCGTATTTGATCGTCTGCAATCTGTAAGCGGTGTGTCACGTTCTGTTTTCTGTTTCACGTACGGTTACTTCATGTGTTTAAGCGTGTGTATTGAAATCCTAGATTTATCCAGTATGTTACCACATTCTAGAAATAGAAAGGTCTCAGATATTTATCTTTTGATTGGGAGGTTTCCTGTTCAATTCACTCCATTACCTTTTCAGAATGAAAATCATTAGCGCAACTCAAAAACAACAAACCATAAAAAAAACACTCTACGATAAACTGCATAATATGTAAAATGCCTAAGATCTTAGATAAACTTAAGTTTAAAAGCATAATTAAACAGGAATGCTCGAAGAAAGTGGACCCTGACCGAACTCTCCTTCCCCCAAAAATTCGAACTACTCTGGAAGTTTAATCTACTCGTACTTTTAAGAGTGATTTTACAAATTTCAATATAATTTATTTATTTTTAACGAATCTACGACGGATAGTGGTTTTACTCGGAACGTACTCTAGAAATGATGCAGGCTCATTTATTTATTTTTGTTCTTTTACATTTCTTAAATAAATATATTATTAGTACTGTGACAATACGACATAACTTATTTGTTCTACAAAAACAGACTACTAAAATTATTTTATTCTTGGAGTGAGTGTTTCTTTCGATTACCTCAAAAACCACTCAGGCAATTTTGTTTATGTTTCATAAATAAATACAGATTCTAGAGTTAACATAGAGATTTTAATGTTTATAATACATGAATTCTATGTAGATTTGATATAAGGTCGATATTCTTGTTTGCGCTTTAGTGAGTTTATCTCCTTTGCCTTTGGTGCTAGGCAACCCAAATTACATCTCTGTTATTTGGGCTGTATAACGTCACCATTCTTTTCTTTTGGAGTAGTGTTCATTAACTTCACGTTTGTAACCAAGAAAAAATAGTAATATATGCTTTCAACATTGAAAAGGAGATGGAAACAACGTTATTTCTCCGTTACTAATTGTAGTCTTGGATCAAGATCTATGAACTCAGAAAAACTACCCACCAAGTATTACGTTCAATGTGTAAAAACTTATTTATTTTTATTTTATTTTATTTTGCAAAATGGAGGGCATAATATATCCTTTTAGTATGTTACAAGTATTTGGACACTAGTAAAAATTATAATTATTAGAGAACTTTTTGCTTTACTTTTGTAAACTGAATTGTTTGTTAGATTGTTCGACATACTCGAAGGAAATAAACAAATAAACTTTGATATTGGAGTAAAAATACTCCTTTTTTTCGACTTTCAAATAAATTCAAACGTGGCATAAATGACTTTTCTGCTTATCCTCCCACATAAAGCCTGGTTTTCAGTTGCGGAAAAAAATTGAAAAATAGAAAAAGTAGACTTAAACTTTCTACAAGTATACATTTTTAGCTACATGATGATACGGGAAACGGATTAATATAGAAGGAAATTAAACGGAGATACAGTCCAATGATACAGTCCCCATCAGTAAATATGGGATAACCATGAAATAAAGTAAATAGACGCGACTCATTCTGCTATAAAATTACGTAGTGAGTGGATTTTATCTTATCTCAAACGGTTATCGTCGAACATTCATACTTATAGGATCATTGTGATTAACCAAATTTAAAAAATCTCAACGATTTATTCCTCTACAGGCGACAGTTTCTTCATTGCCTCTCAGTGGTTTTCGTCTAGTTTGTAGTTACTCACTTCAAATCCAAACTTGCATGTTGTGCAATTCACAGATACAATTTGTTTACGAGTGCCCACCAAAAAACGTGCGCAATTCAAAGTTCATCCGCAGGTTAGAATTTCCCAATTGTCACAGCTTCGCATACCTCATAATCTTCTACATTTAAAGTAATCTTTGCATACTGATGACTACACGGAGTTTCCTCTGCTTACTTCTGCTAACCCAGGTATTTGTTTAAGTCATGACGTTGCAGCACTTGAAACAACCCACGATCCCGTCATTCGCCCCGAGGCACCTATGGAAGAAGTTCGCTCTACTGACCCGGAAGTTCTTGCCTCTCTGGTAAATATTGCACGACACCCATCTAATTCTGATCCCAAAGCCCAGAAACTCTCCAGGAAGGACAAATAGCTCAGGTAGGTGACCAACAGTCAGATAAGGATTTAAAAGTTGATCCTAGTGCTCCCACGGACCACGATAATCAGTTTGTTGTGCCCTTGAAGCAGACTCAAACATCACCCTTGATAGGAATGTGCAATCACTTACTAATGACTCTGCCAGTCAATCTAATCCCAATTTCCCTGTATATGAAAAACATAAACTTTTCAAATTAAAGACAAATGTTACTTCAGTTTCGAAAACTACTAAAGGAAGCCGTGCTTCAGATATTACACAATTTCAGGTGCGCGAATCTGAGCCACCTTGAAAAAACTTGAAAGCTGGTAACCCCGTTGGTCTCCTTTTCAGCCCTTTATGTAATGTTCACCATTTCGTTTAACTCTATTTTTGTTTATGTTTATCTTTATGTATAGTTTCAGTTTTGTCACCATTAACCCAAATGGATTTACCTCTCCTGTTAAACATGAAGCGTTAAGAGATTTTATTTACAAAGCAGATATTGATGTGTTGTTCGCTCAAGAAGAAGCCCTTCCAGAGTATGGTTATCTCTCAATCATGCATGCTATTATCGTTTTACGGAGAATGAGCTAGGTACAACTATTATGTATCGTAATGATATAGTGTTTAAGACAGTAAATGATCATCCAAATGAATGAATATCCGTTGGGTTGGTTCAACACATCAAATTATTTAATGTTTATGTCTCGTTTGGTTCTCACAAAAATCTAGAGAAGCAGGATTTTTTCAACACTGACCTTGCAAGGCTTTATTTAATTGTACCAACTCTTGTATATTAGGTGGAGATTATAACTCAGTTTTACAATCTATTGACCAGATTCTAAACTATAATTTTCTCCTGAACTCCAGCGAATAGTAGACACATAATATTTGGATGTGTTCAGTACCTCACTTTCGGGTTTAGGTCAAAACTCCCACACTGAAGAAATGTCAAAACGCCCACACAATCGGTCCTAACTCCCACACAAATGGACAAATTTCCCACATGCACGAACGGTCAAAACTACCACAGCCAATCTACCCACTGACCCAGGTCATTCATTTCATACGTTCCAATCCTCTAGTCGCTTGGACCCTTTTTACATAAGTCGCTCACTTGTTGCACAAGTACGAGACGTTAAACTCGAACCTGTCTCTTTTAGCGATCATTATGCTCTTATTATAAGAACAACCCTACTAGTATCAACATTTATGAGAAGTAATCCCCGTTGATATTTTAACACTTCTATACTTATAGATCCTCAGTATCAACATTTAATACGAGAGGAATGGCGGATCTCGTTTCCGTTATTATCACACTATTAGGGCAAACTTATGTATTTTTGGAACAAGTTAATTAAACCAAGATTTCGATCTATGACTAAGCAATATTTTATTCAAAGGAACCAGGCATACAATACTCAATAGAACTATTACTGACACGGGAAAGTCCCACAAGTTGTCGCTAAAATCTGATTGCCACACAGCACATCTGATAGAGCATCATGTGAAATGAACATGAGAAAAATTTAAGATGCTATGGGCCAGAAGAATAGGAGCTAGGGGTCTTCAAAATTTGAATATCCAAAAAATTATATCATGGAAAAAATTATATCATCCAAAAAATTACATTATGTACGTTTAAAGTGAATATCTCGAAAAGAGTTAAAGCAATCAAAACAAAGTTGCACAATATAATGGGAACAAAATGTCCTCTCGAAAACCACAGTGTTTCCATAGATGAAGCAGTGTTGCCAACTCAGCATAAAGTATTTTATTTGAAATAGCACCATATACAAGTGTGCACAGATTTAAAATGCTCTAGTATCACTAAACATAACAGTGAAGTGTAGTAGTACAGTGTTGCACACTATTGGAGCTACGTGGGCTGAAAATGCACAATGGAGAAGTCTGATATGTGGCAACAGATGGTAATAAAAGAATCTAGGTCTCATACTATGAATTTAGTCCGAATGCATAACACAGATAGTATAACATAGCAAAATGTCACAAAATATTGATGTATTTGAAAAACAAAATTGAGTGATGCTATTTTTATGTCCTGTGCCAGCTGCGAAGCTATATAAGAGTGTAAAGTCGGATCCGAATCACTATGAAAGAGAAAGATAACAATGAAATGTAAGGTGAAAAGTACAACAGAAACATATCCGAGGCGGGATTGGAGCCCGCGATGCCTAATATGTCGGTTGTGTAGCCTTCTAGACCACACGGCTATCCTATCCGACTGAAAACGAAATGAGGTAGTAATAAAATATTTTCAATGTGAATATTTTAATATTTCAGTGTACAAACATAATCATATGGTATGTAGGAGAGGAAATAAAAGAATATATCACTCAACACGAAAGACAGAAACCAAGAAATTACTCTTCCAAATATTGATAAGATAATCGAGAACCAGTTTACAGAATTAGAGAACACGTATTTCTTTCCTCGCGTGTATCATTTTGTTTTCGCTAGTTGGCTACAGAAGTGTAATGCAAAGTCCTCGCTTGTTTGTAATGCATTGCTTTATTACTCTTTGTTGCCACATATCAGACTTCTCCATTGTACTCACTTTAATGTAAACAAATTACGCATATAGACGATTTAACATAATTTGGGGAGGCAATTTTGTGGTCCATTGGCGTTTCATCGCGTCTCTGCCGCTAGCGGGCCGATGGTTGTATAATTTTCAAAATGGAAGTGGGGCCACAGCGGATTGTCGCTGCAGGGCGGCCAATTTTTGGCGAGATGTTACTAGTTGCCAATTTGTGGTCTAGCAACGCTTACTTCATGAGAAGGTAATTAATTGAATTTGTATTCTCATAATGCACGTATATTGTGGTTAAACCGTGACTAAATCCGGGTAACTTTTGTTCTAAATTAATTAGTCACATGTGATTAACTTATTTGACTACTATCTGCTAATCAGATATCCTGAATACACTTATGATAATCATGCGTTGGTGAAACCCATAGTATGGCAGTAGTCGTGCGTCGAAACGACTTTGCATAAGATCCTAATTGTTATGGTCATTAATTAAGAAACTGTAAACCTGCAGAGAAGAATGTCACATGCATACTAAGTCAGTCAACGTGTACCAGCATCTCAAGGTTGGAAGCATTGGTAGAGTTCTATAAATCACGTCCTCATGTACTTCCTTTTTTTTAAAAAATTTCAAGTAGCAAATGGAGGTCAAAGATGCTATGGCGATATTTCACGTTTCATATTATATATACTAAACTCGTATATTACTAGTACTTGACTATCACAGTAAATTCTTTTCGCAAATCAGAGTACAGAGTTACTATGAACCATGACCTGTAGTGTAATATTATACAATTCTACATATTTCGTTATTTTTTGTATTTTTCAATGAAATGTCTGATTTAAAAAAAAATATCTTTCAAATCGAACAATAATGAGATAAAGTTCTAAAGGTGATCGCAAACCATTTTTTTCTAGTTTTACCTCTACTCTTATGGCCTTAAGGCTAATGGAGACGGATGATCAATTTAAGTGAATGGATCTGAAAGAATTAGTGGAATTAAAATGTAGGAGGAAAAGGAAGAGCCGTGAGCAAACTACGGACCGGTGACGTTATCCACTAAAACAAAACAACAAAAGAAAACTTGTTTTTAGGGTGATGATGGAACTGTGGAATATCCTGGTTAGAGTGTGGGCAACTTTTTGTTCCTACTTGTGGAATATATGCGGATATAATGTCAGATTTTTCAGTAAAATACGAAAACATATTAGAAATGTACTGTCGTTGTACTACATGTAAAAGTTAACGCTATCTTTAAAATCAAACGACTTCTCACTATCTTCTATATGTACTTTTTCTCTATGTAGATCAATATTGAAACCGAAAGTTGCTGTGGATTTTTACCACTTCTGGCTCAAGAAGGGAGTTAAGAATGAACAGAAAATCTAGTCTTGGGATGCTACAGATGGATAATATATATATAATCTATAGCATATAACCGCTTCTCTATATCTACTACAGTTTTTACTTTATACTGATCAACGGAATATATTGATTTATAACACTTAGGTTTGGATATTGCGTCGAAAAGCAAGCCAGATTCCTAATGCTTAATCCCTATATTCCGACCAAATTTGATAATGATGGATGAAGTACATCTTGAGATTTTGTCTCCCAGACGGACATTATACATCATTATACATTAATCATTATACATTGTTTTGCTGTCTCCTAGTATCATAATGAATATATTAATGCAGGTATATTTTAATACAAGTTCTATCTCATGATTTTCGCATAGGTAGCTCAGTGGTAGAGCTCTAGTATCATAATGAATGCTTCGATCACCGGCCAAGTAGGTTTGTACCCGGTGGCCAACATCATACTCGTGGGTTTTCTCGGGGTACTCCCGCTTCCTCCCACTACTCATTCCACCAATTCTTTCATCATCATTCATTTGCTTTAACCATCGTCCCTTTAGCGTAACAAGCATAATCATGGAAGGTCATACTTACTTATTTCATTTCATTTTCTTTTCTCGTACAGGATCAAACTTTCGCTTTTTCAAAGTACTAAACTTTTCTTCATTTTTCAAAAGTTACGCATGACGTTTTACACTTATGTATTCCATTTTGTTCAGGTCAATAGCTTCTATCAATTCAACAATGTTATGTGATGCAATAACGTGGAAAATCAAAAGGTGCGAGGGAAGAAACTGTGTATGACGGAAAGGAAAATGCTAAGATGGGTATGACTGTGTCACCAAAATGAATAAAAGTTTAAACAAAAGAAGACGAAATAGTGCTAGAATAACTGAGAGTTCAAAAAAAAGTATAACAAAATAGATTCCTGTGACTTGCTTACATTAAAAAGAAAAAACTTTGTAGGCAAGATGGTGAAGGAATTCACAACAGGAAACAGAAGATCAAAACAATAATAATTAGATTACATGAATACGTACTTTCATAAAAATATATTCACAGAAAATAATGTATGAGACTTAGTGAAAATACATCGTAAGAAATGTCGGCACAATCAAAGCCGGAAAGGATAGTATAAGAGATGTTGAATACTAAAGCAATACACTTCTGCATTGTGCAAAACTTTTTTTTTTTTTTTTTTTTTTTTTTTGAGGTTGACTATATTTATAATAATATAGGATCTTAATTCTTAAGACTTGTTTTACGTAGAGCTAAAAATTTGAAAGAATATTTAAGCTTCTTTCCTTTCGCTTGCCGCGCGGTCAAACTAATTATTTGTTCTCCGCAAGATGAAGAGATGAGCAACGACATCCTTATCTGCTGCTGTGATGAAATCAGAAGAGGCGCCCACCAGCGTCTCTGGCTCAAGTGGCTGCAGTATCAAAGTCGCTGACGTTGAACTAACAACCCAAGGATTCACCTCTCTTCCGCCATTCCCCGCCCCCTTACAATCTCACTCAGAGTATCTTCCTCCTGAACGAGGAAGAAGGAGCGCTTCCCAATGGCTTAAGCCTTAATTAATGGGTGGTGTGAGCGAAGCAGCGTATTCTAACAGCTAAGGATTTTGCAAGACGCTAGACCTAACAACCCAACATGGCTCCCTCATCAATGAAGCTATCATGAGGTTATACATCTTCCTACAACTCAACTACTTACCTTTAAGTCCAATATATATGCGTTTGGTAAGATTTTCCTGCAAGAAAACCATATATATAATCCGAGAGTGCAACTTTGTGGCAAAATCTCCCTAAAATGATGAGGAAAATGTTTTGAGAGATTCAACAGCTCACCTTAAATATATTTATATCGTGATCTAGAAAATACTCAGTTGATTTACCTCAAGTTATTTCTCGATCCACTAGTCCCTAATGACCAATTAAATTGCTTTGCAGTGCTAAGTTTGATGTTTTCTTAGTGTAATCTAACATTCTACAAATTTATTTTAACATTATTGTTGTTATCACTATCATGTCATTATTATTAGTTTCTACCAAAGTAGAACAACCATATTAGCCAAGTGGTAAGAAGAGAGATCCACTCCTCTCATTTTTTCCATTAGGGCTACCCTCAAACTCACTTTTCTAAATTTCAGTGCATGAGTAAAAGGTGGTCAATATTATTTGAGAGTGAGTGCTATTGAGAAAGAAATATTAATTTGAGGATGAGGATGAGTGCAGGTGAGGGAGTTGTGCAATTGTGAGGGTGGGTGAAGGAGATGTATAATGGTGAGTGATAGTAAGGGCGAGGTAAAAATATTGTTTTTACTATGTATGAATTAGGAAGAAATGTCGGTATATGGGTTAGAATATATGATTGTTATTAAAAATCTGAGCACAATATTAAGTTTCCAGAATTTTGTAAATTAAAGATATTGTGTCGGTACAAAACCATGTTTATTGAACTTATTTTTGAAACAACGTTGTTCTTATAAGATAATGGAATTAATTGTATTATTGATATCGAGATAAATTTATTGAGAAACGCTGCCTGGCAATAAACAGATAAGTGACTTCACGCTTTATGTCATGATGTATCATATCTACGATACCTAGTGGTATGTGTATAAACTCTAGTCGTCTCTTTACTTTAACGAATAGGTTCGTATACGCTACTCAATCGTGTTTAACACGGCAAAATTTAATGCAAATCTGTGACATGCAATTTTACTGTTTTCGTTCCCGTGAATAAGTTAAATAGTGTAAAGAACATGCAAATACTAAAAATGTGAGGTAGAAACGGTTAACTAAGGGTCGAATTACGTGTTCAAGTGGTTGTGTGGAGAAAATATTACCATTCCCTGCCAAACCTCGCTTAATGATCGGGCGTTGGACTCTTGAATGATTTTTACAAAATGGTGTGAATATTACACAGAAATGCACTGATCGTCTAAAAATAACTTCTTATAGTGACAAGTTCACTGGAGAAATAAGCAATTGGTCTAGACTATCCGGAAGAACCAACAGAATTATGGAAGAGCCGTTTCCACTTGGTATCAAATTGGATGATGGCCCAGATCTATGTCCTTGGGAGTAGAATTGCGGTAAAGAAACCATTCCTTCAAACAGGAATGAGTACAAAAAGATACTCCTGGGCCAAAAAATAAAAATAAACATAAAGGCTGGAACGATGAACGATGGAAGAGAGCAGTTTGGCCCCACAAATCTAAATTCCAACTTTTTGCCTTCAAATGCTAGAAGTTTGTAAGTCATCGTTCCAAAGAGCATTTTTTTTCACAACCATGAGATACCTATAGCAAGGCACGGAGAACATAGCGTCACTAATTGGAAATGCTTTACACACTACTAAATTCACAACTTATTTCTAATAAGTGGAATGATAAATAAAAAGGTGTTTCACAACATTTAAATAAGGCATAGAATTCCATTAGGAACGCGGATTTGGAACAGTAACTTTATACCACAACAGAATTACCATTCCAAATATTCTTTCAAGCTATTCAGAAAGTACTTGTAATGCAAAGAAGATGCTTCTATCACCTACATAGTCGCCACAGTCACCGGATTGGTTATCCTTGTATTCTTGTAAGATGAACTTAACAGGATAGTCCGTCAATAAATTCCAGGAATACTGAAGATCTTTGAAAGGCTCTTCAAAGCTGCTGCAGTCGCATAGCTTCGTAAAAGTTAGATAAATTAATCAAACAAATACCAAGCAGTTGTAAAGCTCTTATGAAGGATAAAAGGACAGGCATTTCGTTATACTTCAACATACTTACTAATTTGCCTCAGTGGAAACAGGAACATTATGTTTCAACTTCTTTATATAAGCAATAATGTTTATTTTACAGATCAAGTACTATAAACCGGGTTTTATATGGATAAATATCTTGGGAGGGGGGATTTTGAAAATCAGTAGTGTGCTCAGGCTTCTGACAATGACTGCATACGTAATAAAATTAATACATTTTTTGTGAAGTATTTATATTATTTTTCTCAAATTTCTTCTGCATTGTGAGTCTTCATTACTGGTAAATTTTCAAGGTGGGCGTAAGTTTCGCTAATCTGAATTACAACTCTGTTGCTGGTCGCCACGGTTACCTTCTGTAATCAGAAAAACATCAAACTAAAGAACACCTTAATATTCTCGTAAATTAGTGTGGCCTATATAAAATGTGTTCCTGTCTATTGGTGTTAATGTTTTATAAATAAATAATTTCATGAACACAATTATCTCAAGAAGGTAAGCTGTTTTCGATACTCACTCTCTCTGATCAATTGGTATAGCACCCTACCGCCATCTATATCAGAGTCCTTCTCATGGAGATAGTCTATCCCTGACCCACCTCCTTATTTTTTTATATACAGTATACAGTAAAGTACAAACTAATATTTAAATCGCACAAAATTCTTTTTTCAAACAAGTGTGTTATTGACTTCAAAATGACAAATAAAAATATACTGAAAACTTAGCGCAGGAAAACAATACTTATTAAGAATTTAATATTTCATTCTATTACATGTCTAACGTTTTTTACGCTGGTAACTCTCTGATGGCTCTTCATTTTCGGCAAATATGTTAGTTCACAATACACTTTGCTCCCATACTTGTATCTATTCCCAACAAAGTGAGTTTCATTTCACATTCTTAAACTACGTTACGCTTTCGAACTATGCATTTTTTTACACCAGTCACCATTAAAAATGCAACACGAAAACGGAGACAAAATAGCAGCGACAAAGTTGGCAGGCAAAATATTAATATTATAAAGATCAAATGATAAAACATACTCTGTGTGCGATTCGTGATAAAGAGCGGCAGAGTTTGCAGGTGTGAGAGTTTGTGTAGCATCGACCAGACGTGTTCGAATGGAGAGAGAAGGGGTAACACGCCGACCAGGGAAGCAGAGAAAAATTGTCCAGCCTGAAAGCGTAGGCAGTATGTGCAACGTGAGAGCGAGCGTTATCCTGCTGGAACGTAGTTGCAGGCAAGACCTACATTAAGCGGGTCCAGCACTTCGTCAATGTATTGTTTGCTGGTCAACTGTCCGTTAATGTAATTTCAGGGGAGCAGAATTCAGCGTCATTACATACTACATCATGAGTCAATGCGGCGATATAAAAGGTAGACTTCGGCCAATCTAGTACCAAATATGGATGCGGCCATCATGATGTTGCAGACAAGCGAAAGTCATCTAGAAACAAGATGTTAAGCCATTCGTCTCTTCACGCTCGGCGTTTGCGACATCATTGCAATTTTTCATACCTACGCTATGCAGTAAGTAGAAACAACAATGGTCACAATCTAAATATACCCCACTCTACCATACGATGTAGAACTGTTCGTGACGAAACTGGGCGCTGTGCTGCAGCACTCAATGCTTCATTCAGTGTGCTGGATGTGGCTGTCCGATTCTCCACAGTCATACCGAAAGGCCACCTTTCCTTGCCCCCGTCCTATAGCGCGGTCATTGGGAGCAACGTGTCGCTGTGTATTACCTTCGTGAAGTCATAGAGTCCATATGAGATATACGGTGGATACATTCCATCGAATACTGGTATCATTGTCGGGGCCGCGGTTGTTCAGTATTAGAGCGTTCACCTATGGTGTATGGCGTTCCTGGTTCGATCCCAGCTTTCGCCAATTGAACTTTGTAGTGGATACATGTCGTGTTCGTGGGTTTTCTCGGGTTTCTCCCGTCTCCTTCCACTTTCTTCATTCCACCATTTTATATATTTATCTTCATCACTGTCTCCTTTAGCATAGCCGACTAACTCTGGGACGTAAAACTTGTGATTATGAAAGAAATCAAGACTTAATTAGTTTCGGGTCTAAAAGACGATCTTAATTCCCTATTCTTTTATAACATCGAAACTAATTTTGTCTACGTAGATAGAAATAAAAATGAAAGAGGTGTTCTGTAAAACAAACTTTTGTGGTACCCTATATAACTTCCATAAAATGTATTGTGTGAGTGGTTGAGGACTGTTGAAACTAAGACAGAATATATAACTTATGATGTCATCAGATACTTTTTATTTTGACTTAGAGGGAGACACAATCACATTAAATATAGCCCTTTTGGAAAATTAGTTATTTGATATGGAATACAATTTCATTTCATAAGACAAGGAAGCAATCAGCAAAAAGCAAACAAAACGGGGCCATATTCTCTTACGAAGTAAACAAAGCTTGGCGTATTGATTTAGCTTTCCATCTCTCTCTCTCTCTTTCTTTCTTTCTTTCTTTCTTTCTTTCTTTTTTCTCTTTCTCTCTCTGTTAAGTCCTTACCTGTCTTTCAATCTTTCATGTTTTTCCATTCTCTCTGTTCGCTGTTTCCAAATCCAATTGGAACTTTCTTAGATGAGCACCCCAAAGCATCTTTATTCACTTCCTCCTACATTTAAGGGTTTAAGGTATTCTTATACCTATCCGAACTTCAATCCTTCCATTTAAAAAAAAGAAAAGAAAAAAAGAAAAACTTTCTCTCTCATGCTATCACGATTTTATTTTATTTTGTTTACGAACCTACTATTTTCTACCTTGGGCGTCATATTTTTCCTCTTTTAAGGTTTGGTTTTTCTTCTAAATGATATCATCAGATTTCAAATTCGCTCTTAGTTTTTCTTCATAAGCATAAATATACTATATTTTCTTCTTTCATTTCTAATATGTTTCTGTCATGAGGTTTGGATATATAAACGAACTTTTCAAAAGTATGTTTCATGAAAAGCTTTATAGATTCTTTGGTAGAAAACAAACTTTATTAATTACTTAAACAGTACTTTCACAACAGAGTGCACGGTAAGAAAAATAGAAATAAGCATTAATGTATAAACACCACGAAAGGAACTTAGCATGACAATTCACGAAAGCAAACCTGTATTCTAATCATTATTTCATTATTATTTATTCTCTGTTATTCTTGGGGAAGATGATTACTCAGTGGTAGAGCGCTTGTCTCTGGTATGTAAGGTCCCTGGTTTGATACCCGGCCAAGTAAGTTTACGGTGGACAACATCGTTTACGTGGGATTTATCGGGGTATTCCCGTTTCCTCCCCCTTTCTCATTCCGCCAATTCTTCTATTATCGTTTACTTGCCTTCATCATAGTCTCCCTTAGCCTAAACAGCATTTACGTGGGACGTTAAACTGAAATATTTCATTTAATTATTTTCTTTGTTATTCTTATTGTTCGTGGAGGCAGTGCTGATTTCAAAAGATTTCTGCCGGGAGTGGGGACTTCAATATATGAGGGGGGGAAAAGAACTCCAAAATACTAGTAACCTAAATTGATCATGATCAGAGATATAATTTGACGGAAAGTCTCCCCAGGTCTTATCATGAAACCATCACTGCGGAGGAACACGGTGGCTTAGTAGCAGCACATTTGGGGTAATTAAGTGTTTAGAGGCATTAGGCTAATGATAGTAAGAAGAAGCTGAACCTGGGTTTATGTTCCATTGAAAAGCATGAGCGTTTAGATTAGCCTTGATCTTTCAGTGTTCGTTTTCCTTTTCAGTCTGGTAGAAATTCAAAATTTAAAAGAAGTTAATAAAAGAACTGATGTATGTTCGGGAGTTCGTTTTCTTTTAAATGGTATACAAATATAATTTAGCATAGATACACAAACATTTTTATCCTTTATCATTTAACTATAGTTTGTAAATTAGTTAGTTAAAAGTACTGATCAGAGGAAAACCTACGTGTAATCATTATAACAGTAATAACCAGGGCCCGGATCTTGTTGACCAGTCAACTTTCTTCTGTTCCGCATAGGAGAAGGCAAGTTCAAGTAAAAACGTTATCCATCAACTCTAGGTTCTAAAAATATAGTTTTTTAGGATCAACTTTTGGTCTCTTTTTGCTGTTTTGAAATTTCAGGTCATTTTTTAATATTTTAAGGTAACTTTTAGGTCACTTATGGTCTTTTTATTCTTTTTTTCTACATAAGGAAATCTTTAAATGAACACGGTTTACGGATGTGGAAAAGACGAAGTTGAATAATCTCTTTTCTTACTTCCTGACTATTGGAGTGGAAAAACTGCATTCTTAACAAGCTAATGAAAACTAAACTGTAGCTGGTTAACGAAAGGCGGGGGTTGGTAGGTGGCCAAACAGATAGTTTTGGGTTATTGACCACAATGAATGTTATCACGTGAATAACTAAAAATGCATTAGAAAGCGTACAAGGGCTTTACACGTGTTTTTATCTATTATTTTCATGTAGTCTAAACTTGCTAAGTTTTATTGTTTAAGAGTGCTTCCTAGTTTCAACTCGGGAGTGAACTGACGCTTTCAATACTTACAATGCCGTACAATGGACTGATCAATGGACATAAGTGATAAATGGACTGCAACTAACTGAAACAAAACTTTTTGAATATGAGTGAGACATGTTAATTAAAAATCCAATGGATATTAAAAAATGTCAATGTTTAATGAAATAAAAGTTTGAGAAAACGTAAGTTTTAAGGTCAATTTTTTGTGATTTTAGGGTCATTTTACAGGAATTTTAGTATCATTTTATAGGTCACTTTTTAAAAATTTTTAGGTCAACAAGATCCGGGCCCTGGTAATAACAAATAGAGTTAACCGAACACCGATGTGCAAAGCTGTGAACACAGATTATGTAACCGGTCCGAGTTTGTCACCAGCCGAGATCGAATACCAAATACAACGAGCTTTATTCCTGATACTATGGGCTCCTTGCTTACCAAATTTCAATTATATCCGGCAAGTAGTTTCCCAGGAAATTAGTATACACACACACATGCATGCATAGAGTAAAACTATATGCTCCTATATGGTTACACGAGGAGCTAATTACAAAAATATATTTATCAAGTTCTTTTTCTTTTATTTAAAGCACTTATCTGAAACAAAAGACGAATAGATTATGTAGTATTATTGTTTATATGACCTTAATCTATAGTATAAAATTGAAAGTGACTTGTTTATGACTCTTTATCTATTGAACCACCTGACCGATCTCGATCAAATTTTCAACGTAGATGCGTTTCTGGCCTGGGAGTGGTTTTAGTTATTCACTTTGACAGTAGAACTTACGGGAGGGGGAGGACGGGGACAGAAAATATAAAACTTAATAACTCTAGAACCACCAGATCGATCTTGATCAAATTTTGAATGTTGATGAGGTTCGGGAATGGGATGATTTTTATGATTTCACTTTGACGGAGCAACGTATTGGTGGGGGTGGAGAAGGAGATATACAAAAATCAATAAATATAAAAATAAAAGTGACTATGTTCGTGAATTAATTACTTTTGAACCGCCCAAGCGATCAGAATCAAATTTTCAATAAATATGAAGTTCACACCTGAGAAGATTTTTATCATTTAATTTTGACAATAGATCTTAGGGTGGGGGACGAGAGGAGGGGAAATATATGAAAATGAATAAAACTTAATAACTCTTGAATCACCCGACCGATCTCGATCAAACTTTAAACATGGATAAGGTTCGGGCCTGGGATGTTTTCTTCATTTCACTTTTACAGTGCAACGAAGGAGAGGGGGAGGGGAGAGATTTTTATCATTTAATTTTGACAATAGATCTTAGGGTGGGGGACGAGAGGAGGGGAAATATATGAAAATGAATAAAACTTAATAACTCTTGAATCACCCGACCGATCTCGATCAAACTTTAAACATGGATAAGGTTCGGGCCTGGGATGTTTTCTTCATTTCACTTTTACAGTGCAACGAAGGAGAGGGGGAGGGGAGATATATGTAAAAAAAATGTAAAAATAAAAGTGACTATTTCTGTCACTTCATCACGCTTATACCACCCACCCGATCTTAAAAAACATTTCAACAAAGATGAGGTTCGGATATGAGGGGGTTTTTATCACATCACTTTAACGGTAGAACTTAGGGGGGAGGGGAGTAACCTATAAAATTAAATAAAACTTAATATCTCTTGAACCATCAGACCGATTCAACATAGATAATGGGTTGCTTCCGTCATTTCACTTTTACGGTGCAACCTAGGGGAGGGAGAGTGGGGAGATATATGTAAAAAGAATAAACATAAAAGTGTCTGTCTCTGTGACTTCATCACGTTTTAACAAAAGGACCGATCTTCAACGGATTTTCAATATGAAGGAAGTTTGGGCCTGGGGTGGATTTTATCATATCACTTTGGCGGTAGAACTTAGGGGATGGGGAGGGAAGAGGAGAGATATATAAAAATAAATAAGACTTAATAACTCTTGAACTTCCCAATCCATCTTGATCAAATTTTCAACATAGATGGCTTTCGGGCTTGCGATAATTTTTATCATTTAGTGTTGACGTTCAACGTACGGGAGGGGGAGGAGGATACACACACACACACACACATATATATATATATATATATATATATATATATATATATATATATATATATATATATATATATAATGAAACTGACTGTCTATGTGACTTTACTCTTGAACCACTTACCGATCTTTCTCAAATTGTCAACATAGATGATGTTCTTGCCTTTGATGGTACTTATCTATTCACTTTGACGATAGAAATTATGGTAGGAGGGAGGATTGGGAAATATATAAAAATAAATAAAACTTAACAACTCTTGAACCACCGGACCCATCTCGATCAAATTTTCAGAATAGATTAAGTTTAAACCTGAGATGATTTTTGCCATGTCACTTTAACGATGTAACTTAAAGGAAGGGAAAGACATTTACAAATGATCAAAAATGACAGATATTAGTGTCGAATCTATAGTTTTTGAGGTCGCTGAGATGAACAGTGACATTTCTGATACCATTTAAATCAAAATTCAGGCCCACAAAATTGTGGGAGGGGATATATATCAAAATTACCAATATCAGTGTCGAATTCAGTTTTCATGGTCGCTGAGATGAACAATGACATTTCCGATGCCGTGCCCCACAACATGGAGAGGGGAGGAGAATATATAAAAATCATCGAAAAGGACCGATACCATAGAGCGTTTTAGTAATAGTCAGAAGTGACTGACTAATGGATCATGTTAGTATGTTTTCTTATTTTAACACAGCGAAGCATGTATGTAATTTATGCTACTTTTAAGTAAGCATATATCACAGCATATGGAAATATTGGGAATTAATTGGATTAAATATTTAATGAATAACTTGATAATATAACATAACAAATTTACCTTTAAAAATCTACGAGAAGTAATTTATTCTTTGGAGTAAAATTTTACAGATTACTTTCTCGAAAATGAATCAGGTGATTTTGTTCATATTTCATAAATAAGTATTTTATAATTATTCGTATGATGTTGCATAAATATCTTCCATTAGACTTCCCTTAGAATGTCATAAATCACTTTCAAGAATGTCTGTCGGGTAGATGCAGACGCTTCCATCATGTAAACTTTTATGTCTTTTAGGATAAAGCTAAAAGATGATACACGTAAGTTTGGACTTTCCAATCACATTTTATTATAAAAATTTTCCTTTTGAATACAAACTATTACAAATAAGTACAAGTGCCTCTAATATTTTGGAACATTGTTGGTAAAGTTTAAAATAGCTCAATGGCCATACGTCTTAGGGTGTATTGGATAGATACCTCCCAATGACCACGCGTCGTAGAGAATTTAGTAATTAGATGCCTCTCAGTGACCAAGCGTCTTAGAGAGTTGGTAGTTTGATAAACCGGGCGACATTGATATCTTCTATGGAGTGCTGTCTTCTTTTATCCTAAAATGTCGGCTACCTTCGTTGACCTCCTTCACTTGCCGACCATTGACGATGATAGACCACGTATTCTATGTAGATGTCTGTAAAGTATTTACATCTAGCACGTGGTGTAAAAACACATGGTCGCATCTACGTACCATTGTGTAAATCTTACAATATTCGGAAGGGTTAATTAATTCTTGAAGGTTAGTCCTTTTCTGTTTCGTAAAATACTGTTTATGCCTTTTTTGGCTATTTTATAAACAAATATTTGACTAATAATCCTAACACATGATATAAGACTCTTCTTATGGATAAATCTACAAGAGATAATTTAGTCTTATGAAGGATTTTCTTTGAGGAATATTTTCCGTAAATGCCTCATAATTTGGGTCATAATTTACAAGAAAATATTTCATTAATAACTGCAGCATAACATGATTTAGTTTAAGGAATTTAAGTTAGAGAGTTTGTGCGGTGGCTCGTAAATTGTATCAGTTTCGAGCGACGAGAGGATAGCAAGCAAAATTGAATTCGAGATTTCAACGAATTTACAAGTTTCGTGGACCACAAACACTTATAAAGTTTTTCTTGTCATCAAAACGTCTGTTTGTTTCATTCGTCCTGATGAACTTTTCCCTAGAAGCAATGCCTTTCGGCGTATCAAGACCAAATTTTAAAATTAAGGTTTCTATGTGATTTTCCACAAAGGATTTTGTTTTCAAATGTTCTTCCTATCTCTAAAAGTAAGACAACATCACTGAAGGGAGAGAAACAATAATTGAAATTTCTTGAAAACAGTTTTAAAGATTTAGTTGATATTTCAAAAATTGAACCCACACTGTAGTATAAGTCATTTTTCTGGGAAAAATTAAGAAGGGGTAGTTTACTTTGTTTTAATATTTTATAAATAAATATTTTCTTAACTTGAAAATATGGCATGACTTATTTGTCCTGAAAAATCTGCGAGGGCTAATTTGTTCTTGAGGGTGAGTTTTTTTTTTTTGACAATTTTCTAATAAAATGACTCTGGGGATTTCGTCTATATTTCGTATATAAATATTTCGGTAATAACCTGACAGTATAAGATAACTCACTTGTTCTAAGAGAATATACAAGGGATAGTTATTTTTGAGGTTGGTTATTTTCGCATGATTTTTTCAAAAGCTATTACGGTGAATTGGTGTATATGTCATTCATCAGTAACTTGACAATGTGACATAACTCATTTGTCTTCTAAAAATCTAGGAGGGGTGCTTTATTGTTGCAGGTAAGTTTTTTCGCACAATTTTCCCCCTAAAAAACCGACTCATATGAATTTTTCTTAGTTAAAAAATAAATATTCCATTAATAATAAACCTACCGTGTATAATGTTAGATTAATTACTCCTTACGAAAAAAATATCCAAAAAGAATAGTTTACTTTTGGAGGTTTTTTTTTTTAGTTTTGTAAAATACGACTGTGATTTTGTTACTATTTTATAAACAAACACTCTGTTAATAATACTAACGTATGGCATGAGTAATTTCTTACGAAAAAAATCTACAAGCAGTAGTTTATTTTGGGGAGTTAGTTTTATTTGCTGCAGAGTCTTCCGAAAAACGCTTTATATATATATATATTTTTTATTTTAGAAAAAGAAATTTACGTTAATAGCTTCAGTACAATTTGAGTTTAAGGAATTGAAGCGAGAAAGTTTAGCTTGCTGGTTCGTGCTTTTTATTTCTAATAGTAGTTCTCTGTTTTTTCAGTAGCTTATAGTAAGACAGCAAAACGCTGTTGGATTATTAATTAAATGTCAATTTTCTTCTTGTTCTTGTTCTTTTTTTGTTTTGTTTTGTTTTTTACTCGAAACATTACAGTGAACGGGTCATTGACAACAGGTCACTGACTACCTGTACATAATCGACATCAAAGATGAAAGGAATGTAGAAAGAACAAATTAAACGAACCTGTCATTAACGGTTGATCCTTTGTTATTAACAAATGTTCTTGCTTTAAATATCTACAGAAAAATCTGGAACAGTTTACTAAAGTTGACTGTTTAAAATATATATATAAAAAGCTGTTTTAAAATATGTCAATCATATTTATTTTCTGTAAGTTAGGTGCCTTAATTGGCCAGATTTGCGTGAAATTAACAGTAAAAGCGCCGATACGAAGCAAACATTGTGGGGACTCCAGGGATGCTGCGAGATAACATGAGAAAGAAATTTTGTGACAAAATACGAGACGAGATAAAAAAGATCTTCCAATAGAAATGCACTTTCCAACAGAAATGCATTTTCACTATTCCGTCTTGAAATGAGACAGCTTCAAATTTTGTCTCATACGAAGTTCTAGGAAGACTCTCCCCATGCCATAAGTGTCGGTGGGCCACCGATGGGCAACTAGGGACATCTCGCCAAAAATTGGCTGTCCCGCAGCGACGCTATGTGGTGGCTCCATTTCCGTTTTGAAAATTATACTACCAGCGGCAGAGAGCGATGGAACGCCAATGAACCACAAAATTATTTTCCCAAAATACGTTAAATAGCCTATATGCGTGATTTGTTTACATTAAGACGAGTCTAAAAAACAGTTTCAAAAAAGTAACATGCATTCTAATGTAATTTTATAACAAAATGAAACGCGTCTATTTATTATTTCATAGTTCTTCCATATTGACTTTCTAACGATAGGCGACAGTTGCCATGTAAATTCATACAAGTATACGAACTCATCCCAAGATTTTTCTCTTCATGATGTAGAGGCATGGATCTTTAGTCTTGATTCCCGGAGCTTACTTTAGGAAGAGTTTGTCATGAAAAAAATAATATACAATAATAGGCCCATACACATGACTGGCGATAGTTTTTGATGGTCCCTTCGCGATTCTCCACGACGAATCGAAGAAGCACGGACCGAAATGAAGTTCTAGGTGCTACACGGTGTTAACTTCAACGCCCCGACTCTAGATATCTGTTTCGATTAACGAAACACTACCACTAGTGTCACACTAGCGGCAATCCTTCGATGCGTCGCTATATCGACAATCGACATTTACGGGCAAGTGGGTAACTAGGTGCTGGCGACGTTTACGGCATGGGGATCTTAATCTAAATCGTAATAGAAATTGGCAGATGCTTATTCAGCTGTATATATTTAAACATCTTATACATGCATATTCCCGTTCCCCGTTCCTGTGTGCAAACAATAAGCCATTGACAGCTCATGAACATGCAGTTTGTTGTTACTAAGCTGAAGTAGATTCATTAGTACTTTTATTTTTTGTTCGCATAACAAAATGTTCTTGGGCGGCTCGTCCATAGCCTATAAGTAGCCGTAGCTTTTTCTTCTTTCTTTCTCTGCTGAGTTTGGAACTAATAGGTGAGGAATTCCTCCAGCAAGCTACGTAAAAACATTAAAGCAAGCTACCTTTTATGATAGCATGTTTGCCAGTGTACTTGACCGAAATCGAAGTGGTGTTAACTTACATTCAATTCAGGAGAGTAATAGAGTTTTCTTTTTTTTACTTGCATGTTTACCTAGGTAAAGTTACGTCATGGGAGGAGGTGCCGACGTATTTCTCGCCTAGAGTGTCAAAATACGTAAAGAAGGCTCTGAAAATGATCTGTTTCAAATTCATGCAATTACGAGAGTTCACTAGAAAATACCTGAAAATAGAACACTTCACTAAAACTTACAAAACTTCGTGCAAAAAATCCTAGCAGCAATCAAATTATAGCTGTTAACACTTTTTTTTTTTTTTTACTCTGAACTAAAATTACGAAATGGCAAGAAATCTTGAAGCGAAGCGAGAAACAGAGGTACAATAATATAGGTATTAATAGCTCTACAAAAATGTCCAGCAGTTACCAGTAAGCAATTGAAGCTGGGAGCAGGGAATATAGGCGAGAAACCTCTCGTTTTCCTTACTGTTAATAAAAAAAAACTCTGGAAGAAACAAAATAGTTGTTTAGGGATGCGAAAAGAAACTACTGTTCTCGAAATGAAAATCCACCGGAATAGACATTTTTTGAAACAGAACTCGAAAATAACACTGAAACATTTGATGGGTTCTCAGCAACAAAAGTGTGGTCAGAGCTCCCAGGTTTCCTTCTTCTGTGATCAGCAATGGCAACATACAGAGTCTTACCTGTATATTATACACACAGAGTGGAAGGTAACTCCACCGAAAAGCTTTGGGAAGTGATTCCTTATATGAAATGAAGACCTATGTTTAGCAGAAGGGGTCCAGCTCTTTTCTCGAAAAATGTTACAATTTTGGTATTTTCTGTTCACATTCGGTTAGTTTAGGTCAGGTTAGGTTAGTTTAGTTTATGTTATATTAGTGTAGGGGTCCCGCATAATTTTCCAAAAAATTACAGAATTTCGCTTATTTCTACTACTAAAATTTAAATATTAGGTTAGTTTAGGTTAGCTCAGGTTAGCTTAGGTTAGTTTATGTTAGGTTAGGTTAGATTTGGTTACGTTATGTTCAGTCTAAGTACTTGCATCATTCATTTCTAGTGTAAATTTTGTGTTTTTTACGTGCTTCTGGACTCCTTGTACTAAACATACTCCGAAATGAAAGAAAAAAAGTTCTAATAAACATGGATCGGAAAACGTCTCCTTTCAGAGTTGTAAACCGCCGAATTTTCGGAAATCCACGTTTCAAAACACTCTGAGCTAAAAACTATAGAACCTGTCCCAAGCGGTTTAAGAAATTACACAGAAACTAGTATGCACTCTGTCTAAATATCCATGTTCAGATTTCACAGGTACCAGCAAAACGAACGCACCATTAGTACTTAAAGGAGCATCCCTATACCTCAAAATCCTTTTTATATTTCGCTTCCCCGATAATGGAGGATGGTAAAACAAGGATATTTAGATAGAACGCATACTAGTCCCTTAAACCGTTCGGGATAGGTCCTATAGTTTCTAAGGCAGGACGTTTGAAACGTGATTTTTCGAATTTTCGACGGTTCATAACTCGGAAGTGAGATTCTTTTCGACCCATGTTTATTAGAACTTTTTCCTTTAATTTCATATAAGGAATCACGTCCCAAAGTTTTTCGGTGTTGTTACCTTCCACTCTATATATATGATATTATGTATGCGAGTGACTTATAACAACAATATCTTCGTCACTTTGAGTTGAGCTGTCTCTTTGGCAAAAACAAATTTTAAATAAATAAAGATTTTGAGAGTATTGTGTTATGTGTTATATGAACAACTAGCGTCAACTTCTAAGCAGAGGCTTATTTTTCTTCCTTTTTTAAAAAAAAAGCTAGAGAAAAGGAGAGACAAAAGTAAAAAAAAGAAACAATTTCATTTGAAAGGGGGGAGAAACCAAAACGACGACAATTATACCACCAGAAAAGGCACTAATACTGCTCCCATAACGGCGACCAGAACCTTCTTATCAAGTCAAGCTTTGCAGGTAGGCACTAGAGACCTCTAGCGGGCAGAAAAAGTACCACGTAACTGTCATGAAGGGAAAGCATTTGGAGGATTTATAGTTTTAGGTTGGGGTCGAAAAAGCTCCTTGCGAATCTGTTTTATTGTTTCTCCGAAGAATGCCAAGGAATGATGAAGCTTTTTACATTTCCTCGTTTTATTTTCTTTTCTTTTCTTTCTTTCTTTTCTTTTTTCTTTTACCAAGCTTCCTTTTCTTCTTTATTTCCAACCTTCTCTCACAGAGGGCGTCATAAAACTGTGGATTAATCAAAGGATTTTGCTTTCCTGGAGTTGCAGGGCTTTCTTTTTTTCTTTTTCTTCTTATCACAAGTATATTCGCGTCTTTGCACCAGGCCTCAGTACGAATTTCTTCTCTTTCTTATGTGTAATATTAATAGAGTTTCATGTGAACCCGTAAATCTTAAGGAAGTTTCTGTAGTTAATTGGGCTAAAAGACCTATTTTTCATAAGGAGAACTGTCTGCCAAGTCTCAGGTTTCGTAGTAATATTACTGATGCATTTTTGTGTTGCTAAAAAACTTCATCATATTGTATAATGAGGCTTCTTTGCAGGTTTTATACCCTCGGGAATTGGTATATTTTAATGAGAAAAATGAATGCTATTATTACGTGAGAAATAATAATAGGTATGGAATTATAAGACTATTTAAGAGGAGATTTTAATATATATATCCACAAGTTAACAAGGGAGAAATCTGCCTAAATAGTATTCAAAAAAATGTTAACTTTATGGCATTTTAAAAAAGAAAAGCAGAATCATTTAACAAAAAAAGATGAATATGTATTTATATAAAAATATAATATAAATAAAGAAAAATAATTATTGTATGAATATATTCATGGATATTGTTATTCACGTACGTAAATATGTATATATTTATGTGATGTACTTGAAGAATATTTGTTAAGGGCGAGTCACATTAATTTATTATTGTAATTCATTTATGCATTCATGGATTCATTACTGTAATTCATTGGATTTATTCATGGTTATTATTGTTCACATATGCAAACACTTTATGTAATGTACTTGAAAAATAATTTTTAAAGGGTTAATCACCAAATTTGTGCTCACACCTACCGTCGCTAACGCGCCTGTTCCCTACAAGCGCACTCTTGCGCTCACCGCTCGGCTTCACCCTTTCTACTCTATTCTATCCAATACATCTGCGATGCACACTATTCCAGTGGCTCTCAACTGATGTATCGTAATACATTGGTGTGTCACGCAAATCCCCTAAGATGTGTCGCGAAATTTTAGAATTTAAACGTCATGAAGAATTTAATAATAATAAGTTAAAATCGAGACAGACTGTACCTCCAGCGGCAGAAATAACCCTCAGTGCTATATAGAGTCATTATAAAAGCTAATTTGTTTCACTATCATAATAGATATTATTATTATTATTATTTATAATTAAAACGTAAAATAAGTGTGTCGTAATATCCTCGACGTTCATTAAACTGTGCCGTCTGTCAAAAAAGTTTGAGAACCGCTGTACTATTCAACCCCATTTTACTGTTTTACCCTACTGTACTCTGCTACTCCATTCACTTCTGAATTAGTTTTCTCTTCATGTTGCTACGCTATTATGCTCTAATATTTGCTACAACTTGATATTACACTGTTGTATTTCCTTCGCTAGTTCATTCCATGCTACTTTATTCATGTCTATTCTACATTATTCTATAGTATGCTTTCTACCCTATTCTTTTTTTAATATAGGGCTACTCAATTATACGTATCATCGAAGAAATTTGTTTAATATGCCATATTTGTACTCATTTCTTTTGAAATACTTTTCCAACTAACAATAAATGTTTAATGTCACACAACTAGTTCTACTCTATATTTCTTCGAGCAAATAAACAAACATCACTACATCCTGTTATCTCACAACATTTTCTCCTCCTTTGGAAATTTCGTGTTTGCAAAACTGTGGTAGCAACGAATCCGACCTCCGAACAAGAATTGTTGTTAATATCAAAAATGTGCTCTAGTTGCCATGAACATAATACATACTTAAGTACGTAAATAATACTTCGCGAAAATTCTGCTGTTATTAACATGCTTGTCATTAATCCATTAATAAGATCATTACACATTATACCACAGGGCTGTTCCAACTAATTACTGCAATCACAAATTAAAATTGAATTTAATGAGGGCAAGTTATTAAATCTGACACCAGGAGTTATTGGAACTCCTTCTTGGCTATACGGTTAGAGTACGCGTCATCGGCCCTGGGGATCCAGGTTCGTATTCCCAATGGGAATACATGTGGCTTGGGTTTCATGTTAAGAGGTAGGTCAACGGCTCATATAGCCTTACTGTTGACAGGAACTCAATCCGGTTTATGAAATACGCTATCTGTAAATTCACGACTATTTGTACATTGTCGAACACCACCTGCCAAGCTATTGCTACCCACGAGAGCAGAAGCTTCTTACATTGTCTAGATAACGAGACGAGAATTCAGGTGAGAAGTATTTTTTTTTTAATCGAGACAAGATGAGAAATGTCTCGAGTCTCACGGAACCAAATATTCACTCAAGTCTTACGAGGGAACCTATCTAAGTGTAACTCTGACTTCGAGTCGATACTATGGCCGTCAGATTTTTCGGAAACAGTCGAGTAAGGAAACTCAGCGAATACATATAAAATTAGTGTAGGGAGCACAGCACCTTTTGAATGAAAAGTTTGTATCCCCGGAGCACTCGTAGCGTCCCAGGCGGGGTCCAACTCAAAATTTGTAAATGGAACCGGGTGTCAAGTAGCATATTGTATGAAAGCTATTGTTAAATAAAAGAAGATAGAACAAATCGCAACTCTCTATAATAAACATGTGCAAACTGGGAACTGGTCAAAATGTCGATACAACCTACAACAGAAAATCTATGGCCACGCTTCTAAATCCGTTAACTTGCGACAATAACAAAACATAAAAACACGTTTAAAAGTGCAAGGTTTTGAAGTAAAGCAAATTGCAGCAGAGTCTCTCACACAGTCGCACAACGGACCTTATCCAAGTATAAGTGTGACTTCGAATGACCAATGGACCATAGAATAACCATGACCATTGGATTTCGTGTCCTAGAAGAGAAAGGATACATTGTCAATCGCAATCGTCGTGGAGGGTGAGATCAAAAGGCAACGGTATATGCTTCGCGCAACGGGACGCCAAATTCACAGATTGCACTGAAAAATTTCTATCGGGGGATTTGCTGAACGAGAAATGTGATGGTAGAGACGAAAAGAAGTAACCTTCAAACTGTGAAGCAACTTGGAGAGGAGTGGGGTTGGAAAAAACTGGAATAATGGTGCAGAAATAAAATATATCGGAGGGTACTTTTGAGAGAGAGACTCTGCAGCAATTTGCTTTAGTTCAATACCTTGCACTTTTAAACGTGTTTTTCTGTTTTGTTATTGTCGCAACTTAACGGATTTAGAAGCGTGGCCATAGATTTTCTGATGTAGGTTCTATTGACATTTTGACCAGTTCCCCGTTTGCACATGTTTATTATAGAGAGTTGAGATTTGTTTTATCTTCTTTTATTTAACAATAGCTTTCATACAAACCAAACATTCAGGACAGAAACATCCCAGATAACCAAACATTCAGCTTTTTCACAAGTATAAAAAGCATGGAATCGATTCTCCTACGGTAGGGAAACCGTTTTAGACATAGAGTTGGTGGACACGGGTGGTAGCGTTGGAAAGGTTCAGGTCTCCTGAGAACAGTGGTGATGTCAGAAATCTGGCCCGAGCACCGAAGTTCCAGAAATCGGGCCTTGAAGTGTTGGGATGTGTAGCAAATCTTTGTTGTGGCTTAAACGTTATACATTGCGCGAGACAAAATTATGAATTCAGATATAGCTTATATACAGGGTGCAAAATTTCAAAGTCAGACGCACTCGCCAATCCAAAAATGATGATCGCAAGTATCTATCACGTACAAATTATGAGGTCCGCCCCCCACCCCACCCTACGGCCTTTGGTTTGAAAGAGGAAGGCTTCACATTCCGTGTTTTCTCTAACTCAGTGACAATTATTTTCGTGCGAAACAAAAACTGCGCAGTCTATTGAGTTTAGGCTGAAACCATTCGTATTGAACATTGGTCGCCAGTAAGCGACCTCGTTTTGCTGTGCAAGTTGGAATAATATATGATTTGCTGCTTTGTGAGAACTGTTACGCTCTGACTAATACGAAAGTTTATTTTTTAAATCATGACGCAATCAATAATTATCTTTTTTCTCGAGTGTTCACTTTGCTGGAGTAAGTAATTAACTATACATCATTCCAACAATTTCTTGTAGGCCTACTATTTCTATCTGACTTCGTGAGTTCCGTGTTTTTAAAAAACAAAATCCTTTTCTGTGTGTTTAGAGTTAATAAGAATGGTTCACGTTAAGTATGTCGGATGCGGTACGAAGAAGAAGTGCAATGTGCGATACGATCCGTACTAGTTGCACTTTTACACACCAATCTTCTTCAATTATTGCCTTCCTACCCCTCTCGTCGTAAAACTGGTCCGTGCAGAAGAACATTTTAAACAAGGTAAAGGCGCTTGTCCTCTCGATTGAGCGACTGGCGACTTTCCTTGGTCCTTACGTAGCATCCCAGAATAGTGCCTCCGTTCCCATTCATATTTTCCAGAATAACCAACTGCTTTTCATACCAGCAATGGTTATACTTATTACGGACAGTGGCTTTCGGAATGAGAGGAGAGGTGACGTGGCAAGGGACATCAATTTTCATATTCAGCACATCAAGATTCCTGGAACTTCCCAGCAGTCGACTAAACAAAAAACCGAGTCATCAAGGTGCGATTCGTAATCGAGCAGTTGTTTAGCCGTTTGAAAGTAACGTTTCCCTACTTCTCTATTGCAGTTTGCAACATATCACTGACACATGACTTTTAAGCGATCGGAATTGCTTGCTCACTGTTCAATATGTTTGTTTAGACGAACAATGCAAACCAGGACAATTCAACTATGACCCAACCCCTAATGGATCGCATGAAAATGGAAAATAAGACGGCCATATTGGTTGCGGAGATCTTAAGCCCATTAAATCTTAAGCGGAGCAATGTACTTTGGAGCTCCCTCATGGCTAAGCGATTGGCGTATTTGCTTTTGGGGTGGAGGAAACAGGTTCGATTCCCTGTCGGAGCTCATGTGGTTCAGATTCCATGTTAAAACTGTAGGTTCACATCTCATGTAGCCTCGCTGCTGAAAGAGATGCTAAATCAAATCAAATCAAAAATGTACTTGGTTACATGCTCATCCAAGTTCCTGATATTGCCGTAGCCTTCCTGTGTCTCACTAAAATGATCGTCGTTTCATTTCCTGTGGTTTATATCAACTGAAGAATGTGATCTCATACACTGAGACAGTAACCAATGCTGATTTGATTATGATAAGGACAACAATGCCTCCATGGCCAAAACTGGCTAAAATACCACCTTTCCGACACAGGGGTTAATAACTTACTACGACTGAGTTTCAGCAAGTCCAATAGGTACGAGCATTCATCAAGAGTACATATAATGTGTATATATAATAATCGCTGAGTGTACAGAAAAGAAAGAAAAACAGAGGATTTCGTAAATACATTTTCAGTAATCAATTTTTGCAGGAAACAAGAACAAACGGGCTGACTTACAAAATGAGGTAGTACTTAAATTAGCAACAGCTGCATGTAATCGAGTATCGCAGCATACTAAAATTGAGATGCCTAGAATGGAAGAAACATGTGGCACACATAGAAAAATAATTGGAATGTATAGAATTTTTGTGAAAAATATTATCAGAAGAGAAAGAAAATGGTGAGGATAATATCAAAGAATAACTAGGGAAGTTGATAATAGCAATTGTCTCTAGAGAGTATAGTTCTTGAGAATCAGGTTTTATTTCTACGACCATGAACCTTAGATTGAAGAAGTAAACCTAACTGGATGCTCCTACTTAATTATTTCGTTATAACTTCACGGTAAAGTGATGCCAGGGTACTGCCACCAGTATTATTTGTATTCAAATAAACATGATATGCGTCCAGCTATTACCAGCATATTCTCTCTCTTGTATCAATATATGTTTAACTACATATCAATTAACGAAAATTAGCATTCTTCCTCATATTCACATAATTTAGATAATAGTTTAGGTTTAGATAATAATTTAGATAATTCTCCTTCAATAGTAACACATAGATTCTGCATTATTAGGATCCTTCAGTAAGATCAACAAAATTCTATATTTTTACATTTTTCATCAACATATTAATTGATTAAAATATTCGTACGATGTATAATAAATAAACAAAATAAAAAAGATTAACATAAAAAAATATTTAAAAATATTTCTTGTCAGGCGTTTCTAGTTTTATACACACGATTAATTGTATTCCTTCCACCTTCATTATTTTTCAAGAAGAGTCAAACCAGACTCCATGTACGTATATATTTAAACAAGATATCCTGGTTTATATATATATATATATATATATATATATATATATATATATATATATATATATATATATAGAGAGAGAGAGAGAGAGAGAGAGAGAGAGAGAGTTATTAAAGGTAGCACTAAAATTACTCTAACACTACATTTAGTTCAAGACACGGTCTTAAAGCTGTGTTGCACTGTGGAGATAATCGTTTAACCTTTAGACGCCCTCCAGGAATCTTGGACTTTCACGTAGACTTTTACTTTGGGGCCTCTGGTGATAACCCTAATTATTACAGAGTCATGATTTATACACTGTTGGAAAGCTGATAAACCACAGATTCCAACGAGGCAATATTCGTGCAATTCTCACCATATTCGTAGAAGCGGAGGAAGAAGAAGAAGAAGCACAAAACAATATTTTTAAAAAGTATGAAAAATTGTTTTTGCGGAGCCCTGACAACCCTTGCAGTCAGCCTAATTTCTAGGTCACACACTTGTGAGAATAATATAAAACAATAGTAGCAATTGCTGCAATACAAAGAGAGATAATCTGATGAACCTGATGGGAAAAAAATAATGAAAAAATAAAAGGAAACGAACTTCACCTTCCCCCTCGGCCGTGGTATCCTCCACATGCATAAAATGCATACTGGCGGAAAGCTTCATCCCTTAGGAATACCTTGGTATTAAATCATCTTTCCAGGTTAATTAGGAGCTGTGCTCTCAAAAAATTGCCAGGTTTGCCCCTTCCCTACTCCCCCCTCACAAGCAAGAAGTACAAATACAGGAGATTTGAATGTAGTTGTCCTACTTCCTTCCTTCACATTCCAATTCTTATGAGTGTACCCCCAAGGGGGAAATATCCCCCAAAAATCTATTAGTAAAACACAAAACGTGACTTTTCCACACTCCCTGCTGTGGTACCTCCATATACATAAAATACATACCGGCCGAAAGCTACATCTTTCAGAAATACATTGGTACTAAAATCATATTCCTACCTTAATTAAGAGCTGAGCTATTGAAGTTTAAACCCCGACGCAACAGTTATGTCAATGGACGAATAAAGGTTAAAGTTTCTGACATAAATAGCACTTTAAGTAAATTTGTGGTACGTTCAAAGCATTAACGAAAAGTACACATTAAGAGTAATATTACATGATTTCGTACATAAATGCAACAGGAAGCTATATTTATACACACTGTATATCGACAAAGTATAACAAAAATTTTACATAAACCATAATTCATAATACTGTGATAATACAATATGCGATATGTATTTCACATTTCTTTCCTGGTTTGAACGATTTTTATTTCAATTAATTAAAGTAATTATTTTCTGGTTACCTCATAATTTTTATTGCAATTTTCAGTATATTGTTATCCTGTATCTTTAGTAACGATTTTTTTTCTGTTTTCTGTTTGACGTAAATGGTCCATGATTGATTTTGAAAAATTAACTTTTCTCAGAAAATATTTAATAACCGAATACAAACAATGGTAACAAGATAAAAGTACAAAACCATAAGTAAAATTTAAAAAAAACGGAGAAAAAGAAAGAAAAAACAACGAACTAAAAAATTGAACAATAATGATATGAAAAATGTACGTGGGAGTTGAATATACGTACGAACGAATAAATAAAAATATAAAACAAATATAAAATTGTTGTAAAGTTCTAAATAATGAGGTTTCAATATTGAAAACACAAAAAGTGGAGGTATCATTTCCAGCTACATTCCAGTTACATTTCCATCATTTCCAGTTAGCAAGAAATGGTAGTTGATGGTTGTTGATTTGCAGTAAGCGTCCCTTTCGACACGAATGTTACATATGAGCTCCAACCGGGAATCAAAGTCGGTTCTCCAAGGTGAGTACCGACGCTGCATTCACAACAAGACAGTTTGTCGCATGGTGAATTGTAGAACACGTTACGTATGGTTTCAAGCCTTTCTGCGTCGAGACATAGCATGTGATGACGTCATAACTTAAAAATATTTTTTTGTTAGGCCTATTTTTTATAACTTTTTGGCTGGCTTATTTTTCACCTAGAAGATTGAAATTTTGCACACACTTTAAGTGTACCTTTAGTTTTATGCGCAGATTCTTTCAGGTCTCCCCGTTTACATAGTGGGATGTCTAGAGGGGAAAGAAGGTAAAAAATGGAATAATTTTTAAAACAAAAATCCCTTTCTTCGCGATTTTCCCGCCTCAGATGCACGGTGGAGGCATGTGAATGGTACCGTTTGAAAGGCTGTTCTATTCTGAAGAGAATGATGTACGAGACATGACCCTAGGGTAAACAGAGGTGTATCAGAAAATTTGCAACCGGCTCGTTTGGAGTAATCTGGGACATTGTGGGCCTCATTGGTAAATATTTTTTTTCCCGCCCTTACTATTCAAGATTGAAATTTTGCACACACATTTAGTACACCCCTTACTCTTGTTAGTTGATTTTGAAATGTTTGAGTTGACTCAGTGGAGATCCAGAAGGGCTCAAAATTTGAAAAGAAAACATTCAGAAAAGAATCTCGATTTCTTTGAAACTTTCCTCCCTCAGGGCATGATTAGAAAATGTGAATAGTTCCGTTTTAAAGGCTCTTCTATTCTGAAGAGAGGGGTCCCGAGTTCGATCCCAGCCCCCGCCAAGTGAACTTTCCTCCCACTTTTTTCATTCCACCTTTTCATTCATTACTCATCATAACCGTCTCCTTTAGCCTAACCGGCATAACCGTGGGACGTAAAACTCAGAGATTTCATTTTTATTCTGAAGAGAATGAGGTACTAACGATGATCGTAGGATAAATAGGAATGATTCTGTAGCTGCTTGACTGAACGTCTATAGCCTTTAAAAAGCTATAATTTGAAATGGTTTAGGGGCTATAGACTTTCAGGACGTTTTCAAATAACGCAACACTCTATTGACGTCTATATACAACTGTTGATCATGAATTAGTGAATTCCAACTCTTACCATCCCTACTCTGTTACATGACGGTTTGTTACGGTATATTTAGCTAGAATTCTAATGCAATTCAGCTCTTATAGCTAATGCACTTCTATAAGTTCTATCATCTCATTCTTGTTACTTACATGTTTTCATTTTCAATATAAAAAAAATGTAAGATAAAACTGAATCCAGTAAGGAAAAGTTGTTGCTTTATCTGTATGGGTATAAACCTTGAAATTGGAAGTGGTTTTAGATATCTAACGCTTCCGGTTTGAATAGAAACATGGTGAAAATACAATATTTTTTGGAATACTGAACCCACTTTTTTTTTAAAAGAAAAAATCATTTCTCCATATCTATTATCAGTTTGATCTATAGTGGTAAGTTGAAACCGGAAATGGTTGATTTCTTCCCCTTCTGAGCTTTAAAAAATTAGGTAAGAGAGGAAAAAGAATCTATCGCTGAGACAATTAAACGATATAAGAAATCAAGTTTCTCGCTATTTTTTAAACGTATTTGCTGTATGAAGATCAACATTGAAACGGAAAATTGGTTTACTAATTTCGATTCCAGTACAGTAGCGTGAGTCAAGATGGATTCCATTCTTGGGATATCTAATCTATTCTAAAGAATCATTCTTTTATCTATTACCATTTTGCTCTATGATGATAACGTTACAAGAGGAAATAGTTAATTTCTACCACTCTTGATTTCAATAGAGAGAGTTAGAGGAAAACATACATTCTTAGGGCACTGATATCACGGGAGCACCCACTGGGGTCCATCAGGTCCTGACCACTCGAAGAAATTTCCTAACATAACATACATTTATACACTTTTTCAATAAAATACACTTATTTAACAGGGAAATGGTTGATGAAGCATGAAAATTTGATCTTAAATTCTCTTATTTAAAAAAATCTAGTTTTATCACAATTTTCTGAAAATATAGGTGGAGTGTTTTACAATCACTAATCTTCTTTTCTGATGCATTATCATTCCCGTTCTACATAACAATTCTACATAGTCGTAGCCTTAGGATTAGACACCCTTAAAGCTTTGCCCCCTCCAAAAAATTTCTGGGTGCTCGCCTACTGATGGCATTATATAAAAAGAAAAAATATCACTATATTATACCAAGTTTTGCTTCAGTAGAGAACGAAGGGTAAAAATTGAACTTAATCTTGGAAGACACAATTTATTAAAAACAAACATTTAGTACTATATATTACCGTTTCTTTTCTATGGTGATCAACGTTGCATCCGGATGTAGTTGACTTCTACTCCTTCCGGCTTGAATAGAGGGTTAAGGGAGAAGACATAAACTATTCTCAAGACAATGAAACCGTATTTTCGGAAAGAAAGTGTTCTTGCTATTGCTATCTCTTACCGAGGTTGACGAAAAGACGAACCACATAACCGTTCTTTAAGTAAGGCTATCCTATATCGTAAAATAGAAAAAATATGAGTTGTCTGCGTGTTAATGAATGATACGCGTCATACACTAACACCTAACAATGAAAGAAATTTACAGTAGAGCGTCGATTATCTGAAGTAATTGGGGGACATGGGTGTTCGGAAAACTGGTTTGTTCGGATAATCGAACTGTACATGTTTATTTGCCATGCGCGGAGCGGCACGCCTCAACTCTAAGCTGGCGCAGCTGTTGCTGTGAACAGCTTTGATACTGCCACTACACTACAGCCAGTGCCAAACCGACAGAAGTGTGCTGATTCTTGAAACACAGCGACTTGCGGCTTGGCCGGTCAGCAGCGCCTTATGAAGGCCCCATTAGAAGCAATGTTCCGCCAGCGGTGGCTTAGTGCGGCGACTACTGTGGGAAACTTGGTTTGGGAGTGAGGGGGATGATGGACGGTAGGTTCGGAGAGTAACAGGTGAGAGCGAGTACACAGTTCGGTTAAGCAGTCGTTCGGTTGACCGACGTTCGGTTAATCGACGCTCTACTGTATTAGTTTCTTGTCTATTTTTAATATTTTTACCTTGTAGTTTCTTAAAGGTTTAAAATTATTTCTTATTTTACTTCTTTCAGTGAATAGTGATCGTAGCATTAACTTTTTAAATGACTAGGTTGTGATACTTATCGAAAAGTGATGATTCATGCAGTATGCTATTTTACAGTTGTATGTGCTATACAACAAACAATATAGCAATTCTCTCTCATATGCATTGTTACTGCTTCAAATAAACAAGTAAAAAGCAACGTTGTATTTGCTGTTCACCATTCAAGTACAAACTCAGGTAATCCACATCATTCGTAAAAACAAGGATCAATATTCTAATACAAAACATTAGCATTTCATAATAGGATTTATGATTTAGATTTCTGGGATTTCAGCATCTATGGCCATGTTAAACCGTCACGTTTTGAGGGATGATGTCCCTCGGCGAGCACACTATCCGGGGAAAGGGAAAGAAGAAAGGATTGCTGGAGGAAGGAAGCGGCCTGGGATCTAGGAGTTAGGTAGCACCCCGGCATTTGCCTGGTGTGAAGGAGAAAACCCAGGAAAACCTCATTCAGGGTGGCTGGCCTAAAAAATGCGTTTTAAACTTTTTCGACCGATAGTCCCCACCGGGAATCGAAAGTATTGCATAATAGTGCACAATAAAGTATACTATTACTAGCACAAGTGACGGTTTTCGGAAGGAAAGAATAAAGTTTAATGAATACAAAATCAGAATTTTGAATTTTACACAACTGATTCTTCTTCCCTTTAGAAGAGAAATTTTCAAAAATACTGAAACACTTGTTCCTTACTTTTAGGGGAAAGTTTTAAGTAAAGAATCTAATGAATGAAAATTTTCATACAAAAAGTGCATTCTTTTTCTCCTTAGACGGTGAAACATATTTCCTTATTCTTCAATTAAGTGTTAATATACTGAATTTTACTATTCCAGCTTAGTGAAACCACACATTCTTTATTTTCTGAATAAAGAGATATAAATTTATATACGTCGTATTATAGAAAATAACTCCATTTTAAACATTTTAAACTTTCTATGACGGGAATTATTTATTAATTTTTTTTATGACGGAATATATTTATTATATTTAATCTAAGTAAAATCTTTGATTTTTATTAGACATATCCCATAAATGCAGCCCACCTAAAAATAATTCTTAAACATGGCTGTATTATCAATACACTTGTCAGCATATGATCTTATTTTAAGAAGCACATTTCTTGGAAATGAATATTAGTACCATTTTCTCAAATACATAGAGGAAGTTCGGGTATTATGGAATAGTCGGATAATATGGAATAGCTCATTATCTCGCCTGTGATGTGTTGCTTTCAAGCAGAGAGGAAAGAAACTACTACCTCACGTTCCCATGATGCTCTACAGTCATTCTCCTTGTGATTGTGACATTCGTTGTGTTGGTAGACGTGAAAATCTGATTTCTTATTCATATGAGGGCATTTTAGGATTGGCCCTAACATTTTAAAATTTCACAAGTAAGTGTTTTACAACCTGTATTTTCCTATTGAAATGTAATAGAACAACAATTCATTGTTTACTACGACGTTGGATATACTGAGTGGTAGTTTTATAAGCGCCATTATCCTATACGCCTTCGAATGCGTTTAACTGCTCTTTCGTTTCCAAGGTGGCGTGGAGGGCAATATGGAATACCCGCAAGAAAAGCATGGTATTCTGTATTCCGTATGGTATTCCGATTACTAAAATATCTATCGGTATTGGGCAATTAAAATGCATTTACGATTACAACAATACTAAGTGTATTTTTTGTTACAGTAAATTTTCTGCTGCTACAAGGGGTGAGCTTTGGGCCCAGCGTTCATTATGTTTAATGTGAGCACACAATGACTGCCGATCCTGAAGCAGAGTATTATATTTATGACTTTTGCAAGTAATCACATTCAGTTATGGCTTGACATTCAGAATTTTCATATATTGTCACTGTATTCATTGTATGTTCAACAGAAAACTCATTTCTTTTCTATATAGCATTTGTATTCCATATTATCCGACTATTTCATATTACCCTCCAAAGTGGTTTCTTTACAAATTATAAATTTTCCCCACCCCTGCAACGAAACTTATTTATCAAGATACGCATAAATAAAGCCAAATATGTAAGGCGTATACTTGTTTTCCTTCTTGTTTCAATGTACAATTATTAACTGAGTTACAAGCGAAACAAAAATGGTATTCCATAATACCTGAACTTCCTCTATAACTTTTGGGAAACCATTTTATGCAGTTAAATGTAAATAATATTGGTTGACAAATGTAGTAAATCCCCTACATTCGCGTATCCAGGAATTATATTGGGATGATCTTTATGTTTTTTCCAATTAGAGTCTAAATTCAGCCTGAATATAAATTGTATATAGCTGTGAAATACTCATGAAGTTATTTCAGATTTACATAAAGTTGGAATTCCTGGTTATCTCTCGTCCTCATACCCTCACCCCTGCGTACTTACCTGTTTGCACAGTGCTTTCACAGTTACTTCAAAATTATAACATTTTACTTAAATAACTAATAGTTTAAATTAGCAAACTCTAAAGAACTTTAGTTTAATCCGTCAATTATATGGTTTCGCTACCTGTTAAGAAAAGATGCATCTTATGATTCAATCGCAATTCCTATTTTGAATTATGTCAGCAGAAGCAGGAGCAGGCATGGCCACTTGTACAATTCTTCTTTCCTGCTACATACAGCGTTCTCGAAAACGTGACAATCCTGTTTATTGAAATTGTCTACTTTCCCTCTACAAAACTATATTAAGCATTTTAGAAAGAAATAAATGTTTAAATATTTGTAACCTACATTTTTCACTCTTTCAAGCTATAGAGGAAAACTGGAAGTTTTAAAGTAGGTTCTCAAATGTCGCTACATTTTCCGTATTTTTCGTCCGTCGCCGCTTTGTCGCCAGAGCAACGAAAAGTTGCTACACGTAGCGGAATTCCGCTACGTTTGGCAACATGTCAGGTTAAGACTTCTGAAAATGTCCCATGAATGAAACATACGACGAAACAACTTCCAAAGAATTAGGATTACTATTGTATGGGTTAGTGGACTTGTCACTCTTGAAAAATATTTACATTAATGTGAATTTCACAGAATAAAAATTTAAAATAATAATGTTATAAAAATCATGAGAGAGATGTAGTTTCATCTCTGTAACGAAGTCTTCTTCAGATAATCCTCAATTCTGTAGAACATAAGGATGGTCCTTTCCTTTATCTATAATCAAATACACGTCCAGGAACGCACACCTGTAGAGGAACACACCTGAAAAGAATACACATACGTTTGTTGAAATTGGATACATCTAGTGGCACCAGGAAAATAAGATAAGGGATAGAACCTGTCCTTTAGATGCTGAATCCATGTGATAAATGTATTAATCGCTATCTAGTACACTTCTTACTAGAGTTTTTCGTTCTCTATAGTTTCCGGCGTTTCTAGAAAGAAAAGAGTAAAGGTATAATATATTCTTGCAACACTTAATTTATGAAAAACGAAACACATCTTCTTGTTGTTTTCTCTTTTATGTTGATTGATTAAAGCTTAAAATAGTACGTTTCTACTACTTATGGATTGAATAGGCAATAAAGGTGAAGATGAAACTTATGCTTGTTTCTTCTTGTGACTTCCTGTGAAGTTTAGTTCATTTGAAGAACCATTCCTCGCTGTCGTTTGCTAATTTTGATTTTTAGAGACCAATATTGTAAACTGAAATTGTAGATTTATACAAATTCTGGTTTCAGTAGAAGGATAAAGGTGAACGTGAAAAATATGCATGGCAAGCGAACCCACTCTTCTCCCCGAAAGAAAAAAAATATTTCTTGCTATATACACGCACCCACTATGTTGTCAAAAGTCACCGGACACTTAGGAACTGTTGGTTAAAAAGCTATCACAAGTATAATTAATAGGATGTCAGGCTTCCTTTAGTTTGTATTACAAAGTTTACCCTAGCTGAGAAGGAAGACCTCTGTATTTCGGTTCGGTAGTTCCATGGCATTTCCACTTATGACATGGCAAATTGCTGACCGGAGCACGTTTAGCTGCTGAGAAATCTCTCTGACCGTATATCCAAATTTATGGACATCTATAATACCCCTTTCGAATACATTCAACACGTTCCATTAACTCATCATGACAGACAAAACGCGTTTGATGATCCAGCATTTTCTTCGTCACTTATATAGCGTCGGTTAGGTGTACTGACCTCATTCTGAGGTCATTTACTTGATGTGAATGGGTGTACGGTGAGTTTTGGCAACATGGCGTATTACTGTTTTTCTTCTATGGAGAACCAATATTAAACCGCTTCCGAATTGAAAACGTGTTAAGAAAAGAGTGGAATCTCCCATTGAGACACTAAATCCATCCTGATCTTACCTTTTTTCGTTATCTCTTACCACTTCTCGCTATACTTGCATTTAAAATAGGAACAGAGATCAATCCCGTTAATTTTTGGGAGAAAAATTGACTGGTGATTACAACTCAAGTTGTGCTATACTAAGGTATTCACAAACTGTTGCACATTTCCTCTATCTTTAGTATGAGCAAGCAGAGACTATGGAAAAAGGAGGTAACTAAGTTCCTAACAGACCAATTTTTCACTTTATCTCATTTGCGTGATACAAGTAATGTGTTTTATACCCTCTTCGATGACATATCATTGTTCTTATGATGGCTTTTCATGAGGGTACTTAGGAAAATTGTTTTTTCTTTCTTTTTTGAAAATAAAAAAAAGTGAAAGAAGAAAAAGGCACGAAGTTCATTTTGCACGTCTTCTGCGAACGAACGGAGTATATCTCAGAGTTTTTATGGTTGAAAGTTTTTCTTCATTAAAATGATATAAGATAGAGTACGGGTGGAGTGTAAGAAGAGAAATAACCTTAAAATAAAGCCTTAGCCAAACCTCTCACTGAAATATCAAACTTCCTTATATACAAGATTTTTTCTCTCTCACTTTTTTCATGTGTTAAAATTTTTATTAAAACTTTCATTAATATGAGTTCTTTTCTTTTTTTACCTTTTAATGCATTCTTTAGCAAGGTAATTTTTTTCCACAAAACGTGACTTTTCGTACTCTCATATCTTTTATAATATAATAAAGACAATATACTTTAATGAAAACTTGACTTTTACAGGCATATACACACATAGGTATATTGAGGTATATTATCTTCTTCAATTTGGTTGCCTAGATTCAAATTCAGGAGATTCGAACTTAAAACAAAAATGCGTGACTGAAAAAAGATAACAATTTTCGAATATAGGAAGACAAGTAAGTAGTACTCAGAGAAATTTCGAATTCTGAACTCAATAGACATAGTTTTCTAGGAGGACATACATAAAAATAACTATTGTTTAATCTAGAGCTAGCACATCTTTGGTGCATGGGGTTTCGGATTCATGTGAAAGAGTATCTTAAACTGTCGTTCAACATGCCATAGAGAATCGAAGGTGAAGAGAAAAAGAATTTAAAATTTCAATAATCAAACAGAAATTTAAAAAAAACAGTGGAGAGTGCTCCAAGAGATTGCCAGAACAAATTTAAAAAAGAATTATTTTTTCTTATTAACTTCTACAGGCTTCATAACAATAGTTCTATGTACTTTATTATTATACTCACGAAACAATTCTCGTTATATATCTATCCATTTATAATTTCCTTGAGTACTAAATTTCTTCCACATGTTTTATTTAAGAGTTCTGTTGAAACGTTCTATGTTGTTGTATGTTGTATATGAATTTAAAAAAAAATCGCAAAATATAATCTCTCTATGACTTACGGTTCCCGAGATATTACTCTTTAAATCTCCCGAAATCCGAACTTTTGGCCAATATGTGGGAACGGTGGCGAGTTCGATTGTGGTCACCGGTAACTATTTGGTACCAACTCTTTTACCACCCTTTTAGATATCGATCAACACCAATATGATCTTTCTAAGATTTAGATTCCCGAGATATGGCTCCTTAAATCTCCCGAAATCAGAAATATTTTGGCCAGTATCTCGGGAATCGTAAGTCTTAGAGATATCATATTCGTGATGAGAAATGAATGGTATGGTAGAATGAAGAAAGTGGGAGGAAACGGGAGAACCCCGAGAAAACCCACGCACACGGTGTTTGTCCACCACAACGTTCACTTGAAGACTAACTTCAGACTGACAATCAATGCTCTTGGTTTACTAGTCAATTATAATAATGGCCTGACACATGAAGTCCAGGATTCTATTTTTGGTGGGAAAACTAAAAAAATTGAAAATTTTACAATTGTACGGATTTAATTTTAAATTGTAGACATACTTTGACAATAATTTGAATTAACCAACTAATAATGATACTTGTTTTACATGGAGGTTGTCTCAAACTTGTGCTGGCTCAGGTTTGCTAGCTTCAATGGAGTTTGAGCTCGTTAATCTCAATCAAGGTCTCGTTAGTTACGGTCGAATTTTCCTATCGTCAATCAAGCTAGCCCGCTCTCCAATCCTGTTGCGCTATCCACAATAGTGTTCGTTCTTAGCTCTAGTCCTGTTGCTTTTGAGTCCGAAGCTTCTAAAAGTTTGGTCATTTTTTGTTAATCATCTCACTATGAGCAGCGTCACCGGCAATTAATTTTGAGAAGTTTCTATGTATCTTGAGAACTAGAATAACTACCTATACAAGCGTGTCTCGTTTCGCGTTCTGAAACTACGGTAAACTCGAATTCATTGTCGAAACCGAAAGTAGTAGTACATTTTTATCACTCACGGGTCTAGTAGAGAGATGCAAGTGAAGATGGTGCGTTTCTTTGAAATGGTTCTAAAATAACTCTTCTTGACATTTGTTACCTTTTTTGTTCTATAACTATTACACTGGAACTGGAAGTAATTTCTATCACTTTCGGTTTGAATAGATGATTAACGGTTAAGATATTACTTATTCTTGGGGATGCTACATTCATTCCCAAAATATCGTTTCACAGTAGTTCTTGCCGATTTTCCTATGAGTCGATATACCGTGGGAAGAACAGATGGACATAGGGGTTCTATAAGACGTTACTTTCCAAAGAATGGTTTGGAAGCCTTAAAACCTACTTCACGTTCGAATCAAACGTGATTGATTTAATCGATGATTTTCAATGAGAGGATTTGCTTCTGAATGTCGTCTCGCACGATCTAATGTTGACAACTTTGAGTTATTTTGAGAAAGAGGAAAACTATGAAAAACTGGCATTTACATTCAGAATCCGTATGTAGTTGTTTCTTATATCATTACCTTAGGATGTTTCTGGCGCTGTAGGAAACTTATTTTAAAGCCTACGGCTAGAGGTGGTTCTAAGCTAAATGACGTTTGATAAAATAATACCATCACAACAAAATTTCGGCGTATTTATTGGATGTTACTGAAACAGTGTACTCGGCTAGGAATTATAGACACAGACGTAATCTTTAACTATTATCTTTAATTAATTCCAAGCGATTTGTGTAAATGGGGAAATCGTACTGAAATACGATACGAATAGATATTTTTTATCGTACGTGAGGTGTAAATATAGAGAAAGTTTAATGATATTAATTAGCTGGTTGATTGGAGTTCTCAACACTGACAGTATATTAGACGGAATTTACTGATTAAAGCGGGACTTAAAGCTACTATTTTGATTTAATTCCCACTCGAACAGGAATGGAACCAAGAATAACACGTAGAGAAAGTACACGCTTAGATGAAGAGTCACAGAGACGATGTGACTTCAATAGATAACATTCACGAAGGTCAATAACCAAATGAGCAGGTTAGAAACTGCAATGTTGACCCACTTTGCATCATGGGAATCTGCCGATAAGTGAAGAGAAAAAATATACAGTACTTTCAAATTCAGTTGTCAGTTCTATAAAATTCAGTAAGTTGTAAAAACATATAAATTAGTCTTCTGCAGAGAATAGTGCAAATGATATTGGTCTTTCCAACAGTACTTCTTTATCGCCATATTACTAACAAAATTTGTAGCAACTCTACAAATATTAGGAATATACGAAAACGACCATTTAACTCTCAGATGTGGATGGCGTAGTGCTTTAGTAGAAACTCAGACAATCGTCTCATATCATGTGTTGTGGTATTTTGATTTGATCACTGACCAGTTGAGTCAATTTTTGTTGTGTAAGAAAAGAAAAAGAAAAAAGTATATGCGTTGCGATCTTATAGAAGATTCAGTAACCAAAACTCTGGAACAGTGTTATTCTTACTGAAGTTCCTGACACAGAAATTAATACCTTAACAATATAGCTAATCATTTTATTATAGAAGTTGTTTTCAAAATTGATACTTATCATTAAAGTCTTGAAGTAATGTTAATTTGAAGACTTGTAAAATTATTTAATTTTGACACAAGAATTTGATAATTTGATATTCCTTTTCTAAATTTCCGATTAAATCAGATAAAGAATACTTATATGTGGACTCGTACACTGTACTTACGTTTGATCTAATGAAATTTCGTCTTTGTTTCTGTTTCGAAAATAAATAATATTTTTAGCGTTATTCCAGTTTAAGTAAAAATAGATTTGTATAGTTTACGAGATAAATATGTTTTTTTTTCTTTTATTGGAAGACCAATGTTCAAGTACTCAAAATATATCGAAACCTTATCTTTCACATTTATAATAAGGAACAAATATCAAATGCAAAGTGGGTTCTTTATTACAACATACCCCATAATTAACCCATGATGAAGTGAAGTGTTATGTAGAGACAGTTTGAAAAGTAAACATAGGCAAGGCTGTGCTACATGCAACGCATGCGTTTTCCTTCCATTTGAAGTGGTCGTCCACTATCCTCGTTAATGTATACCTACCATCGCTGGCATGCCTGCTCGCTACGGACTCTACCGCGCTCCAGTGACTCTACCGCGATCATGGCCTGACTCGTTCTATATAAGGTTCACGCTTTTTAGTGTTGACCTAGCACAAGTTAGTTAGTGAATCTTATATTAACTGTAGTTTTCATGGCGTATGCTAGCACGTTGTATTTAAACTTGTAGATGATAAGCCGTACTAAACCCAATTGAATTTTAATAACAATAATAAAAAATACAACTAATAAAAAAAGCGAAAGTGACAATATTATTATTACGGGCAAAACATTTAGTATGAATTTCAATACAACCATCATCATGAACCATTTACAATTTATAATACAGTATCACCTATATTATAACAATATCATCTTTATACAATTCCTACTGATAAAGGTCACATGGATTTATGGTCTTCACCTGTAATCATATACCTCGAAAGGGGTTTAAATTAATAAATAAAATACACTTGAAATTCGAGAGAAAAATCAATGATCTCTTATCATTAGAACAGTTTATTTTATTTATTGATTTTAGCGAAGGAAGACCTAACCAAGAAAGCTTTTATATAATTTATATTTTTAAAAAGTATTTAACATTAGAAATTGACAACGTTGGAGAAACAAGATTGATATTATACATTTTCGCTTTCATTATTTAGATCTTATAGTTTAAAATATGCATATTTAACCTCTTCAGTGTCACTATAGTACTCGCGCCTAGTCGTGAAGCTTGGGCTCTAAACCAATCATAGAAATATTTTGCTTGAGCTCCGATGCATCGGAAAACTTCGGTACAATTCGTGGAGCCGCTTCCCGAGCGCACACTTGGAGAAACGTCATACAGCTGAAATTCACCAACAATGTTGCCAAACTTTGAAGACATAGTAAATTAATATTTAAAAAAGCATTTAAAAATTACCAATAATAATACCCCATAACACTAACCAGTGTAACAATTATTCTAAAATGGTAACAATAACACGAATAGTAACAACGAAAATATAACGCAATAAAAAAGCAATTAACAAAACGGAACTTGGCGCCAATCCGACAACACTGTACTCTCGGGAGATGTTTTCCGTGTAGCGCGAGAGACGACACTGGCAAAATTTGATGGGTGGGGATTGACGACTAGAACACGCCCTCGCGTTCTATTGGGTGGTGAAATCGGTAGATCTAGGTCAAGCTTCACTAGTCGGCGCGAATACTATAGTAGAACAAAGTAGTTTTGTCTTGTAAATTTTACATTTTCGTTATAATTTCGTTCCATATATGGGAAGAGAAATGGCTTTTTTTGCACAGAGTAGTGAGAATCATATGTATCACATATGGCACATTAAAAATCTAATAATAAAAAGTAAGAAACGATGTTCTAGTTGTGATCTGTCACCGTTTCCTCCCCAATACGCATGCCTGTGTGCAATACACACATAATACGCCTATGCAATACAACAATATCCAATACAAAAAAACACGATTGCATGTTCATAAAACAAAAGAGAAGAGATTGGAAACATGAGATATATCTAATTATGAATAATCTTTTGTAACGTTGATTTCATAGTGTCGCAAACGACACATCATAAAACGTCTTCATTTTCCCCCATACAATAGAAGACCAAAATAATGAACTGCGTATTAATCCCCAAGGCTTATTACAACAAAATAACACATTAAAAAAGAGAAGTAGATACTTAACGTAATCGTGTCATTTTTCGGTTTTTGCGATAATTTCTTCGCTACAAAAACACTCTCTAGGGCCAAAGGAAAGCGTTCTTCAATTGTCAAGCTTCTATCAAATGCAGGTCCTACTCTGGCGACAAGGAACAGATGCAAAATACGCCTGTCATATGTGCCATATTGTCCCTCTATCAGGACAAATAATGCTAATTTTGTGTGTCGTATACGATACTTAGCGTCCGAAGGAAATAAGTGTATTACACATGTAAATAGCAAGAAGGACGTTATAAAATATTATGATATCCTTGGATAGCATGGCTTTGCTGGGAATTATAACATAGAGCTCCACCACTAAATATAATAAAAATAAAATTACTATAGTTTTCAACTTTATTTATAGTGAAAATAAGTATTATTAATGGCACTTGTATTTTTTTCATTTTTTAAATCTTTGTTATTTGACAAATTAACTGGTTTTGTTTTACTATTTACTCTCTTTTCATTGTTTTCTAGATATTTTTTTTTCATTTTTATGTTTCTAGTTTCACTTTTACTTGCTCTTTTATTTTTAAATTTATTTTTTACAGTAACATTTTCCTTCACTTGCTTTTTGTTTTTGCTTTCTTTTTATTTGGTTCTTATTCTTTTGCTTTTTGTAAATTTTCTAGAAACTTATTTAATTTAGTGTAAGGTTTGGTTCCTACTTTTTTATATAAAATATGGCAATAGACTTGATGCTATAAGACCTATTTCTTAATTTTCCATTTTTCATTTATTTTATTAGCCAAAGTTAATGTTGTACGCAAATTTATTACTGGTACATGATTTGTAGTTTATTCTTAATTATTTTTAATTTAAGGTAAAATTCGAATTCGTGAATTTTTATTAACTTTTTTTCAATACTTTATATACTATTCTGTTTAGATTTAAAAAAATAATTTGACCCATTGCTTTTTAAAAAGAATATTGTTGGCAAAAACATTTTTTATTCTTATTATGTCCTGTAATTTCACACACCTTGCTGAATTTGTTAGTCTTGTAACGGTTTCATATTTGAAAATATTGCTATTTTTATTTACCGTTGTCATTTGAAACGTTTCTACTCTGGGTTTTAAATTTTGATTGTTTTAATTTTAATTTTTATAATTTTTACTTTTCTCTTAAAATTCTAGAACATTTTACTTGTTTACTAAGAAATTTAAGTTTTTGGGCAAACATTTTTGTAATATGTCCTTCTTATTGTCATTTCCTTGTCTTTGTTTTCAATATTCGTCACTCCTGTCGTCTGTCTGATCGATGTGATTGTTCCCTTATCTTTTCGGGCGATTACTACTTACAAGGCAGGCTACTCAGGTGTAACACATCGATTGTAATAAGATTGCACAGACATAAAGAACATTGAAGAACACGTATTTTTTTTATATCGGGCAACATGCGCATTGAAAGGGTCAAATAGGGGCATAAAATGGGGTCAAAATGAGATTATGTGGAATATAGGCGAGAACGAGAAGGGTTATCGGAAAAGGTTAAATGACGAAATACTACCCATAGTCGACGCAATTCAATGAGGTAGAACGCACCCATGAGAAGAGAGTAGAACATCCGAAAATGGACCAATCACGTGTACAACATTCTCACAATGTGTTACAGAAATGACTGAAAAGGGTGATAAGGAGCAGGAAGAAAGAAGAAAGGAAAACAGAAAATATGTGTTTTTGCTTTGGGTGCATACATCACCCATATGCGAAAAAAATGCAGATTTATCTCAATGCACCAAGATGGGATAACACGCAGGAAGGATGCAAACACCTTCCGTATAGGCAGCCAGCGAGACAGTACTGCGCAGTGGGTTGCATATATCGGGAACAAAACTTTATAGCACAGTAGAATGTAATAGCAGGTGGTCCACATACGTAAGATAAACAGCAACATTAATATCAGTACCACACATGAGTATCAACATTATATCACTACAGAAATACGCGTACAACATAACAGTAATAGTAACAATTTTGTTTTTGTGTTACTACTGCCTACACACATTTTCGTTTCCAACATCCATCTCATCGTTCTTCTTATTACGTGATATATACATCCCACCGCTCAGTGGTGTCTCGCTGGCTGTCTATATGAACGGCGTTTGCATCCTTCCTGCGTGTTATCTCATCTTCGGGTATTGAGATAAATCTGCGTATCTTTCTCATATGGGCAACATATGCACCCAAAGCAAAAACACGTATTTTCTGTTTTCCTTTCTTCTTTCTTCCTGCTCCTTATCACCCTTTTCGCTCTTTTCCGTAACACATGATTGGTAACACGTTATTGGTCCATTTTCGGATGTTCTACTCTCTTCTCATGGGTGCGTTCTACCTCATTGAATTGCGTTGACTATGGGTAGTATTTTGTACATTTAAACTTTTCCGATATCTCTTCTAGTTCTCGCTATACTCCACATAACCTCATTTTAACCCCATTTTTATGCCCCTATTTGACTCTTTCAATGTGCTTGTTGGCCGATATAAAAAAAAGTACGTGTCGCTTCTTTTTCGATGTTCTTTATGTCTGTGCAATCTTATCACAATCGGCGTGTTACACCTGAGTACCCTGCCATGTTAGTATACATCTGTCTATGCTTCGCTGCGTAGCGCGCAGTTGATATCTTTTCATTAGTATTCACGTCTTTGATCCAGATGTGAAAGCAGGCAGAATACTCTCATCAGATACATTGTCATTGCTTCTTCTAAATGTACTTCAGAGTAGTATAATGGTTCTGTTAAGTTATTCTTTAACGTTACCATCTATCAATATATTTGTCTCAGTTAAATATAAATATTCAAGTCTTCTAATTCCGTATTTTTAACTTAATCTTTGGTTTCCTTTCGACGCTGTAGAACATGACTTTCGCCTTCTCCATATTCACTCTCAATCCAATTTCCTTGCTTTTTAAAGGAAGCATTACAAAAATATAATATATTCTACTTTTGTGGTGTTTGACAAGAGGACGATGTCAGTAAAGCGAAAATGGTTCAGTTGTTTCCAGTTTACATGTATTTCTCCTTTTGTTCTCCTGTTCCACAGGTCGACACACATATTCAAGTATGCTTGTAAAAAAAAAAAAAAAAAAAAAAAAAAAAAAAAAAATGGGAGACTTTGTATCACCCTGTCGTAGCTCTTCTATTTCTGCAGACTTTGTACAGTCCAAGACTTAGTTATTGTTTATAAATATTAAAGATTGTTTATAAATATTATCTAAGTGTAACGTTTATATTGAGTGAAAAAAATAAAGTAAGCGCGGAAAAGAGTATTCAGAATTTCGTGAAAATATAATCTAAGCAACAAAGATATGATTAGAAATTCGAAAAGACGTAACTAAATGTTAGAAGAGTGTGGGTAGACACATGACCGCAACCAGTTGTTTGATTGAGAGGTGCAAATAGTGATGCAAATCTGAAAGGTTATAAAATCACATCTCGAGAGACAAAAATTCCCATTTTACTCTTGAATTTCCCATGCTATACTAATAGCAAAATTTTCTAAATCTGGAAAACATGAATAGTGAAATTAGTATGTATCAGACATTTTCTCAACATGTGAGTGAATTATTCAAATTCCTTTAATTACGACCGTCTGGGATTATCAAACGGTTTGTGAACAAGTAGTTTCCTTAATTAAAAAAGGCAATTGAAAATGCTGTCGAAAATAAGTAAATTTTGTTGTGGGTTTAGTATTTTCATTAGGCTTTTGTGCCATAATCTTCTACTGAACGTAATGAAACAAGATAAACTTTATTCTTCAGTCATTTTGTATGGAGATATTTGGAACTTGGATGTTTCTCGTTTTCTTTTTTCCATTAATTTTGCTCTTTCTTTCATTTTTTTTTTTTTTTTTTTTTTTTTTTTGTAAACACCGGAGTACAATTAACACCCTTTGGCACTTTTCTTTAAGATTTACAAGTCATTGCATAAATCGCTTTAACATTAACATGCATTTTCTAGTAACAAAATTTGACAACTACCATTAACTTCAAGTTTATTGAAATCTCATTTATCTACTGATAGGCAATATTGTTGGAATCAACGGAATAGATATATTAAAGACCCCATAAATCCTGCCAATTTTTACATAAACTTACCTTTATCCTATTTCGAGAAATTGTTGTCAAAAGATCCAACAATATGGGATTTTCCCCACGGATTTGCAACACTGGATGAAAACATTGTCCAGGTTAGTTTTATTTTGGTCATGGTAAGGCAAGGTATATTAACTTATTTGACACAACGATATCTAAGAGCGTTAATAACTGCCATATATACCAAAAGGAAAGCTTTCTTGCAGTCAATAAACACAGCACATAAGGTATTTGAAACTCATTGAATATGATTTACTATATTATGCTGTAACTACTATTAAATTCAGCATATTCTCTTAATTGGGCGAGGTATAACATTTTTTATAATCTCAGCACTAATACTTTCGTAAACACTTTTTAAATTGCAGAGAGTAGATTAATACGTCTTTTGTGTAGGTCTTTCTTGTGTATTTTTTATGCAGCAATATTAACATGATATTTCCCGGGAACTAGACCTATTCAAAGATATTTAGTATAAAGTTGTAGTATGATTTTTTCCGCTCCTTCAGCGGCTTCCACGAGCATGTCTAATATAGTTTCATCCTCTACTTCTGTCTTCCCTAATGTCATGCTACTTACAGCGCATGCGACTTCTTGCAGTATGGGGAGGTAGTATTTCATTTCACTTCTTAATCTTCGTTTTTCTTCACTTCGGGTTCATCTTTTGAATATAACTTGTTGCTGAAGAATTGAAAAACCTTGAGTGTTTCTTTCCAGTTTTATGGTTGTGCTATTCTCGTTTTTCGTCGCTACGATCTGCTTCTTTTCGTTGATTAAGATATGCTTTGCTTTCTTAAGGTTCACGTAGACTTAAATGGTTCATGTTGACTATCTCATACTGACGTGTGGCAATGAGAAACAAGGGGTAAAGAGCAATAAAACGTCATTAACTCTTTATTTGTGAAACTACTAGTTGGCGCACTGCGACATGGATTAGATCATGTAATAATGTTCTCCTTACTTTGCTTGAAGGCAAACGGTGATCTTCACAGAACCTGATATGCACTTGTAAAAACAACAAATAACATTTTGAAGTTTTATTCAAGATACTTAATTTTCATACTCTTAAAATTTCAAATTTTGATGCATGGTGTCGTAGCATGTTATGTAATATAATCAGATATTGATATGTATGTAGTTATATATATATATATATATATATATATATATATATATATATATATATATATATACAAGACTTTGGTTTATTATTTTGTAGCAAACTATTGACAGACTGACGGCAGTGGTGCCAATAACAAGGGAAAGAAAGTTGTGTTGGTCTCGGAGCCAAGAGAACAATTTTTGAAATTGTTAGCATTAATATTATAATAGGTAGGTGTTCCAGTCACTAACTGCAGGGGCGCTCGAGGTCCTATACCATTAAATTTCCTACATGGCTAACCCAAATATTTTCGTCACGGTTTTTAGAAACTTCAGGATTCGACACCGATATTTTCTTTTGTGTTGATATTGCGCGGTCAGTTTTGAGTGGATTTTAAGTTTAGTGTATCTTTGAGCAGCGAGGCTACATGAGACGTGGACCTACAGTTTAACGTGGAATCTGAAGCTCATCAGAGAATCGAATATGAAAAATAAATAAACAATTAGTAATGAGCATAGTTGTCGCTTTTTGCTCCACTTTTTGGGGCAACAAGCACCAATTGTAGACCTGCATTTATTATCATGTTTTAAGAAATCTTTTCATGAGTCAATGGTTTTATGCTGTTGCCAAAGTTTTGAGTAAAGTTTCAGTTCAATGTGTCTGGTGGAGTTTGTATAGTACTTTTCTAAATACTTAAGTGTCGCCCACTGCCCCACATCATTCTACAAAGTTAATGTTGAACTCTTCTATACACGGATGAGCAAATGCTAAGAATAATAGGATTTGTAGGATGTATCAGACAAAAAAGCAGAGAAGCAGACATATTTAGGTAGGGAGCTTAAATACCTAATACTAACAGACTGAAAAAAAAAGTGTGAAAAAAGACACATAACGGGCAACAAGAATAAAAATGCACAAGGTCATGTAAATGGGGAGGTACACCCCGTGGTAATTTCATGAAAAAATATTATGTAGAGGACATCATGACAAGACATTCAGCACTACAAGACATTCAGCAAAACGCAATGGCGTTTTAAGGATGAGGTTATGAATAAGTGTCTGGGGTAAATCTTGTAGTTTTCGGATCCGTGCCTCTCTAACGAGGGAAGGGCGCGATGTCACTCAGAAATAATTGCTGAAAATTTGGTGTAGGAGAAGGTAATGGGAATAGAAAAGAACATGTGGAAGCATTATTTTCGCAGACGTTCGGAATCAGAAATAATATTTCAGGAGAAGTATGGCCTGTCAATAAGATATTGATAGGAAAGAGCCTTAGCTCCCTGTTGCGAACAATGCAGAAGTTAAATATAGTAGAATAAAAACAGAAAAGATTAGCTGAAGAGAAAATGCGCCAATGTAAGCCCTCAGTCCCACCAGGAGAATTCCAACAAGTCAACCAATTTCATCTTGATCCATCAAATAGCAAAGGAGGAAATATGTTTTTTTAAAATATAGTTTTCACAGAGTTCATAATAATAGATTTTTATGGAAGTACGAGAATGATTTTGTGCCAATGTTCCAACCGTCAGTGCAACACTGGAACACGTTATACCTCGATAGATTTTTTAGAGTGTAGGCTTTCAGTTTACGTAAAGAACGAAACATTCCTGCATGCAAAGGAGAAATAATTGAGGGATATTTAAGAAAAATTCCCTAAAAAGTCCCTTCTCTCGATTCTTTTAGTTATTACGTGGAAACACTGCAAACTAGGCGAACAACAAAATGTAATCATGTATATTGTTTTATGTTGAATTTAAACTGAAAATTTCGCCTTGATCCATCAAATAGCAGCAGAGGAAATATGTTTTTTATAGTCTTTACAGGGTTCACAATAATTGATTTTCATGGAAGTACAAGTATGACTTTGTGTCGATGTACAGTTATTACGTGGCAACACTGCTAACTACGTGAATAATAAAACGCATTTATGTGTCGTATTTTATGTTCAACTTAAACTGAAACTTTGGTCTTTATCCATCCAATAGCAGCAGAGGAAATATGTATTTTATAGTCTGCACAATTTTCATAATAATTGATTTTTATTGAAGTATGAGTATGACTGTGTCAATGTTCCGTTTTATTTTTCTATAGAAAACAAGTTATACAAATTATTTTAGTTGATTTTATCATTCGTTATGACAGATTGGCAGTATCGAGAAATCCCCCAGGAAGGTTTGTTTTATGGTTTGTTGGTTCATGGTATAATAGAAATTATTTCAAAGTAATAATTTTACTTTTGTGCGGTTACATTACGTTCTTTTGAAAATATTTGTTGTTCTGGTATTCTGCAATGAATACAACTTCCAAACATGTCTGTTGGTATATGAAGTTATCAAAAAAAAAAAAAAAGAAAAGAAAAGAAAAGAAACCTCTCGAAGTTATTGCTAAGGGCATGCATTCTTTTTACATGTGCACACAGATAATCGCACTTAATATAGTACGTAATATGCATTTGTTTTTACATTGCTGTAATATTAAACAATTTGTTATATTCTTTGTGATCTTATCTGTCTGTAAGTTGATAATAGTAGCACATTCGCTCTGAAATCCACGTGTTCTCAGTTATTCAGGAGAAGATAAAGAAAGCAAGTCGGACAGACGGTAATTGCAACAAGAAAAGGGATTACTGTTGTGAAAAATCGAAAATTCTGTGTAATACACTACGCATAAAACAAAACTAACATGAGGGCGACAAATGTCATCGAGAAAAGCTTCCATAAAAACTTTCAGGTCAAAGAAATGAGGCAAGAGAGTGACACTGAAAAACTACATCGCTTAACATCAATTTGCATCCAAATTCCTACAGAATACGACACAAACAAACACTGCCTATTGTTGGGACTACCAAAGTTTCACAAAATTACCATGATTGCTAAGACAGTCTGCTGAATCATGTGTGGCGGAAAATTGTTCACTCTTAATGTTAGTGGATAATTCGCCATATTTGGAGCGTACTGCTATACGACAGTGTGTAGCAGACATCCTGTTTAACGAAGAGCAGTGCGTATTTTGCCAGAAATAGAGCTAAAATGGGTATCACGGAAAAAATGAAAGGATGTTTCTTGGGAACTCGCTAGAACACCTAAAGTGCCATTAAAGGAACACCTATTCGATATTAAGATGAACCATTACTGTTACAATTTCAAGAAGTGGATCTCACAATTTGTATCACTTTTTTTCTATACGGCAAAAAATAAAACGGAACATGACATAAAGTCGTACTCGTACTTCCATGAAAATCAATTATGAACCCTGTAAAAACTATAAGGTGCATAATTCCTCTGCTGCTATTTGATGAACCACGACCAAAGTTTCAGTTTAAGTTGAACATAAAATACGAAAAACAAATACATTTTGGTATTCACGCAGTTTGCAGTATTACCACTTAATAACTGTACATTGTCACAAACTGATACTCGTATTAACATGAAAATCTATTATTATGAATCCTGTGAAGACTAGAACAAAAACATATTTAATCTGCTGCTATTTGATGGATCAAGATGACAATTTCAGTTTGAGTTGAACAAAAAATAGGACACATAAATACATTTTATTATTCACGTAGTTTGAAGTGTTGCCACGTGCGAGAAGGGACTTTTTAAGGGAAATTTTATGAAATATTTCTCAATTAGTTTTCCTTTCTAAACAGAAAAGTTCCATTCATTACGTAAACTAAAAGTCTACACTATTACATATCGATCGATGTATAACTTGTTTCAGTATTGCACTAACGATTCTTATCCAAGGTCATTTAAAGAGATCCCGTCTATGTCTGTAAATATACAGGAGCGATAAAGGGTTAATGGCCCTGAACCCAGGTATTGCACTTTGTATCACTTTTTTTCTATACGGCAAAAAATAAAACGGAACATGACATAAAGTCGTACTCGTACTTCCATGAAAATCAATTATGAACCCTGTAAAGACTATAAGGTGCATAATTCCTCTGCTGCTATTTGATGAACCACGACCAAAGTTTCAGTTTAAGTTGAACATAAAATACGAAAAACAAATACATTTTGGTATTCACGCAGTTTGCAGTATTACCACTTAATAACTGTACATTGTCACAAACTGATACTCGTATTAACATGAAAATCTATTATTATGAATCCTGTGAAGACTAGAACAAAAACATATTTAATCTGCTGCTATTTGATGGATCAAGATGACAATTTCAGTTTGAGTTGAACAAAAAATAGGACACATAAATACATTTTATTATTCACGTAGTTTGAAGTGTTGCCACGTGCGAGAAGGGACTTTTTAAGGGAAATTTTATGAAATATTTCTCAATTAGTTTTCCTTTCTAAACAGAAAAGTTCCATTCATTACGTAAACTAAAAGTCTACACTATTACATATCGATCGATGTATAACTTGTTTCAGTATTGCACTAACGATTCTTATCCAAGGTCATTTAAAGAGATCCCGTCGATGTCTGTAAATATACAGGAGCGATAAAGGGTTAATGGCCCTGAACCCAGGTATTGCACTTATATGTTGACCACCAATTATTTTTAGATTCTAAAGACTCTAAGGAACATTTCTAATATAGTAGTAAAAGTTCACCTGGATGGGGAGTTATCACCCCCTTGGCCCTTGGTCTACTGTTTTCTGCTATGCACCGTTATCATATACAATACGTAAGAATAGTGTATTCTTTCCTAAGTTTCTTTAGTAGGCATAAGTATAATGAACCATGTTTGCCTGAAAAGGTATTTATCCCGAAGAGAAATTCGATTGCTCTTAAATTTCTTTAGTCGGCATGGGTATAATGAACCCTGTTAGCCTGCAAAAAATATTTATATCATGAGAGATTCGTTTGCTCCTTGGTTTCTTTAGTTGGTATGGGTATAATGAACCCTATTAGCCTGCAAAAAGAGTTTATGCCACCAGAGATTCGTGTGCTCCTAAGTTTCTTTAGACGCATGGATATAATGACTTCTGTTAGCCTGCAAAAAGTATATATGCCTTGAGAGATTCATTTGCTCCTAAGTATCCTTAGTCGCCAAGGGTATAATGAACCCTGTTACCCTGCGAAAAGTATTTATGCCATAAGAGATTCGTTTGCTCCTATGTTTCTTTAGTCGGCATGTGTATAATGAACTCTGTTGGCCTGCAAGAAGTACTGATATCTATGAAAAATTCCTTTACCCTAAATTTTATTTGGTCGACATGGGTATAATAAACCCAGTTAGCCTGCGAAAAGTAGGTATGCCATGAGAGATTCATTCACTTTCTTATTCCAGTTTGTCCACTTATTTTCAAACTCGTTGTTAATTATTTTATAAGTTCTAGCTGGATTTCAAGAACAAAAAGAAGGCTATTGATTACATACAACCACAAATATGGTCTGCTGAAAAATATGTGCTTTTCAAATTGGAAAAACAAGCTCCAGGGGAAAATAATTAAAATTTTTAAAAGTGCAAACAGGTTGATATCTTTTGGTTATTTTAAAACGGTCCAAGTTGTTCGCTGTAACTCAAAGACTAAACAATAGTGGTCAAAACATTAATGTAGGATATTGATTGGTCTGCAATAACCAATTCAGGAAATCAATGTCTTAATAAGAATTCTATAAAATCCCAGAAGAATTTCCTTAAAGCATTCAAAAGCTGAAAACAGATTAGATGTGTCTTAAATATTGACTTTTTGCTACTGCGAGACTCTCCTAGAGGCATTACTTTCGTTAGTAAGGGGTAGCCACTTTTAAACCTTTGGGGTACTTATGGTACAATTTGTACCATACGGGTGTTTCATGGTACAATGCGTTATAACTCTCCTATTTGAGCTTTTTCGTCCGTCTTTTTTTTTTTCAAGTCCAGAGGCATTGTAGAAGACCTTACGTATGGTTTCACACCTTCCTGCGTCGAGACATAGGAGGTGATGACGTCATAATTTTAAAATATATTTTCTTTTATTAAGCCTATGTTCATTTTTTGCGGGCTTATTTTTGTACCTAGAAGATTGAAATTTTGCACAAACGTTCAATCCACCGAGTAGTATTTACTAGATTTCTTTCCAGATTTCTGCGTTAAAACAGGGGGGATCCAGAGGGGCAAAATGTTGAAAGAAGGGATATTTTTACCAAAAAATCCCTTTCTTCGGGATTTTCCCGCCTTAGATACATGATGGAGACATGCGAATGGTACCGCCTGAAAAGCAGTTCTATTCTAAAGAGAATGATGGGCGAAACATGACCCTAGGGTAATTAGGGATGTCTCAGGAAATTTTTATCAAAATATAGGGAATATTGGATATTTTCGGTATTTTTCTTTGCGGGCTTATTTTTGAACCTAGAAGATTGAAATTGTGAACATACATTTAGTCCACCGAGCAGTATTTAACGGATTCTTTTATCAGATTTCTGCGTTAAAACAGGGGAGTCCAGAAGGGCAAAAACTTTTAAAAAGGGATATTTAGACCAAAAATCCCTTTTTCGGGATTTTCCCGCCTTAGATAGACGATGGATACATGTGAATTGTACCACCTGAAAGGCAGTTCTATTCTGAAGAGAATGATTGGCGGATTATAGTTCTAGGGTAAATAGACATGTCTCAGGATTTTTTTTTTTTTTTACCTGAGATCGTGGTCTTTTGCGGTAACTTCTTGATAAAATTTCACCCGCCCTTAGTATTCAAGATAGAAATTCGAAATTTGGCACAAGTACTTTTTATCAGATTTTTCTGAGATTTCTACCTTCACACAGGGCCGTTCCAGAGGGGCCCAAAGTGTGAAAAAATTACCCCCGAAATTTTCCCTTTGACATCACTTTTCCCTCTCCTGGTATATGGTATGGGCATTCCCGTGGTACCATTTGAAAGCCAGCTCCATTCGGAAGAGAATGAGGTATGAACCATGATTCTAGGACAAATAGTGACGATGCAGTAGCTGCTTGATTGAAAGTCTAAAAAATACCCCCAAAACCAAGGTACCCGAAAGGGTTAATGGTTGAATCTAATTATTAAAATGTTCATTAATTCATTACCCTTTACTAATATATTTTGCATGTTTCTGAATCTCTTTTCAGTGAAGTAAATGTCGAACAAAGATTAAGCCAAAGGGGAATATTAAAAGTCCATCAATAACTTAGCGCAAGAGGAAGATTTTATCAAAATTTTAAGAGGTCATATCTTCCAAAGTTCTTCTTCAGTTAACCTTTACCAACGACAAAGTTATTCAGTGAAACTTGAATGTTAGGAGAACGATTTGTTAACGTATGCATAGAATCTCTTACTTACGGAGATGGTTACGATGAATCTTATCAGAAGTAACTGAGTGACCTTAAAAATATATTGTTAAATATCAGTACGTCGTATGAACTGCAAGGAACACCTCTAAGTCTTTTGTACACAAGAACAGAAGACAGCCTGTAATTAATAAAAAGTTAATACAAAAGAAAACTTAGTATTTTTTACACCAACTTCCTTGAGCTCGGAAGAAAAAGAATACCAGTTTGTTTTTGGAAGAAAATAAGAAACCTTGTGTGCTACAAATTTCGTATGACGAGTAAAATAAATGTTACATCCTTAGATCTATGCAGATTTGTTTACTAATATGTAACAGAAAATACGATATCTAACCTTTGCTATTTCTTGTTTGTTTAAAAGCTAGCGCCCCTTTTCAGCACGATTCAATCAGTGATGCCAATCTGTAGGAAAAATCCCATATCGTGGGAGTTTTTGACCTTATTTTCTCGGAAAGGGATAATAAGCATCATATATGGGATTTTTCGAGAAGATCGAAATTTACGGCTTATTCATTTAGATATTGTAAAAAGTGATTAACACAAAGAAATTTAATTTTTAATATTATAGCATACTTTTAATTAGTAGAACGTGGGAAATTCACACGTAAAATGGGATTTTTTCCCTCTCGACATGGGATTTCATATTGTTTCAGGTTGGCATTACTGGATTCAATATGAGAAGTAAATCCACAATTCAATGCGGTATCCGAACCGCATGCACTTCCAACAAACTGAACACGCACCCACTACAACGGAAGTTAGAACGTAAGCTTTTTTAACCATAAATTGTTCTTTTAATTTGTCATTTTTCCAAACCATGATAATTAACAATTTATTTCTTTATATCTGATTTCATGCTGAGTTTGTGAATAAGAAACACTGAATTTCAAACGAGGATAATAAATTATTTATGTATACATCACACGTTAAGTAGGGGTTGATATACTCTAGAAAAAAGATACGTTCGAACTTCAATTGTACGTATAGCGTAAATCAGTGGCTCCCGATCTTATTTACCTGGTACTGCACTTCGTGAAGCACGCATTCACTCTCCTCTTTGTGAGCTCTGCGTAATTCACGTCTTCCTCCTTGTCGTTTTTTTGCGTGACCCCTTTTGGATTTCAAATGGAGCATTCAATTATCAAATTATTATTATTATTATTATTATTATTATTATTATTATTATTATTATTATTATTATTATTATTATTATTATTATTATTATTATTATTATTATTACTGAAATGAAATTTGAGTTTTATGTTCCACTGTTATACCGACTAGGCTAAAGGAGACGGTGATATGAGAATGAATGAAATAGTAGAATGAATAAATGGGAGGAAACGGAAGAATCCCCAAAACCCCACGCGCACGGTACTTGTCCACCACAAAACTCACTTGGGGTGTGTTGGGATAGAGCCAAGGACCCCGTGCACCAGAGATGAAAGGTGTATCGCTGAGCCACCGCGGACGCCAGCAACTATTTGAATTTGGGTTTACTATTTTGATAGCACAATGATTCAATAATCACTGTGATGGAAACCATTGTTGACCACGTTCAACTAAAAACCGTATGGCTACCCATACCTTTCATTGGGTTTAAAATAAGAAAGTTCCTCGATGCAACACTTTTTCTAGTATTAACATTTATACGACTCGTATAGAGCATCAAAGAAAAAGTAGTATAATGTTCAATTTGTACTACTTTTAAGTCTACTTCTGCAGTAACATAATTAGAATTACGACCTGACAGGTGCTTTAAGAGAAGGAAGACGAATGAGGCCTTGTAAATCAAAGACGATCGTCATTTGTCAATGTAAGGTTACTTCTTAACTTTCTTCTCTGACAGCGACATGGTTGATTGAAAAAGCCAGCCGATAGCGTCTTGTGAGACCAAAGTAATTCAACAAAAATGTTGTTACTTCAATACTGAGAAAACATGGTATTTAAGTATACGTTCAATATTATTATTATGTTAAGATACTTTTCAGTTTCAAAGATAATGAACAATTACTATTCAAGGTAAATTTAAAAATGATTTCTATACGAACTTCTATCTCAATTTTATTAAATACTAGTTAAACAAGATGTCTCATACATTGTAAAGAATAAGATTTCTTTCAGTTATTACGTATGTTCCATCCATTCCTCAGACAAACTTTCAACAAAATAAGACAACAAGACTTGAGCATTTTACAAAACACTCCTTCTGCCCTTGTGAAAAGAACTCGAAACTCAATTGATTGACCCACAACCTCGATCATATTTATTTGTTTTCTTGAAGTAAGTTTTTTTTTTTTTTTTTTTTGTCAAACATTCATTCATCTTTACTTACCATCAAGAAATTAACAGAAAAGTTAAAACAAGCGCTAGAGAGTGGATAAATTTGTAATCACTATGGAATTGGATTACTGGTGGTTGGTAAATGATAGGTATCACTCGTCGAGAATACGAAAAGGAAGAAGCAATGCAGGTGTAAATGTGTGTATGGTTCTTTTTTCATGTTTCCTTCTGAAATAATTTTATGACAGATCTATCAATACAGTCTTGAACTGAAGACAAAAGTTATATTTGTTCTCAGACATTACTCTATGATTTCAGAAACATTTCTTGAGCTTGAAAAGTAGTCAGTTGTACAACTATGCTAACAGCGGCAACCACGAACTGCCACTGATATATAAAGACTCATTTGTATAGCTATAATGAAGGGTGTGAATTCATATACTATTTTGAAAGGAAGGTATACCACTATTATGTATATAGTTAAAGGGGATATAATGCTAGTCAAAAATGATTATGGAAATATCTCCTACACTAGAAGATTGTTAGTTTCACTATCAAAGATTTCTCAATCAATATTACAATCAATTCCGTAAATTTGCAATGTGAGGACCGACCCGAGTCCAAAATATGTTTTAGAATTTAGGCCCGAGCCCGGCCCGGGCTCGTGACATAATCAAATATGCTCGAAATAAGCCCGAATTATAGAAACTTAATAGGCCTAATTATCGCAAATTGTATTTTTATTTACAGCAATTAGAAGTTTAATTTTGCAGTTCAGCTTTAAAAATTCTCCAGGAACAACGGTCCAATAAACATCGTTGTACAATATATTTACCAAGTTAGACCCGAAAAGGCCCGAGAAATATGGTTGTATATTTAAAAACTTACGACCCGAGCCCAGCCCGGGCCCGAAGTGATATATTCTTTGTAGGTCTGAGTTCAGCCCGCGGGTCAGGTACAACTTAAGCCCGAGGGCTCGGCCCGAGCCTATGCAGACCTCTACCATGAAGTTCGCAAAGTCCCATTCTTAAACATTTCCAAAATTTTGTCTTAGCAAAGTTTTGAAGAAGTTACGGATGCATTTTTTTTTTTTTTTTTTTAACCAACAACTGTAAATTGGTACCTTAAGAATTACAGGAAATAAAAAGCGACACCACAGGTATGGTTGTTACTATATGGAACAAAATTAAAATATTAATCACTGTGGGGTAACAACTACCCTAAGAACACCTATAATAAAAAACAAAGGTCCATCCTTACTAGGTTTGGGGTTCGTGAAACTCCGTACGTTCTTTACAATATTGTAGATACATATATTGCAAAACTTTAAGAATGAAAAAAAAAAAATAGGTACACTATGGTACACCTGAACCCGATTGGGGTATCCACCTACTTTTGTGTAATAACAAATTTTGAGTTGTTCAGCTCCAATAAGCTCCGATATTCAACGTTCTTCTACCCGAAACCCGAAAGTCCATACAAATCTACGCATATACAGTATATTACATTAACAAATTACGAGTGTATAGTGTATTTTCACAAGGTCGAATTTACTTATAAACTAAACGTGCTACAGCTTAGGACTTCACTCACTTGGGCTCCTTAAAAATTAAAGGAAAAATCTGTATGTATATTTACAAAATTTATTATATAAAATTTAAAGTGCTTATGTTTGTGATTTCGTACCTCTTGAACCACTTCACTGATCTCGATCAAAATTTTCAAAATAGATTAGGATCAGATTGATACGGTTTTATTCATTTCACTTTGACGGTACGACATTGGGGCGGGGGAGGAGGAAGGGAGGAGGAGATCGTTACAAAATAAGTGTTTCAACTCTTGGGAGGTGACTCCTGCCACTGAGACAAGAAAAAAAGTTCTCTTGAACTTTGGCTATCGGACATAGTTTCAGATCTACAAGGTACCACAAGCGTGGGAAAATGACTTTCGGACGCCAATAGTTCGGAAACTATCCAACGTAAAGAGGGCGGGTAAAAAATTCACTGAAGAAGTCATGCCTGCTGTATTCAATTTTGCATGTTTCACAATCCTACCATGCACGCGCAAGAGATTCCCCAAAGGAACTTAAGAAGTCCCGGATAATCTGCCAAATGAAAATTGGTCTAAATGGATATGAATTGATAGGGTTTCTACCAGGTAACAATAACTCGTTTGTATTAAGTCGATCTCTGGAACAAATACAAAATAGCGGACACCTTCATGACAGTTGTGTGTGGTTGCATAATCGCCAGGTACGGATGCTGGCCAACAGTGAAATTCTGAGTATTAAGTGTAGCGAATTTGTACTCAAATTCTCTAGAAAGACATCTGGAGTGTCGGTAGAGCACAACAGATGAAGCAGGGTGATTCACATGTGTGGAAACACGTAATGAAAACGGAAACACGTAACTACTGCTGGGACACCGTCCCTCGCGAGAAAAATAGGAAAATAATTACTCGGGTCTTGAATCTGAGGCCGTGGGCTCCCAGTAGGATTGGAAACTGCGACCACGCGAGCGAAAGCAAGCGCTCCACCCCTGAGGATTCGAGGGAGCCTCACTTTCTCTGTATTAATTTCTTTGAGGAGTACACACTTTGTTTAGCAAGCGCTCTTGTACAGCCTCCCGACGTCTTTTTTGTTTGTTTGTTTGTTTGTTTGTTTCATTTTATTACTACTGCTGCACAGTTGTAAACAATCAGAGTTTTAAGACGTTTCTTCCTACTTCTGATGTCGTTTTATTTTCCATATGTATGGTGTTCCAACACTAGTGTTACATGTGCCAACTTGGTTCATTTTCGTCTTTGTCTTGGCATATGCACTGTGTGTAAGATACGAATTTCTGGAGGTATTTTCCTATATTTCGAGTGCATAATATGTCCCAAAGACTTGGGACATGATATAAGTTTGTTATTTTCACGCTCTATCAGAATTTGAACCATGGATTAAGAGATTTCTTTTCATAGTGGTGCATATTGTACAATGTCCTAAGCAAAGAGGAACATTGATACAATCGTGTTCTACTTACTTTCTACCAAAAAGTGCACCAGATGTAATAGCAGAAAGTACAACGTTATTTCCTAGTTTTCGCACGTGGGACGGTGCCCCAGCAGTAGTGGGACATGTTGACATTTGTCCATTAGCTACATGTTAATATCAACACACACCTTAGCCACATTTCAATATCTATCATGCGATCCCATTACTGACATTCCTTGAGTTTACCTAGTTTCTTAGTGAGTCCCCCTGCACGATTTCAACTTGGCCTCAGTTGTTGCATCCTTATTGGTATGCAAACGTGCACATCATATTGCATCGGTTTGATGAAATATTATTGGTGAATTGGCAATTGTTTTCATGTTCTTGATGCTATTCCTTACATTTCCGACGCTTTGAACTTACGTTTACTGAGTATGATTGCATTTTTGGTCACTTTTCGTTAAGTGTTTCCACACATGTGATTCACCCTGTTTCATCTGTTGTGCTCTAACGACACTCCAGATGTCTTTCTAGAGTATTTGAGTACAAATTCGCTACACTTAATACTCAGAACGCCACTGTTGGCCAGCATCCGTACCTGGCGATTATGCAACCACACACAACTGTCATGAAGGTGTCCGCCATTTTGTATTTGTTGCACATATCGACTTAATACAAACGAATTATTGTTACCTGGTAGAAACCCTATCAATTCATGTCCATTTAGACCAATTTTCATTTGGCAGATTAGCCGGGACTCCTTAGGTTCCTTTGGGGAATCTCTTGCGCGTGCATGGTAGGATTGCGAAACATCCAAAATTCAATAGAGCAGGTATGACTTCTTCAGTGAATTTTTTACCCGCCCTCTTTATGTTGGATAGTTTCCGAACTATTGGCGTCCGAAAGTCATTTTCCCACGCTTTCGGCACCTTGTAGATCTGAAACTATGTCCGATAGGCGAAAGTTCAAGAGAACCTTTTTTCTTGTCTCAGTGGTAGGAGTCACCTCCCAAGAGTTGTAACACTTATTTAGCAACACCCGATATATACAGGGTGGCCTATTTTAATCTTTCCACGGAAATATCTCCAAAACGGTTGAACATAAATGAACCAAACAAGAACTCAAATAGGAAACGCTATGGGGCACATCGAATGCTGTTGTCGCGGTGTCCACCAGAGCCGCACTTCATGGGAGCCCAGGACTCAACTTCAAAGTTTTAAATGCAAACATGGTGCAAGTGATACCTCGTTCGATAGGTCTCTAAAGAGTAAAAAGCGTTGTGGCAAAAGATTTTTCATATCGGTAGCCGTATTCAAAATGGCCACCAAGACATGTTGCCTGTATCAGATAAAATGTCCAATACCACCAATATGAAAACGGTTGAACATAAGTGAACCAAACAAAAATTCAAATACAAAATGCCATGACTCACATTGAATGGTGTTGTCGCGCTGCCCCCACATGGCCGCACTTTATGGGGGCCCAGGGTCCAACTTCAAAATTTTAAATATAAACATAAGACGAGAGATACCTTGTTCAATATGTCTTTCAATAGCAAAGATTGCTGTGGCGAAAGATTATTTTTAAGGGTCACCGTCTTCAAAATGAACACATGGACATGGTACCTGTATCACATAAAACGTCCAGTGCCCATAGAATGAATGCAGTTAAAGATAAATGTACTAATTCTTTTCCTCTTTTGCACTATATCACTTATACTTTAATCATTTGTTTTCTCCATTGCATTATTTTCAAGCTGTGAAATGATAAATACTCTCTGTGATTTCCTATTCGAATTTTATTCAGTTCATTTATCTCTCTGGTTTTCATATTAGTGGTACATGACGTTTTATCTGATGCAGGCACCATGTTTGGCGGCCATTTTGAATACGGTGACCGATATGAAAACCCTTTTGTTACAACACATTTTAGTTTTGAAAGATCTATTCATCGAGGTATCATTCGTTTTATGTTTCTACTTAATATTTTAAAGTTGGGCTCTGGGGCCCCATAAAGGGCGGCCATGGAGGCCACCGCGAAAATACCGTTTGCCTCATGACATTTTTTGTTTGAGTTTTTGTTCGGTTCATTTATATTCAACCGCTTTCATGTTAGTAGTACTGGACGTTTCTCTGATACAGGTAACATAACTTGACAGCCATTTTGAATACGGTGACCGATATGAACTTTTGCCACAACGTTTTTTAGTTTTAAAAGGTCTATCGAACTATGTATCACTCACCGCATATTTCCATTTAATATTTTCAAGTTGGACCCTGGGCCCCAATGAAGACCGGCCCTGGTGGATACTGCGATAACAGTGTTCGATGTGCCCCACGACATTTTCAATTTGAGTTTTTCTTTGGTTCATTTATGTTCAACTGTTCTTGAGATGTTTCTGTGGAAATATTAAAATGGGCCACCCTGTATATATATATATATATATATATATATATATATATATATATATATATGTGTGTGTGTGTGTGTGTGTGTGTGTGTGTGTAAAATTAAAATGAATATGTTTGTGACTCAATAACACTTAAATCACCCAACTAGTCTCAATAAAATTTTCAACATAAATGAAATTTGAATCTGGGATGGTTTTTATCATTTTATTTTGACGGAGAAACTTTGGGGGAGGGAATACATTTAAAAAGTATCAGAAAACAGATCCATATTAATGTTGATTCCATAGTTTTCGGGTTCTTTGAGATGAACAGTGACACTTCCGATGCCGTTTAAATCCAAATTCAGCCCCGCAACTTGGAAGAGGATATATCTATATCTATATCTATCTATCTATCTATCTATCTATCTATCTATCTATCTATCTATCTATCTATCTATCTATCTATCTATCTATCTATCCATCTATCTATCTATCTATCTATCTATCTATCTATATATATATATATATATATATATATATATATATATATATCGAAAATGACCGATATTAGTGTCGAAACCATTGCTTTTGGAGATAAGAAGTTGTGCAAAGTTGTGTTAAAGTTTTTATTTCAACCCAGCCAAGCATGTAATCGACGCTAGTATAAGATAAAAACACATAAAAACTACATCTATCAACAGTGTTTTCTGCTGTGTAGGCTTCTAATGAGGTCCCTCCTTCTAGCCTGCTCATTAAAATATTACTAGTTTGCTCTTTCCATAAATACAGTGCCTACGCTCTGCATAGGCAGGTTGCATGGCAACGTGAATTATGGAGCTGCAGACTGCACTGCAGACAGTTTGTCATATGTACAGGGACAGCTAGAAGTATAAAGGACATTTATTACTTTCAGTAGTCTAGGTTCTTAACAAACCTACGGCTCGGTTTTCAAGTAAAATTGATAAAATGTGCTAGTCTCTGATTTCATAAAATTTAAATAAAGTCGTAATTCTTAAGGAATTGCTATATTCTAACCAAGACTTTGCTTAATTGGAATATAGTTTTCATTGATTGATTACAATTTAATGTCTCGCCTTCTACCGCCCGTAAGTAGAACTTCTCACCACAGCCTAGGGTTCTCAACTATAGGTTGAACCATTCCGAAACAAGAGCACTCATTAGGAGGGGCAAGGTGGGGCGCTTGCCCCCCTAGAGGAAATTGTACTTCGGAATATCGAAAACCGAACAGAAGTTTTAGAATAGTTACATCAAAATTTGAAACAATATTTGAAATATTGCTTATATTTACCCCCCCCCCTTGGAAACCATAACATGGACGCCCTTGTTCCGGAACAATTACCGACGTTTAATTGTTAGGTTTGCGCCTACTCATTTATCAAGAAATGAACATACCTATTGATTTAGTGATAAAGTAAACAGTAGTATGATATGCACTCTGGGTCTCAATATATAATGAAACATCTATAATGTATTGATGCTCAGTTTTTTAGTAACAGCGGAAAATAAACTTCTGGAGAACAAGAAAAATACGTCAGAAACATTTGTGAAATGCGAAAGGTAAATGACGTGACCAGAGTTACCAAGTTTCAAAACATATTAAACCTTGTGTACTACCATGGAGTCTTTTGGGGCCAAAGAAGTGTTTATTATGAGATATCTTCTAAACAACTGAAATTACAATTCAGTCTTTTCTTGTGTTCTATCTCGAGTAAATGCTAAAGATGCCTACTAAATATCTCAGTTGTCTGTTTGATGATTCTGCGTAAAGAACATAATTTGGATGGGGTTCTAGAAGACCCCATGATAATTCCTGTGTGACAATGTTCTTGGTAGTACACAAGGATTAAAGAGAAAATAGTGTGTTAGAAAATATCTATAGGCGCGACCAATAGCAGAATGATTATAATACGAATTAATGGAATGAGATTGTGGAAAGAAACGGGATAACTTGAAACAAAACCATCGGGCACGATGTCGTTCACCATAAGCTTAAATTGCCTTGGATCGAACTATATAACCCTTCCACCAGACGTGAGCACATGCTAACAACAAACGAACACGTAAAGTTGGCATTCAGAATGCTAGCTAGCTCTATAAAGCGGACAATGACTGTTTTATTGTTTCTGTTTATCTACGACTACTAGTATTATTAATAATAACTACGCAATTTGCTCGTTTTGTTTAGGTATTAATGTTAACTCAGACCAGAAATTAGGATTATACACACGTCTGTTTTTGAGGTAGCCCTACAACATTTTAAAAAATATTTCTTGTTAATAGGATAAAATACATGCTTCTATGTTCGGAACGTCTCATGAAAATGTCGCAGAGAAATGCGGAAACACAAGTAGAGCAAGCACATACAGAGAATAATGAGGATATGTTGTGGTTGTCTAGGTGCTTCTCAGTGCATCCGAACAAGCAAAAGAACTTCCGAAAATAAAGAGTAGAGAGGGAAAAAAGAAGGTAGCAAAAAGGGAGTTGAGAGTAGCTGTAAGTTCGGAAAGCAAGAGGCAGTGCGATCGTTTCTTGACAGCTGCACCCTTATTGGGGACTCCCTTGATTGATCGATGGGTTTAATTTCTTCCCGTGAACACACACACACACACACATTCACAAAGTGAGAGGAAGCTAGAGAAAGAATAAACGAACGAAAGAAAGAATAGGAGACAGAAAAATGAAGAAGGGGAAGAAGAAGCAATGCAGCAAACTCTATCGTTCCAGAAACAAGTAAGGAAGATGGAGTGTAGAATAAAACAAATACTTCAGTTTAAGAACTTTTGCGAAGAACAACGGATGAAGAGCAAGAAACTGAACGAGAAAAAAGAGGTAATTTCAACATATCTACACTTGGGAAATTCAAAGAATCTTAAATCAAAAATCAAAGGTCCCATTACGCTTCCTTGTGGAACACCACTGGTATCAGTTTGCAACAGTTGAATCCTTGTCCTTTCAAATTCTCAGAATATGTAAATGAAATGTTGTCTAAAAAGATAGAAATTGCTACGCTTACTTGATTTGAGAGAACGTATTTTAAATAAATATCTATATATTTACATACATAATATTTTTTAAGTAGATTCTATAAATTCATATATCTTTTTTTTTTTTTTTTTTTTTTGCATTTTAGTGCATACATATTACTCTGTAGAAACATTCGTATAGGTGAATCACCACCCAGAAGTCAATACATATTTTAGCTAATTCCCTTAATTACTGCGCAATGAAACGTTACATATTACAAATATTGTACTATAAGATAAAGTTATGTTTCAGCTACAACACAAGACACTGATTCATTTGGTTGTGTCTTCTGATATCGAAAAAGGAACAAATAAAAGAAAATATTTCATTCGTGAGCACACAAGATGGCACTTGCTGTTAGATCTTACTAGAAGTGCTTAATTTTATGAAATGTTTATTTGTATGTGTAAAGTATTTTAAAGTAACGATCTTATTACAAAATGGATATATTGTTTGACCGTTTGTCGTGTTATGTTTCACATTTTATTTAATTATTAATTTACATTTAAGGAAATATATTTTTCGGAGAAACTTGCACAGAACACCCGAATGCGTAGTTGCCAAATTTGTATATTTAGTTTCTGGATTCTACCGTTGCAGTTCGAGGAGCGGAACTTAGATATGAGTTGCGGTAAGGGTCGAAAACTAATTTCTCCACTAAGAATCGAAGAATAATTACATGATTACTTCCTTTATCATCTGCCACCAGTAAGTACTCGACAAAGCTTGGCGATGCCTCACTATTCAAGCAGCGTTTAGCGTAGGACCGAGAACATCTAGTGATCCACCTTATGAATCGTTAATTGCAAAATACGACCTGAATCCATTTTGTATAAAGTTGAGACATTGAAAACTATTCAAATTCCTTCATTAGGCATCCTTTTAAACTGAAACTATAATTGAACGCTATGTTTACCATCCCACATAGCACACTACGTCCCTGGGATGTCCCATTTTGATCCCAATCATCCCATTCGGTTCCCGGGATTATCGGGACAATGAGAAGACATCCCATGGACGTCCTGCATGGGACGTCCTGAAGGATTCCCATGTAGTATATCCACGGGACGTCCCAGATGGGACAGGAGGTCCGAGGGAAAACCAGTAGACATCCCTTCGTGATCCCGTTGAATATCCCGTATCCCGGGATATTAGCGGACATCTGGATCTCCCGCGGATACCCTGTGGATGTCCCGGGAGCACATTCGGATATCCCGGGATGTCCCGTCGTCCGTTGCGGGCTCAGTCTCGGACATCCTGTGGACGTACTTGTGCTATATGGGATGCTGTTAATCCTCCGATGTTTGCATTTTTATATACAGGAAGTTGCTATAGTTTTAGAGAATTGGGAAATGTACATAAAAACAAATTTCATAGAAAATTCAAATTCTTTTTGTAATCAACGAATGTAAAACTAAAATTATTTTCGTTGCAAAGATGGAAGCTACTTTGAAATAATTTTCATGTGTATAATATATATATATATATATATTTCCAAACTTGTGCCTCACTTTTCAGTTGATCGATTTCTAGAATTAAGAGATGTACAGTAGAGCGTCGATTATCCGAACGTCGGTCAACCGAACGACCGCTTAACCGAACTATGTACTCGCTCGCACCTGTTACTCTCCGAACCTACCGTCCATCATCCCCCTCACTCCCAAACCAAGTTTCCCACAGTAGTCGCCGCACTGAGCCACCGCTGGCGGAACATTGCTTCTGATGGGGCCTTCATAAGGCGCTGCTGACCGGCCAAGCCGCCAGTCGCTGTGTTTCAACAATCAGCACACTTCTGTCGGTTTGGCACTGGCTGTAGAAGTAGCGGCAGTATCAAAGCTGTTCACAGCAACAGCTGCGCCAGCTTAGAGTTGAGGCGTGCCGCTCCGCGCATGGCAAATAAACATGTACAATTCGATTATCCGAACAAACCAGTTTTCCGAACACCCATGTCCCTAATTACTTCGGATAATCGACACTCTACTGTATTTAGGTAAAGAAAACAAGACGCATATGGTAAGATTCTTTCATTTTCTATTTCTTTTTTTAAAAGAAACATCCAGAGCACAAAGTGCGTTCCTTGGTGGTTTTGTCTTTGGAGAATACCAAATCACTTCCGTACTAGCATGCATTTTTTCGGTAACAAAATTTGACAATTAAGACTAGGTTCAGGCTTCGTGAGGACTCAGTTTACCTATAGACCATGAGAACGAAAAATCTCTATATGCTGACAATTTTGAGGAAAATTCCCTTCTTGAGAATGAGATTTTCCCCACTTGTTGACATCACTGCTGCTGGTAAAGTAACTGTCTTAAACAAGGTACAGGGTGTCCAATATACAATGCAACCCAGAGTTTGGAATAGTAGAACTTTTGAACCTGAAGTGATACACAAATAATGGTTATACCAAAATGAAGCCTTCTTTACGCATATACAGGGTGTCCGAGAAGTCCTTCCCTGATTACAGAAATTGATAACTCAGGCTACAAATAAGATAGAAATATGAAACTGGTGTTGAATTGTTTACAAACTATAAAAGTTGTGGTCACATCAGTACAGTTCCACATGAGCACCCTTGGTAGCACGTAGCACATCTAGGCGATATTCAATTTCCATCCACACATTAGCCAACATCACTGGAGGGATCGATGCAACGACTGTGGTTATTCGTTGCTGCAGGGTTTCAAGATGTGGTACACGTGTTCGGTAGACCTCATCCTTGACATAACCCCATAAAAAGAAGTCTAATGGGGTTATGTCAGGAGAGCATGGAGGCCAAGCTGTTGGTCCATCACGACCAACCCATCGCCCAGGAAATGTCCTATCGAGATAGGCACGGATGTCCAAACCCCAATGAGGTGGTGCACCGTCTTGCTGAAAAACGACATCTTGGCGATACTGAAGCAGCTGAGGAACAGCATACAGCTGCAACATATCCAGGTACACTGCAGATGTGATGGTATCCTCAGCGAAGAAGAATGGCCCGATAATTCGATCGTGCAATAACGCGCACCAAACATTCACCTTTGGACTGCCTCTGGTGAACTCCCTGATCTCCCTGGGGGGTTCTGAACATTATGGCGTACATTATGGCGATTCACTACTCCACTGACAAAGAATGTCGCTTCGTCGGAAAAGGCAATTCGTCTGAGATAACCATTATCGTCCTCAATACGTGATAGCATTTCGACCGCAAAGTCATATCGACATGTACCGTCGTCGGGCAACAAGGCCCGAACGAGTTGCACTTTGTAAGCACGAAACAATAAACGTTTGTGTAAAATGTCATGGATAGAGCTTTTTGGCATCTGTAATTCACGTGAGGCTCTGCGCACCGATTTCTTAGAACTTCTCAGAAAAGACTGCCGCACAGCCTCCACCGTGTCTGCTGAGGTTCTTGGTCGACCAGACCTCGGAAGGTCAGCAACCGACCCTGTGTTGTTGAACTTCTCATACCAGGCTTTAATGCTCTTGACATCAGGTGGAGTCCTCCCAAATGTTGTCTGGAACTGTCTCTGCACCGTGGTTGGTGATCGTGTCTCATGGTACCACAGGACACACTGTACCTTCTCCTGGTTGGTTGGCATGGCTTCTTGGGCTTCTTCCTTACGTACTACAAACCTAAAACAAAAAAAAAATGAGACTTGGTAAAACAGAGCAAACCTAACACAGACAAAAACTTTTATAGTTTGTAAACAATTCAACACCAGTTTCATATTTCTATCTTATTTCTAGGCTGAGTTATCAATTTCTGTAATCAGGGAAGGACTTCTCGGACACCCTGTATTTTTAAACTGGAAAGTACGATTGAAGTACAATTGGAACTACATAGTGTTGCCAGATGTAACCGAAGGTGTAAATCTTTTTTTTTTTTTTTTTTTTTTTTTTTTGCAAAATATGTAAATTGACTCGTAACTCATACCAGCTTGTTTACTCGGAGTAGCTTGGAAACTGTAGAGCAGAAAAAAAAGAATTTTTCATTTCCACAAAACTTTTACTTACATGAACCCGACAAAACTGCTATTCATTTATTTGGGACTACTTAAAGGAAGATGTATACAAGAAAAATTCTCGAACTTTTCAAAGCCTGGAAACGAACATTCGCGGTGCCATTGAGAGCATTAACACTTCTAATCTTCGTAAAGTTGCTGCCAATCTGGTGAAACGTGTGAGTCAGTGTTTGAATCAAAACAGGAGACACTTCAAGCATCTGCTGTAGAGCTGATAACTCATTTCTGATAGTAGCAGCGTTGCCAGGTGCATGTAAGTAAAAGTTTTATCATGATAATTTCAAAGTTTGTTTTTCATTGTTTCCAGGAATTCCATAATGTAGACAGATCCTTAACACACCTTTTGATGCACTGAAACATCAGCAGGGTTGCCAATTCAGAGTGTTAATTTGTGAAAACTACAATTTTCCTAGTTCCCTCTTACAGACGCCTCATCCAATTAGTTATCGGTGGAAATTTAAAAAAAAGTCTTCCTTTTTTGTGACACAGTTTACAAGTTACTCCAACTAAACAAACTAAAAATTAACGACAGAACATCCATATGTATGAGTTATGAGTCAATTTACATGTTTTGCAAAAAACAAAAAAAAGATTTATACTTTTGGTTACATCTAGCAACACTGTGTGGTTTCTAGTATACTTCAATCGTTGCTTCTTAGTTCAAAATATATGCATAAACAAGGCTTCATTTTGGTACAACCATTATTTGTGTATCACTTCAGGTTCAAAAGTTCTATTATCCCAAACTCCGGGTTGCATTGTATATTGGACACGCAGTAGAATCAAGAGAATGACTAATACGTTTGAGAAATCACCGGATAGATGATGTTGTTAGTTAGCCAAAGCTTTTTTCATTCTTACCCTTTGAGAAAAAAAATCCACTTAGAAGTTTCATATAATAGATTGTAGTTTTAAAATTAAAATTAAAAACAAGTATCAAACAAATATAATTGTAAAGTTTAACGTTATAAAACGAAAGCATTATTAAACACGTCTTTCTGCATGTTGTGCAGACATACTTTGTGATTTAGTGTGATTCTCATTTAACAGTTAACAACTACTTGACATATGGTTGATACCTTGCACATATTTCATTGCCCTCGCTCTAAGCACCGGTAGAACAAAGGTTAACAGCTCAAACAGATGAAACGGCTGAAACACCTCAAATGTGGTGGTGTCTGCCTTAGAACATATAATATATATTTTTCAAAATATCTTTCGTTTAAAATTAACTTTCGATTATGATCGATTGGAGTATGATGATTTTGTTTTCCTGAGAATACCCAGTCGTCTCTACTCCTTCGAGTTAAAATTGGTCAATGATGAGGGAGTGAATGTCTCCCCGTTCCCCGATTTTAAAGAAGATGTGTTCCGTAATAGCACCTTTTTAGGTTATCTCTCACATAGTTTGGGGTTGAAATTAAGAAGAGAAAAAATTGAAATTAAATAGGACAATTTTTACGTTAAAACAATTTTATTAGCAAAACAAAGTTCCCTCTAATTATTCTTGTTTTTACCATTAATGGAAAATAAAGAAAAGCACATGTAATGATAAGGCAGAATTTTGAATTTAACTTCGCGCAAATACGTTTTGCAGTAAAATTCTAGCAATATTTAAGTTAAATATTCGTGTCGACATTTTAAATGTTGAAGTTAGCAGAAAGTGTGGCAATAGTATAATATTTTTGTTAAGCGAAATGGGTCTCCAAAATCCTTCCAAAAAAAAAAAAGAAAAGAAAATCCTTCCTCGTTGATGGGAATAAAGAAAAGAATTGGATTTTTTTGTATCTTCGTTTGTTGGCGCAGTTCCCAAAACTTAACAGCCGGTGGTGGTGTGCTTTGGAAAGAAATTGTTAAGAATATCTCCAAGAGGAATGAGTGGTTAAAGGCAGAACCGGGTGTGTCTGGCTATAAGACCAAAGAAAGCTTGGAGACATTCCCATGTTGAGGAGGGGAAAAAAAGAATTAAAAGCAGGGTTCCTTCTTCGAAAGAAAAGCTTGGACAAGCGTACTATAAGGGGTGAGAGGACAACCCAAGAGAAGCAGGGAAAGGGAAAATATAACATTTATTTTTCTCTTAATTTCTTTTTCTGTCTTTCTTTTTCTTTAGACTTTCTTTCCTGTCTTCGTTTGAAACGAATCCTCACTTACACATACATGGACAATTGCTCATGCTTGCATTAGCAGAGATCATAGTGCGGATACTTGTACCAAATAGGCTACTTGTCGATGCTATGTTCTGTGTCACTTTCCTTTCTTCTATTTTCTTTTTGTGTCCCTTCCAATCCCTTTCTTTCGTAGATCTTTTATTTTAATGGGTCGTTTATCTTTTCACTTCATCCTCTAGGACATCCACAACCCAATTGTTAAGGCTATTATCTGTTGAAAACGAGGGGAAACCATGTCGGATGTAGCAGGAAAAAAGAAATTCTTGTATTTCCTTTCATTACACTTCCCTACCGTATTACGTATTCTTTCTTTCAGTGTTTATATCTGCGATCGATAAATTTTAATAGTAATGTGGTTTCAAATAACTGTGTATAGCACATATTATTAGTTTTTAAACTCTGGTTTAATATTGCTGCACAGTATTCCATGCAATTTAATCTACATTTCAATTATTTCAGCCAGGTGTCAGTAGCTGCATTACCATAGCGTAAGGATATAGTATAAGAGATTTCAGCTGCTATTCCTGCTGAAACTAAGTTACGTGTGTAGAGACTGTGGCGCCGCCAGTCAAAGTAGTTGGGTACCATGAACTACTGAAAGTGAGAATGAATCAAATCATTCAGAGCGCGTGAGCATGATAGAATTAGCTACTGCAGTTAGTTACGACTCTAGCCGGCAGTATCTCTGATACCACTTTCGTTGCATTGTAAGAAAGATGTTTCGAGTTTCAATTCCGCATATACACAGTGGTGGATCAGAGTGATCAATGCGTATTACTGTCAGAAGGCCTTGATGCCACTGACTTGTTAGAACGGAGACAGCGCACGTAATCTCATCAATATTTTTCCGTTTTCGTAAACATAGAGGCGTCCATGTGTTGTGTAAGGTTACCTAAAACTAAGTGATGTACAGTACATGCGTGAAAAACATTTCTTGCTGTTCTGGTGATAAATAATTACAGGCACATGCAAAACAGCTGCACTTCAATTTTGATGAAATATTTAGTATTTCGAAATGTTCTTAACGTAGCGAGATTATCCTATTTTGTAGCTTTCACCGGAATACAATGGTTATATAAATTTATAATAAAAATATGATGGCCTCCCTTGTGGACTTTTTGATCTTAAAAAAATGCGTGTAAGAAGGGAAACAATCTCAACTGATGGTAATTACATTAAGGTTATGTTGATTCGGTCTAGATTAAAAATATGGGAACACTTTTTGGAGAATAAAGAGCTGAAATATATTAATTCATAATAGTTCAGTTGCCTAACATTTAAAGAACTTCTTAAGTAGGAGCCAAATATATAAGTCTGTAACGTCAAAACAACAAGGAAAAAGAGGCGTTTTTCTTTACAATGCAATTATGATAAGATAAGCGTACACCAAATTACTAAAGTAGATAGACACGTATCTATTGTGTATACTTTTGCGTTCAGAGGTCTGACATTCATTATTTGTTATTGCTTCTCTGCTACCCACACTTTCCGCTGAGTTACGAAACATATTTATCTCGTGGAAGTATGCCTAGTAAAAGTGAGCAGTGGACGCTAGAATAATCCTTTCCGTGGCGTATCAGTTTGAATCCATATTGTAAATCAGTACGCTGTTAGTGGGTAGGCGCTAGGAAGACAAAAATTATAATACAATAGGGAATTATTGATATTAGCAAACATTGAGTTAAATATTTTGTTTAGTGGCTACTATATTATTAATTTGAACAAATAATACTTTGAAAGTTGATTTGGCTTCTACTACTTTTTTGTTAATAACTATGTAAACTCTCTATATTAAGAAGAACATTTATTAATTCTGTGAATTTAAATATTGCCGGGATAGTGACATCTTAGTTACTAATGCAATTCAGCTCAGTTCAGGCCATTTCTTGCAACAATATACTGTGTTGAAGTAAGCAAGTGATGAGTTTCCTTTTCTTGAAGATATACTGATGATCAGTGGCGTATTTACGATTTTGTTTCGGGGAGGGCTTTGCTAACTTTCGGGGGGGACTTTGCCTGAAAATATGAAAATTCAGCAACATATTCATATACTTTACTATAGTAAGTAAGATTTCGGGGGGCTTAAGCCCGGAAGTCCCCCCTAAATACGCCACTGCTGATGGTTCTTCATCACTACAGTTTCATGATAGTAATCTCTTCTTCATAGAACATTAACATGAGCTCGTCATACGTAACACAGCAGAACATCTTTCTTCTGTTGTGTAACCTCTCTTCTGTCTTTTGCTTTGGAACTTCTTTCTTCTGATGATGGGCAACAGTTAGAAGTCCAAGTGCAGAAAAGAAATCACTAATTAAAATTTGATAGTTATGTTATACTTATTGTCTCTGATATCTAACTGTTATGTGTATTAACTACAGCCGATGTAAATTAGAATAATTCTGGTAATAGAAATTGAATAATTCATTATGGCTTCTTTAAAAGATAAACAGTATAATATTCATCTCCATTTTTTCAGATTACACACTCTTCATAATTTATTCTTAAATGATTATACATGTATACATTATTTCTTGTTATAATCTACACCTCTTCTTTGGGCATTCGTTTTCCTTCCCGGAACTTCGAAGTTTTGTCTATAATCAGGCTATGTATGATGCGTATAACTTAAGCAGGGCCGGCTCTACCATTTGTGCAACACGTGCATTTTAACGGGACAGCAAAATCTGTCAAAACTATATTTAAAATAAATATTTGTTGTTGGAAACAGACTTTATGATGATGGTAGTTAAATTTACTGACATGGGAGCATCTTATATTCATAGTAGCGTTACCCAATCGTTCAATGTGCAATCGATAGAGAAGTGAAGAAAAGTGAGGAATCCAAAGTTCACGGGCCGACACGCAGAAACACAGGAGATACAGAGGAAAGAAGAATCTAGAATCATGTGGAGATAGCAATGAAAAAGATACACTGACACAGAAAGAACTTCAAAATGATAAAACTAATCAAAATGACATTTACGCAACAGTATAATAAGCAAACATTGCACCCACACACATGCTCAATAACATCATATCTAATGCAGTGTTGCCAACTGAGTACAAAATGAAGATTTGTTAAACGGCACGGAACATAAACTATAACATCTAGCAAATCTAATTATGAGTAGAACCATACTTGTGAAGTCATGATGTACTGTGTTGCCAACGTTTGAAGATAGGACTATATGAATTCCTATATGAATATCGGATATAGAAGAGAACATACAGTACACGATTCAAACTACTTAAAACCAAAATATGATACCACAAACAATAATATTATCAGTGAAGCACGAAAATAAGGGACGAAGCACAGTGTCGAAGCAGGTTTGACCAACTGGAAAATCAGAATGGTATCAAACACAAAACACAAAACTGAAATGACGCATGCTCTTGGATTGATTAACAGGCTCACTTTTCTGATGCACGTAATATTGCATCACCTCACACATTATTGATAGTCAATTTTTCAGTGTTGCCGTTGATAAAGCGCTCCGCAGTGTGTTGGTAATGTATGTACTCTTCTACATCCGAGATTCATGTAGGAATTCATATAGGCGTATCTTCAAATGTTGGCAACACTGTACATCATGACTTCAAAGGTATGGTTCTACTTATAATTAGATTTTCTAGATGTTATAATTTGTGTTACGTGCTCAGTTGGAAACACTGTATTACATATGATGTTATTGAGCATGTCTGTGGGTACAATGTTTGCTTACTATACTGTTGTGTAAATACCATTTTGATTACTTTAATCATTTTGAAGTTCTTTCTGGGTCAGTGTATCTTTTGCATTGCTATCTTCACATGATTCTATATTCTTCTTTCCTCTGTATCTCCTCTGTTTTTGGGTGTCGTCCCGTAAGACTTTGGATTTCACACTTTTCTTCACTCCTCTATCGATTGCACACTGAACGATTGGGCAATGCAATATAAGATGTTTCCTTGTGAGCTGGCCTTATATTTAAATACAACATTCATAAATCATGTTTAGGTCGCATTAGTTTAAGGTTGTATGGACAGTGCTAAAGCAAACGGTAAAACAAATCATATCATAAATTGCTTGATTGTTGTCAAATAGAAGAACTCAATTCTCGAACAGCAGCGAACACCTGTTTGATTTAGCTAGTTATCACAGTTTTGATATGAAAACTAATCTTGTCTTTGTCACGAACAAGTTCCTTATCATTGAAGGTGGAAACAGTTGTTTTGTTTTTAATTTTTTAAGAGATGTAGAAGGAAAATGAAAAAAATAAAGATAAAAATGCTAGTTACACTGAAATTACGAACTAATATATTGAGATTGAAGCTCGATATTGGGTTCTAGAAAAGGATTACCATCTTTCCTTTGCACGTGTGTTAGTTTCATGTTTCACTAATATGATAGATAATTGGCTAAAGAAAAAAACAGACACAGCAAGATTGCATTTGTACTGTTTATTTCTTTCTGAGTGCGAGTGCTTTTTCCCTCCCATTCGTTGTTCATGATGGGGTAACATAATCGTGAATTTAAGATTTATTCTTTCAGGGAAAAAAAGGCGATGCGGCAAATGATGCCATGGCATGGGGCGGAAAATTGCTTAGGGCCGGCCCTGAACTTAAGGCAACCACGAGACGAAAGAGTCACCAATCGCGAGTAAATCTGTAGCGCAGCTTTTCATCACTACATTTGTTCCATTGTCTAACGCGAGGCATTACATTACTGTGAATCTTTATTCGAGTACTTCCAATCATGACCCTTTCCTTCATCAGAAATTATATATATATATATATATATATATATATATATATATATATATATATATATATATATATATATATAATATTACTTTTATGATATCAAATAACTTTCCTCTTTAAATATAAATGTAGTAAATAATTTTTGCTTCAAAATTTCCTAGAGCACACGCAATCCACATCGAATATCACACACCATTTCACAATTTGTTGGATACAAATGGTTGTTGCATATTTTAGCCTTGGTCAACACATTTCCAATCTACAAGATTAGCGTAATTCATTTAATGGAATATTTGCCTTTTTTTAAACAGAAAAAAAGAAAAACTAGTCGTTTTGGATACATAAAAGTAATTAAATAAAGTGAAAAATAAGTTCAAATTAAAAACTGAATGTTATCTTCTGTGAAATCTGTTGTCTCCCTTAATTAATAAAGCACAAATTACCTTCAGCTATTAACGCAACTAAAAATAAAATATTGTGAAATGTGTTGCGAAAATGCAGACGGAAGTGATATATAAATACACTTTTTTTTTAGTTTTAAACAGAACACTTCTTTACACATTCAATTGTATGCATTGGTGTTATTCCAGAAATTTAAAAGCGTATAATTATTTTAAATTATAGAAGTTGCTTTTTGTAATAGTAAATTCTTTTTTTTAGAATTTCGTCGTTATTGAGTACAGTGTAGCATCAGTTCCAAACGACTTATATATGAAGTCTTGACATATCTTTTCTTTCAGAGAAGGAACACAGAGAAGCAGTAAGAGTCAAGGAGGGGAAAAATTGATGGGACAAACAGAGTAAAGCAGCATTATCAGCACTCAAGTGGTAATGATTTCCATCAGTGTCAAATCTAATAGATCATCAACACTGGCATATTTAAGAGGGCTTCCGGCCTTAAGCCTCCCCGAAGTTTTATTTACTATTTTAAAGTAAAATAAATATCTTGCAGAATTTTTACATTTCCAGGAATACAGTTAGCAAAGTCCTCCCCGAAACAAAATCGTAAATACGCCACTGGTCATCAATAGTCTAATGTGTCTGTTACCTTTTCTTCTGCAATGTCAAGTGGTAATATGCAGCTGAGAACAGAAGAAAAATATTAATTGACAGAGCATTTCACTTCGAAATGGCTCCAATACAATAATTATCACAATCCTGTTTCGCACTGATTTAATTTAATTTTGAATGTTGTTCTATGGAAAAATATATTTTAAATGTTTCAGAAAGAATGTGTTAATGAATCTTGTTTTTATTGTGTGGTGCGAAACTATATATATTGTTTGTTTTTCGACATATCTGTGAAATCAATGATCCTAGATTTAATAGAGTGCTGTATGAAGTTGGCTCAAAGGATTAAATCAAACCTAGCCGTAAAATCCGTAAATTGACCGATCGATCTTGTCCATGTCTATCGGTAGAACACATCACAGTGTGTTGGAAAACAGAAATTAAAATTGATAATATATATAAATGTACATTCATGTCCAAAATGATTGTCGCATATCTATAACTGTCTTCTTGTAAGAATATAATTAGATAACGATTTTGCATGATACTTTTAATACTGATACTATGTGTATAATCGGGAAATGTATGTTTGTGGCAAATTTCACAGGAATAGAATTATAAATACGAAAATTAGAGTAAGTGAAACAAAATATTGCTAAATGGACAAGAAAGTTTTATTTTTGTTTTATTGTTCTTAATTACTGCTCTTTTGACATGAAATTTGCCACATATATGTCTTTGCCAATTATACACTTACTAACATTGTAAGAAATACCGGGCGAATTCGTTATCAAATTATATTCCTACAACAACATATTTATAGATATGCGACAACAATTTTGGACATGAGTGTACATATTCTATCTTTTAAATTATGTGAATTTCACAGTTGATAGCCAATTCATAGTGTATACCTATATCACAAGATTACCTTAGAGGTAGGCTGGTGGTTAGGATTCTTGACTTGCAATAGGGACGTCCTGAGTATAAACCCAGTTACTGACTGCCATTTGGTTGCCTGACTGGCAATTTAGTTTTTTCTATGTTGTTTCTCAGTTTCACCAGGTAAATACCAGGATGTTCCTTTTAAACAGGCCAGCTTTTTTTCCGTCCTTTCGTTGATTTTAACAATTTCAGTGTAAATTAATTTATCAGGCAATATAACTAAATAACTTGTTAAGACAATTAAAGAACAAAGCTTTGAGAAAATTTTCCGAAGCAAATAACATGAAAAACATAGACGGAGAAACACACAGCTCAAAATTGCATATGTTCGCATTTCGTTTACAAACACTGGCTCTTTCCCAAAGCCTCCGGTTCGTTGTAATAGTTTGCAATAAGCAGATTGTAGTGACACCTATTATTGTAATTATTAACTATCAGGAATATATGTTACAGACTGTCATGTTATTCATGTTATGATTTTATAATAAGAATATAGCTAATTCGAATAATTTAACGTTGGTTCTATCTATCTATCTATCTATATCTATATATATCTATATCTATATATATCTATATCTATATCTATCTATCTATCTATCTATCTATCTATCTATCTATCTATCTATCTATATCTATATCTATATATATATAGATATAGATATAGATATAGATATATAGATACATACATACATACATACATACATACATACATACATACATATATATATATATGTGTGTGTGTGTGAGTGAAACACTGTCCTGTATTGATATGCTTAAGTATGAAACTAAAAGGTTGGTCATAATTAACGAAGGGTTTACAACATATAATATTTCCCATGAGAACAAGATTAATGTGAATATTTCTTGTGATCTCTGTAGTAGAATTATGGAGGAAATATTCTAAATACTATTTTTCTCTTATTTTACAGATTACATGAAGTAGACGCCCAGGAAATACGAGATGAAAAAAAATCCCAGTTACGCAGAGAAAGAAATTATCTAACTGCATTTTCAGAACCAGAGGTCAATTGTTTTAATACAAAGAACATATTGAAGCCAATTTCGTGTGAAGGATGCACCTTCTAAATAAATCATTCGTCGTTTGGTTCTACATTTCAATGAGCATGATTCCGTAGCTGACATTCCGCTATCGGAGAGACCACGATCGACGAGAACACATGCAGAAATTGAACGGGTTCTGAGCAGAGTAGGCTTATGGCTGTATGTAACCTTCGTGTGTGGCAATATAGACAATGGATTGCCGACAAACACCCTTTATAAACGTATGAGAAGCTTTTTATGTAGCTGTCACGTATTTTCATCATTGTGTCAATTAAGGAAGTAACAAAGTGTCAATTTAATGTGAGATATGGATGTTGCACAATACTTTAACTGTTGGGAAGGCAGAGAGACACGTCAAATAAATTTTAGAAACATGAGAAACATGAAAGAAAAGGATAGAATTTGAAATTGACAAGCTTTTTGTAACACTGTTACAATTTGAACCTTGTGTCATTAAAAGAAAGAATATATTGTCAATTTAATGTGACATATGGGTGTCTGAGAAAGTTTAACTGTTGGAAGCCAGAAAATAGTGTAACAGCAGGACGTGAGAAAGTCATGTAACCTAAGAATGGCATGGGTAGGGAGAGAATCCTTTGATGGAAAAGAGTAACGAAAGGAACATAGACACCTGCTTGTATGTGTGTGTTCCAGGTTTTTTGCAGGTGGGAGCGAAGTGTACTGTCCTGGGGGAGTAAAAGACACTGCTTAATTGGGGACTGTAACTTGCACCCTATGGAGAGACAACAGACATTATACTGAAGGAGAGAGAATGTAAGAAAGAGATAGTTACGTGTTACATTGCCACATACTGAGAGACGGGGCATACAATTGCATAGGGGGAAGTGTAGTGTCCTTTTGAGCAAAGGACCAGTTTAAATTAACGTGGGAATAGTTAAGGAATTTGGCGTGTAGACTGAATTTTGTGTGGATGAGAAAATGTCATGTTGGTTGCGACTCACCTGTATGTCTAACTCTTTTTAGAAAAGAAAGAAAGAATTGAAATAGTTGAAAAAAGATCTTTTGAGTTGTTAGGATGTAGAAAGTTATCTGAGAAAAACGTATGTGACATTTATTGTTGACGGTTGAGACCCCCTGTAATTTTGAGTTGAACGTAACTCTTTTTAGAAAAGAAAAAAGATTTTTGTGACTTGTTAGACAGAAAAATGTTTTCTACGCCGATAGAATGAAAAAAGAAAGAAAAGAAAAAAAGCCCTTTTTCTGGAAAAGATTCTTGTTAACTTTAAAGAATAGCTATTGTACTTGTTTTTGTGAAAATCGGAAGGGTGTGTGTGAACGCTGGAACCACCCAGGTTAACGAATATATATAACGAAGTTTGAAATGAGACCAGATTATATAGTGTGCTTTTGGCGTTGTGGAAACTTGGCTTCTGTATTTTTTCTGTGACTGTGTTGTTTGGAGAATAATTTTGGAATTACGTGAAGGGAAAAGGTAAGTTAAAATTTATCATTTATATAAATAAATATTGAACTTGGATTTTAAATGTATTTACATGAATTAAAATGACTTGTGTTTGCTTTTATTTATTGCATAAATGTCAGATAGAACCGTTGTTACGGCAAATTTAAGATAGAAATACGCAAACCAGAAATGCTGTGTATTTCCTGAATGGTTTTATAAGGGTTTACCTACAATTTAAAACCATAAGAAGTGCATAGGGTTACCTACCTAGCAATAAAAGTATAAAGGGGAACATATAACAAAGCGAGAGAGGGAGAAAATGGTGGAAGCATGCATAAGCGCTGAGTGAAGGCTAGGGATCGCAGCGGAGGTGTTGCGGGAGGGAGGTGTTTTTGTAGTTTGAAGGAAACAGTAATAGAGACGTGAGGGGAGTTTAAGGACAAGAGTGCATGCGAGAGAGAGAGAGAAAAAGAATGTATTTTTGTATTGGTGTGTGTGTGTGTGTGTGTATGCGTTCGGTGCGTGAGAGGAGAAGAGAGGGGTGGGGGAGAATATGCTTGTAGTTTGACGCAAACAGCAAGAGAGGGAAAGAGACAGAGAAAGAATACGAGAAGCACACACATACATGTATTGGTGTGCGTGAGAGGGGTGAAGTTAACCTGAATGATGCTTTAGGCCATTTTTTTTATTCTTACTTGAATGCAATGGAATTTACGGTGTTTAAAAGGAACGGTGAAATCTTGTTTTTTTGAACACAGAAACTGCAAAAGTTTGTGTAAGCCATGAGAAAAGGAATACCAAATGAACGAAAATGAATAATTTATTTGTTGATATCAGTGGCGTATATGCACGCGTTTATTAAGATTCTAAGTGACTATTTTTTTTTCTTTAAAAATATATGTGTCAATTGAAATAATAGAAATGGATTTATCAGATATACCGATGTAAAGCTACATTATAATGTTATGATATGTACTAAAAAGTAGATGTAAAGTATAGAAATGTTAAAATCTTGATACTTACCTAACACAAATTGTGTTCTCTGATGTTTGAAGCACATACGAAGCACTAATATATGGCGGGAAAAAAAGACGGGAAACGACAAAATGATTTTGTCGGTAAGCGTATGAGGAAATGCCGGTTGTACAAATAACACGAGACCGATACGGATTGATGTTAACTGCACAAAAGCATGTGTGGTACTGACATGTGCTGGTATATAGGTGGCGGTGATGCAAAAAGACTAAGATTTTTCCGTATAATAACTTTAAATGGTCATATCTCGTAAACTATTTATCGTAGGTGAAAATGGACTACAGAAATCGATTTGTCAGGTCAAAATCTATATAGAAAGACACCTTACATGATACATTTGAACAATTTTTATTTTTTTTTATTTTATACAGTGTGTTCCAAAAGTATAGTTTTTTATTTTTTCGCTTTTGACGGCAAACTATTGGTCGTAGAAACAAAAGAAAAGTATTTTCTTAATTGTTAGGACCTAAGGAACACGAGTATACAGATTAGAACACTGTAACTTTAAAATAATTTTAAATGTGCGTAGCTCCTAAACGAATCATCGTAGGTGAAAATGGACTACAGAAATCGATTTGTCAGGTCAAAATCTATATAGAAAGACACCCTACATGATACATTTGAAGAATTTTTATTTTTTTATTTTATACAGGGTGTTTCAAAAGTATAGTTTTTTATTTTTTCGCTTTTTTGGACAAACTATTGGTCGTAGAAACAAAAGAAAAGTATTTTCTTAATTGTTAGGACCTAAGGAACACGAGTATACAGATTAGAACACTGTAACTTTAAAATAATTTTAAATGTGCGTAGCTCCTAAACGAATCATCGTTGGTGAAAATGGACAACAGAAATCGATTTGGCAGGTCAAAATCTATATAGAAAGACACCCTACATGATACATTTGAACAATTTTTATTTTTTTCGATTTTATACAGTGTTCCAAAAGTATAGTTTTTTTTATTTTTTGCTTTTGACGGCCAACTATTGGTCGTAGAAACAAAAGAAAGGTATTTTCTTAATCGTTAGGACATAACGAACATTACTATACAGATTAGAACATTGTAAATTAAAAATAAAAATTTAATAAATTTGCATAAACAATATGGCGTTGATTTTTTTGAAACTTTGGAAATATGCTTATTAAAAGTTATATTTTTATATGAATAGGTAAAATAAATGATATTAGTAAAATAAATACCTTTTTCGCGCGTTTTTTATCGCGACCGGTGCGCGCCGCGCGTTTTTTACCGCGACCGGTACGCGCCGCGCGGTATTTGCGCCCGGAAAAAAGTTTTCGCGACGCGTGACGCGTAAAATATTGCTGGCCGGAAACTGCGCGGGGTATTGCCGGTTATAAAAACAAACAACACTCGGTAACTTGCTATGGCACATGTACACACACGCACAGTCTTATACACACTAATGTGAATGTTATGGTACAGGTGGCGTTGTTTGAAGAAACAAATATGGCGGATGAATTTTAAGGTGTTTTCTTTGCATTAATCTAGTATACATTATTTTTAAAACACTAATAATTAAAAATTTAAACAAGTTAACACGAACTTAACCGAACTTTTCCGAACATTGCCGAACAAACAAAAAATGTATCCACAATTTTGTACATTTTGGTTAATGTGCCACACAAATGGTTCCGAACTTAACCGAAGTTTCCGGAACATTGCCGAACATAATCCTATGAGTTTATTTACAATTTGTGTACATGATTATACATGTATTACACAAACTTAATCGAACATAAACATAAAAAATGTATTATGATTTACCGTACACGTTTTGTATACGTATACTATACATTAAATATAATTTAATGACCGTCAAAAATAATAATTATAATATTAACATGAAATATAACACTACTACTTATATAGGCTACAACACAGTTTGTAATCTCGTACCCAAACGCATTTGGTTTTGTAATCTCGTACCCAAACGCATTTCGTTTTGTAGTCTCGTACCCAAAAGCATTTGGTTTTGTAATCTCGTACACAGGTGGTTTAACATATTTTAAATTTAGTAACAGTAATATTACACAATATGATGTAATTTGTACCTTATGTTACTGGGTTTAAAAATTCCTTTGTTAGTATTGCTAGAAATTTCTTTTGTTTGCTTTGCTACAGGTGTTTAAACTGGTTTAAACTGGTTTTGTTTTTTTTGTTAGGCATTGTGTATATATACCCCCGTTGCTAAGGAAATATTATCATATGAATGTTGGTAACCGTACCTTCAACACAATATTTACTTAGTGAATAAATTTATACAACAATATAATAAAAGAAATATTATATTTAGAAAAGAGTATTAATATTAACTGTATTGTTGCAGTTGTTGAAATTCAAAACAACAAAAGAAGAAAAAAACAAAAGAAGAAGAAAGGAAGGAAGGAAGAAATCCTGATTTTTATCAAGTTTAGAATACATAGCAGATTTACTTAGAAGATCATCGTAAGTATATTTACATACTATACATATTTGAATGATTATGTTTTTATACTTTGATTAAATATTGGTATATAAAGTATTATTTTTAAATTGTAATGTGATAAATATTTACAATAATATTTTATTTAAAACAAACGAAATTTGTTTTACCATTGTGCAAAACATGTTTCTTAATAGATTCACACTTTATTTTAAGAACAAAGTTGTTGCAGAATTTAAATACGATTACATGGTATTTTAACAGCAAAGTTTTTGCAGAATTTTAATGATGATCACACTATTTTAACAACGAAGTTCTTGCAGAACTGAAGAAATAAAAAAAATTAACAGAAAACATAAGTAGAGCTTTTTAGAAGAAAACTAAATAATATTGTTAACTGAATAACACTATATTTTTATATATTGTTGTATTTATTTTAATGTATACTAATTTTTGTTTTTATATTTTACAGATGGAATTTCTCGGTGCATCATATGTAAACGAGTTTAACGAAATTGATGAAATTTACCTTGCTGGTGTTATAGAAGGCCTGAACACGAAGGAACGCGTGTTGGAGACCTGGTGGAGAATTATGGATAAACAACGTCAAGGATTTCGTGGCAGTGAAAGGTATGATACCTTGTTATCAGCTCTTTTTAATTTTTACCACGATAATCAAGCACTTATATTGCAATATGCAATGTCTAGTGCTGACATTGTTGACTTATTTGTACACGGATTTTTCCGTGAGCAAATCATGTACCAGTGGGCACATGATAAATTCATTCATTTTAATTATTTTAATTGCGCACAAGGTGATAGGATGAATGCAACAGAGGTAGCCGAATTTTGTAATTATGGATCGCGTTTTATTTTGGTTCATAATAATGTGATGCCATCTGTTGAAAATTCCGTAACCTCGGTCCACCAAGAAAGTCAACTCTTGGAAAACATACTTCAAGAAGAAGATTTTAATTTAATTGATGAAATTATTAATGAACAAATACAAAATGAAGCAGCAGATGGTACACAAACAATTCAAAATTCCGCAGTTTTAGTAAATTCCGATGAGTTTGGAACATCTGATTATGTGGAGGCTTTATTAAACGAGTTATGTGAAAACGGACAAAATCCTGTGGATGTTGTAAATAATGAAGTACAGGTATCAACTGTACAATGTTCACGGGATACTCGTGGTTACGGAATGGGCTCTCCACAACCTAGTACTTCCGGTTACGTTCCTCCAAGTGAACGTAGCGGACATACAGATGTTCAAAATACAGGGGAAGGTAATTTCGAAGTAGTACATGAAAGCAGAAAAAGTTTCACTAAGTTTAACTTGGTGGGACATGAAATTGCGGTAAGGCCAATGGGAAATGAAGATATTAGAAATCCTACGGCCTATATTGAAAACCTAATGAACTTCGCATTGGATAATGTATTGAACAATGCGAGACCTAATGATTTTGTTGGAATGTACATTGATTCGTCCAATAGTAAGGATAAGAAAGCAGTGTATGTTCCATGGAGACGCCGCAAAGACATTTCTGCTAAGTGCGTTTTAGCTTCTATTACTAGAGTGTTAAATAGTAATGAAGACTTCCTTTTAGGTAATCATGTGCTCTTTCGATTTCACATAGTAAATTCGATGTTTGGTGCTGGAAAAACACGAGATAATAATTCCACACTAAACAAATATTTACCGTTAAATGAATTTTTAGTACAACATTTGGTTGAGCTTCCGGGAACTGATAATGAAAAACTTTGTTTACCTAAAAGTATTGCTTGGGGTATAGCAAAGCATACCGAAACACGTGGAAATTTGACTCATTTAACAGATCCAACTAGAGATACATTAAAAGGTAGAGCAATTAAGCTTTGTACTGAGGCAGGTGTTAGCGTTAAAGATGGTTGCGATTTCAATGATGTAGAATTGTTTCAGAAACATTTAACTCCAAACTATCAAATTATTATTTATGAAAAAGTACCCGAAAGCAAACGTGAATTTAGAGTACGTTACCCGGAAACAGAAGTACAAAGACCAGAATTGCGGGATGCAAAACCCATCTATATTTATTACGATGAAAGGGGAACTATTGGACATTTCCGTCCTATTCGTACAATAACGTCATTTTTAAGAAAAGAAAAGTATTGCTTGCATTGTTTAAAGGGTTTTAATGGTTTGAATCGTTTTCATAAGTGTGAGTTAATGTGTTCATCTTGCGAACATATGCATAAACTTGATGTTACGATGGATAAAATGAAATGCAATGCATGCAATAGATATTTTACTAGGGGTGAATGTTTCGACAATCACTTAAAAGGTAATCAAATTGGCAAGAATGTGTGTGAATATGTGAAAGTTTGCATCAACTGTAATGCACTCTATGATTTAAGAACACGTAAATCCGATCATACATGTGGTGAATACTTTTGTAGTACGTGTCGTGAACATGTACAGGAAGGTCACTCATGTTATGTGAAGAAAGTAAAACCTACTCATATCAAGAGGTTTCTTTATATTGTCTTTGACGTAGAAACCATGCTCAAACCGGAAAATGAGCGTGGGGAGCGAGAACACGTTGTTTGCTTAGTATGCGCTAGACATGTATGTCATAAATGTATGAACACAGGCATTGATGAAGCCTGCAGTACATGTGGTGATGAAAACGGTAACCGTTCGTTTTCTTTTAAAACCATTGATGAATTTATTACACATATTTTATTAAATAGACCCCAATTTAGTAAAGTATGTGTCATAAGTCATAATGGTAGTCGATTTGATAACATTTTCTGTTTGAGATCTCTCATTGAGTCCCAGCATATCATTCCAAAAACTTTAATTCAGGGTCAAAAGATTTTTAGTATTTCTATTCATAATAAAATTATTTTTAGAGATAGTTATTTGTTTGTTGGTGTAAAATTATCAAAATTACCGAAAACGTTAGGCCTTTCAGAAAATTTAAAGAAGGGAGATTTCCCATATTTGTTTAATACAGTAGAGAACCAAAATTATGTAGGACCATATCCGGGAATAGAGTACTATGATCCTGAATCGCGAACTGGTGAAGAAAGAAAGCGGTTGGAGGGATGGCACCAAGAACGGGTGCAATTGGGAGAGCAATTTAATTTGCAAAAGGAAATGCTGGAGTATTGTCAAAATGATGTGAGAATTCTCACAGAAGCTGTTATTAAATTTAGTAATATCATAGAAGAGAAAACGGGTGGATTACAATGTTTTCTAGTATCGTCTACGATTGCAAGTTTAGCCATGCAAACATATCGTACATCATATCTTCCAGAAGAAAGTATTTCTGTTATACCACCTTTGGGGTACCATTATAAAACAAAAACCAGTGAAAAAGCAATGAAATGGCTAAAGTATATGGAACACCAATTGGGTATAGAAATCCAGCATGCTGGACGAAACGGAGAACAATCTTTTGGAAGGTATAATGTTGACGGATACAATGCAGAGCTTAATGCCGTGTTCGAATTTATGGGATGCTACTGGCATGCCTGTAAAACGTGTTTTCCAAGTAACCGTAATGCCATAATAGATAATGCACATGGTCCGTACAACACATTTGAAAAAAGGTATGAACATACGGAAATCCGGCGAAAATATTTCACAGAAATTCTAAAAATGAATTTGTATGAAATATGGGAGTGCTCTTGGGATAATAAAGTACGCACAGATGTAGATTTACAAAAGTTCCTTAAAGAACAATGTGATACTACTGCCGACTTTCTTATTCCTAAGAGTTGCTACAACGGAGGCTGTACTGAAGTATTTCGTTCATATGTGAATTGTGCGGACGATGAATCCATTCTTTATTATGATATTACATCGTTATACCCCTACGTAATGGCAAGGAAACCTCTTCCGGTGGGGGCACCTAAGGTGCATAAGGGGCCGGTTTTCCCAGATGTGGGAAAAATTCATGGGATTGTAAAATGTACTGTATTGGCTCCTAAACAACTCTTTTTTCCCATCTTACCGTATGTAGCGCAAAGCCGATTAATATTTGGACTTTGTAGGCTATGTATGGAAGGAGAAACTATTGATAATTGCACACATAGTGATACTGAACGCGCATTAACTGGAACTTTTTGTACACCAGAGCTTCACCGTGCTCTTGAAAACGGATATAAAATCGTCAAAATTTATGAAATATGGGAATTTGAACTCATGGGTTCTGAAGATCGGAATTCACCTAGTTTATTCCGGGACTATGTGAATACGTTTCTTCAGATGAAGCAGGAAGCTTCAGGCTATCCTGCTTGGTGTAAAACTGAAGAAGACAAAGATAAGTATATTGACGATTACTATGCTCACGAAGGCATAAAGTTAAATAAAGATAATATTAGGACGAACCCTGGACTTAGACAATGCGCGAAGTTGTACCTCAATTCCTTATACGGAAAATGGGGACAGCGTACAGATATGACACAGTGTGTGATTATTGATAGTGGGACAGAGTTCCATAGGTACCTTGCTACACCGAGATATGAGGTTCATAGTGTTATTCCAGTTGGTGATGAACATCTTATTTTAACATATAAAGACTTGGAAACCGAAAATGTACCTCTGGAATTTTCCAATGTCGTCCTTGCCGGTTTTATTACTTCATGGGCCAGGCTACAATTATATGATTTACTTGTGACTGTAGGACCTGAAGACGTAATTTATTGTGACACAGACAGTATTATGTTTACGTGTAAAAAAGATAGGGAACCTCCGTTGAAGCTTGGAAGCTATTTGGGTGATCTTACTGATGAAATTGAAGAAGGGTGGGAGTTTGTAACGTTTATAGGATTAGGGCCAAAAAATTATAGTATGCGGCTTAAAAATGCCGCAGGGGAGTTTCGAAATCTTTTCAAAATTCGGGGAATTACACTAAATGATAGGACCTCTCAAAGAATAAACTTTGAGAGTTTCTATGGATTAGTGACAGGAAATATTAATTGTACAATTATAGAAAATCCAAATAGCATTGTGCGGAAACAGGGCTTCACTATCTTTTCACGTAAAGAGACAAAAACACACCAAGAGGTAAACAAAAAACGTAAACGTATTGACGATACACAAAGTAACGAACCAATACCAAAGACAAAAAGTTTACCTCATGGATATGTACCATAATAATTTTAGCTTGGCTTATAAGTGATTCTTTTTATTTATTTATTTTTTAACAAATCATTAGTAGAGTATGACTATTTATTTATTTATTTATTTATTTCATCGTTTGCTGTGCAAACTTATAAATTGTAAACCAAAGTATATTCATAACAACAGCTAAGCTGTTATTATAGTCATTTCAAGCTTTAATATTTATTGCTTAACTTATTCTTAATTTATTTTTAATTTATGTTGTTAATTGTGTGAGTGAGTGAGTGTGTGAATGAGTGTATATAAAGTAAAGTATCTATTGTATGCATTCAGTTTAATACAAGATGTTAAAGTTTCAACATCCATCAACCATTTTAATTGCTGGTCCTTCACGTGCAGGCAAAACATGTTTTGTAAATCGATTATTAAATGAACGTGATCAAATGTTTACTATGAAATTTAATGAAATTGTTTGGTGTTATGGTGCAGTCATACCAAATTTAGATGCAAGTTCAGAAATTCGATTTATAGAAGGAATTCCAGATATGAATAATTTTGAAATACAAGAAAATTCATTATTAATATTAGATGACTTAATGTCTGAAACCAATGGTGATGTTGCAAACTTATTTACAAAATATGCACATCATAAAAAATTAACAGTAATATTTATTGTTCAAAATTTATTTCCAAAAGGAAAACATGCTCGTGATATAAGTTTAAATGCACATTATATTATAGTATTTAAAAATCCTCGTGATAAATTACATGCCACATGCCACGATATAGTAAACAAGTTGTGAATGTGTTCGAAGATGTAACACGTGAACCTCACACTTATTTGTTATTTGACTTAACTCAAAAAACACATGATGCATTACGATTACGTACAAATATTTTTCCTAATGAAACACTGCATGTATATGCAAATGTAAAAGACAGTAATTCAGTCATTTACGTTTAGTTTAGTTCAAGATGTTGAAGGTGAAACAACACTTTGATACTCTCCGTGCTTTGTGCAAATGCAAAAGCGCAAAGCGAAAACAAATTATACGATATGCATCTGGTGATTTAATACGTACTATTTCACAAGTTGCTAAAAACACAATAAAAGGAAACATTCCGTTGAATTCGCGTCAGAAGCAACGTTTACGTAGACATAAAAAGATCTTGCGTGCTTTATCTGCACAACGTACAGCACTTAATAAGAAAAAGAAAATTTTATTGCAAAAAGGTGGGGCATTTTTACCATTAATTTTAGGACCATTACTTGGTGCAGTAGCAAGTAGTTTGTTTGGAAGATAAGTATGTCGGAATTTCGTAAAATGATATTAGTGCCTGAAAATGCAATGCAACAAATGCATGCAAATATAAAATCAATAGATTCACATCAATCGCGTTTAGATGAAGAAATGAATAGTATTTTACAACGTCGTAATCTTAGTATTGAAGAAAAATGGAAATTGTATCAGCAAGCATTACAACAATATTTAAATTATACTTCATCAGTTTCACAAAATCCAATTACATTACCTATTATTGAAAAAGATGTTCCTCAAACATCATCATTATTATCTCAAGAAGAAGAAAAAAATAATTCTATTTTACCCTTTGTATCTGACATTTTACAATCAGTACCAAAAAAAACAACGAAGGAAAACAGATCTATTATTAAAACAGTTAACAAGTTCTGATAAAATTCATTGGGATCAATCAGGAACAGTACGTATTCAAGGAAAAATAATACCAGGTTCTAATATTATTGATTTAATAAATGATGTTGTTCGTACACGAAAATATTCAAGAAATCCGATAGGCATTCACGAGTTTAAAAATTTATTGGATGATCTTAATGTACCACGTGAATTTATTTCTACTCCTATAGTGAAATCACATAGCAAAGTTAAAAAATCACAAAGTCCAACACTAGTAACAAATATTTTTAAAAACTGGAAAGAATATAAAATGTAAATAAAAATGGGAAAATTGTCAAAATTATATTATGATTATACGAATCCTGCTTCTTTATCAAGTATTAAAACATTACAAACAAAAACAAAATTATCAAAAAAGAAAATTAAAAATTGGTTAGCATCTCAAGATGCATATACATTACATGCACCAACACGTAAAGTATTTGAACGTAAACAATATTATGTTAGTGCACCAAATGAAACATTACAAATGGATTTAGCAGATATGCAAAATATTGCAAAGTATAACAAAAATTATAAGTATATATTATGTTGTATTGATATTTTTTCACGCTATGCGTATTGTGTTCCCTTAAAAACAAAAACAGGTCCTGAAATGGCAAAAGCAATCAAAAAAATTTTAAAAAATTTTAAACTACCTGTGTTTAATGTACAAACGGATTTAGGTACAGAATTTTATAATCGGCATGTAAAACGTTTATTTAAAGAATACGAAATTAATCATTATAGTGTACATTCAGAAATTAAATGTGCATTAGCTGAACGGTTTATAAGAACATTAAAAGAAAAATTGTATCGATATTTTACGGCTAAAAATACATACCGTTATATAGATGTGTTAGATCAATTTGTAAAAAATTATAATCATTCATATCATAGTAGTATTAAAATGACGCCAGCAAATGTAAATCATTCTAATGTTGATCAAGTTTGGAATACGTTGTACGGTGATAAAATGAATAAAAAGAAATTAACATGTAAATTTCACCCTGGTGATTATGTGCGTGTTAGTAAATATAAACATAAATTAGAAAAGGGATATTTACCAAAATGGTCACAAGAAATTTTTATTGTTGATAAATGTATTCCGACAAATCCTATTACATATAAATTAAAAGATTGGAATGATGAGGAAATTAAAGGAATATTTTACACAGAAGAATTACAAAAAGTAAATGTAAATTCAAACAAAACATTTTTAATTGAGAAAATATTAAAACGAAAAAAAGATATGATGTATGTAAAGTGGTTGGGATATCCATCAAGTATGAATTCATGGATTAAAACAAATTCTGTTCAGTCTTCAAAATGAGTTCAATGATAGAACATGATTTCTATGTTACTCTTCCTTCAAATGCTAGTAGTGAAATTTTTACTAATAATACAACTTCTTCATTTATAGTAAAGTTAGCACAACCTATTCACTTAAGTGAAGGAGAATGGTATGTTGCCTTAACACAACTTAATGTTCCTTTTAGTTTTTATAATGTAGGTAAAAATGAAAAAATTGTAATTGAAACCATCGTTAATGATGAACTTGAAATTGTAGATGTTGATATTACACCAGGATACTATACTTCTATTACATCCATTTTAGAAATGATTCCTGAAGAATTACGCATGTTAAAATATTATAAAAATAAAAATCAAGTTGGAATTAGACATTCTTTAAAATTAAAAGATTTTTGTGTTATTGGAATGACACGCGGATTGCAACATTTACTGGGATTTATAAATGAAAATACAACAGAGTTTACAGATGCTGTTTTTGTAAAACCAGTTAATGAAGATATTCCAAGCGTAACACGTGCAAAATTTCCATGCAATTTAGAATATAATATACCAAACGTTTTTAATGTTTGTGTTGATATTGTAAAACAACAAGAAAATATTGGACCAGTACTTCGTAAAGTTAGTGCCTATAATATTGAGCACGGAGATGTAAAATGTTTTCTGTTTCACACACCACAATATGTTAAAGTTGTAAAATCTTATTTTAACACGATTGAAGTAAACTTAAAAGATGAGCACGGTTTAAAATTGCCATTTGAATTTGGAACTTCAAACTTAACACTTCACTTTAAACGAAAATGATTTCTGAAAGTATTGATGATAGTTTTTACATTACACTTGTATCAAACGCAAGTACTGATGTATATCCTACAAATAGTCCAACACATTTTATTAATCAACTAAAAAATAATATTCAATTATCAGAAACCGATTGGCATGTAGGATTAAGTGAATTACATGTTCCTTTAACATGTTATAATGTTAACGATGGAGAAAATGTTATGTGGTATAAAATAAAAAATGAAGAAGCACAAAAAGGTAAAATTGTAAGTGGATATTATCACTCTGCACATCATATCATTGATGAATTAAATAAAATATCAAAAGATATAAAATTTTCTATATCAAATATTGTACAAGTAGATTGTAGTGATCGTGTTGAATATGCCTTATTATCAGCAACATTAGCAATGCAATTAGGACTTCGTCAACATAAAGATCTTGTTTTGTATAAACGTGGATTTAAACAACCGTATGTTGATATTGGATATCCTCATCAAATTTTTATTTATACTGATATCATACAATATCAGTTTTTAGGTGATACAAAAGCACCTTTATTACGTATTGCAACAACATCAAATGTAAAATACGGTAAAGTAAAAACATTAACATTTCAAGATATTCATTATCTACCACTTGCAAAGTTTTCATTTAACAGTATTGAAATACTATTAAAAGACCATGCAGGACGAAATTTGCCATTTCGTTCTGGGACACTAAGTGTTACACTTCATTTTAAGCGCTCTCCTAATAAAAAGTAATTAATTAATTAATTATATTTTAAACATGAAATTTAGACGGCATTACGGACATGGTATCCCATACTTTTCAGGACCTGTATATCAACGGGGACATGGTATAGGTAGTTTCTTCCAAGGATTATTTCGTTTTGCATTACCATTTCTTAAACAGGGTGCAAAAACTTTAGGTCGACAAGCATTACAAACGGGAATACAAGTAGCGGGTGATGTATTAGAAGATAAACCATTTAAAGAATCTGTTCGTGCGCGTGTAAAAGAAGCTGGTGAAACATTAAAGACAAAAGCTGTTAACAAAGTTGGTCAGTTATTAACTGGAAGTGGTAAGAGACGGCCACGCAAGCGTAAAGCTCCTGCAATTGTTCGGTTTGGACCTCCAACTAAACGTAAGCATACAAACAAAAGCAAAAGCAAAAGAAAAGTAAAAAGAAAAATAAGTCGTGTTACAGATATATTTTCATAATGGCACTACTTAATTCAAACAGTGTGGAATGCTGTACCAACGATTTCGATTTATTTAGTACTCCAATGACACAAACTGCAATTGAATCTTGCTTTAATGCTGAATATCGTCCAATTTCAACATTAAGTTCTGATGGACCTATTGAATTTTTTATTCCCGGTGAAACAGGAGAATTTATTCATACTGCATATCTTTATCTTTACGTACGTTGTAAAATTACAAAACCTGATGATACACCATTAGCTGACACTGATGTTGTAGACACCAACAAATAATTTCCTACATTCATTATTTAGTCAAATTGGCATTTCATTAAATGATAAATTAATTACTTCTTCATCAGGATTTTATCCTTATCGTGCGTACCTTGAAACACTATTAAATTATTCCCGTGATGCTTCTGATACACATTTGAAATTAGGTATGTGGTATAAAGATACCGCTAAACAATTTGATACCATAGGTAATGCTAATGTAGGTTTTCAACAACGTGCTAATTATATTAAAAATAGTAAATCGTTTGAAATGTATGGTCGTCTGTATACAGATATTGCTGGATTACCAAGAGCACTTGTAAATAAAGTAGGTCTTCGTATAAAATTACATCGTAGTAAAGATGCTTTTTGTTTATTATCTCCTGCAAATACTTCTTATAAAGTAAAACTTGAAGATGTTACTCTACATATACGTCGCATTGATGTTGCACCTCATTTGGCAATGGAAATCAATACTAATATGAATCATGAAACAGCAAAATATCCCCTTACAAGAGTACAAACAAGATCGTATACTATTCCTGCAAACGTTAATTCATACAATCTTGATAATATTTTTCTGGGTAACGTACCTAAAGGTGTTGTTATCGGGTTTGTTTCCAATTCGGCATTTAATGGAAAATCTGAACTAAATCCATTTCATTTTCAACACTTTAACGTTAACAAACTGCAGCTACAAGTTGGATCAAAATCTTTTCCTCCCAGTCCCCTCACCCCCGATTTTAAAAACAATTTATACCTTCTAAGTTACCATTCTCTGTTTTCCGGTACTGGTTTATATTATAAAGATGATGCACATACTATTACTCCTGAAGAATATCCACACGGCTATACTCTTTATGCATTTATTCTATCACCTACAGCAACATTAGATGATTGTACGTGAGACCTTGTGCGTGATGCACCTGTAAATATTAAAGTTTCCTTTTCTGAAAATTTAACTGAGCCTATAACATGTATTGTTTACGCTCAGTTTGATTCTTTAATTCAAATTGATAAAGATAGAAATATATATACTGATAATACTTTTTAAAAGTATCATTTTAATAAAAGAAGTATAACTGTTCACTTCTAAGCATATGAATTACATGTGTCCTACTGGTACAAAGTGTGTTAAACATTGTATATTGTAATATTTTTTGCTTGATTATTCAAAGAGTTGCAAGGTATCATACTATGAAGTTTCTCAAAAGTATTTTTTATGCGTTAGCACCATTCATCGTTATTGGAAAAGTTATAAAAAACTCTGTCATGAATATTTTAAACATATTATTTCGTTTTATGAGAATATTCCATATACTCCACTAGGTCTTCCATCATATACGCGTATAAAGTGATGTAAAGTAAAGTGAAGTGATGTAAAGTGAAGTTATGTACACGGATGATTTAATAAAAGTGTTACTTCGTGACAAAGTTACTGGTGCAAATGTGCATGGCATTTATCCTATTGATAGAATACCAAAAACTGTGCAACCACCGGCTGGACTTATTATAAATTTAAGCAATTCATCTTCAGGTGGCACACATTGGGTGTGTGTATTCATTGATGAAAATCAAAGAGGATACTATTTCGATAGCTTAGCATTACCATTTCCAAAAGAAATAAAAACTTTTTTAAATAAAAATTGTAAAATATATTTTACAAATAGTTCCGCATATCAAGATGATAATTCAATCTTGTGTGGACAATTTGTGTTGTACTTTCTGCATCATATTGTACGAAAGAAAAGCTTTAACGAATGTTTAAATTTGTTCAAAAAAATAATCTTAAACAAAATGATAAAATTGTATTCAATCATGTAAGCAATATAATGAAAAAGAAAAAACAAGTAGATTAGTTTAATAAAAATTTTTTATTTACAATTGAAAATCTTGTATTTTTATTTACAAGAACATATCATATCCTTTTTACAACTTTGAAAATGCATTAGTTAATGTTATAGTACGTTGAAACTTCCACCAATAACATAATTGTTGTGCATTACGAAATGCACATCCTGATTTTTTCTCAAGTTTAATATTTTGTTCATGAAAAGCACAATAATCATTAAATACGTTTGCATGCATTGTGTTTAATGGTGGACACTGTTTACTTTCCAAATCAATAACATTAGCTAGTGCAAAAATATTTTTAATCCAAAGTGTTTTTTCTGCACCTTTACAATAAAAGGTTGCATCTTGTTTACAAAGTTGATATATAAGGTTACGTATGTGTGATACAGTATAACCGCATTTATCATTCCAAGTTAATCCATGTAAGTTTAATGTTAACCATTCAATTTGTTTTTGACAACCTAATGGAAGTATATTGTATTCTACTGGTGATTTTATTAAACAATGCAAATTTACTGTATCATCACACGCAGTTAAACAAAATTCACGTATAATAAATTCATGATTTGAAATCTTAAAACCTTGTATGTCAATAATGTATTCATTAACACATGATGAAATTTTATGTTTACGTTCTAAGAAAAATGGTATAACTTGTCCAACAAATTCAGTGTTCTTTAAACAATCACGCACTTTGCGTATAAAGTTTATACTTGAAATTTCACTATGGTGTTCTTCAAACACTTCATATAAATCAATAAGAGTTATGTCGTTGGATAAATATCCTACAGCAAAAGTTCCAATATCATCGTGAAATAAACATTGATGATCAAGATGCAGCAAGCAATGTTCACAAGAAATATTATTATTAAAACGTAAGTATGCACTTATAGTTTTTAAAACACAAACTTCGCTAATATGTTCTTCACTACATGATACACAAAAATTATTTTCGAAATACATTATGTACAGTACGTTTTCTTAACACACCTCACTATAGTCGTTCGATCTGTCTTTTTCAAGAAAAATACTTAAAAGTTCTTTTCGTACATTCACATCCACTGATAGTTCACCAAATGTAATATTAAAATAATCTCTTGTTAATGTTGTAATAACTGTATGTGTTTCTGCATAAATATCAAATAATTCCTCCTGTACACGAGGATTCACTAACACAGACCAAACACGAATGTCTAAAACGTCTTCATTACAATAAAAACATTCATGCGACCATTCACATGTATCATCCCAATAACATGCATAGCATATTAAATAATCATTTGGTTTCCATTTCAGTATACAATCTCTTACACAGTTCACATCCACATAATTAACACCACATTCACAGTTCCAACTTAATTCTGATAAATCAGGTGAACATGGCGGCGTATCCACATTTGATACCACTTCGTCATTTGTTTCCGCCTCAAAATGTGAATTATCTTGCGAAAATTCATACACTTCATTATCTATTCCCGCCTCACTATCACTTCCATAAACTTTTATATTTTCGTTTTCATATCTTTCTAATTCATGTTCATCAAATGTACAATCTGGAGAATCTGGATATTCATTCTCACCGTCTAACTTATGCTTCACATCAATGTCTTCTACAAACTGACGGTTCTCCATCGCTAACAAAACTATACATGTCTATTTTTTAAAACCAATATTTAAATAAAAATTTCAAATGACGTCACGCGCTCGCACCCGCGCACGCGGGTATTTTCCGTTCGCGCCCCCACGCCTTCCCGCGCCGCGTTTCCACCGCCACCCGGTTAAAAATTCTTTTTATAACAATCCACTATTGTTCATCACCTAAATTATTATTCTTTAACGCATACAGCTGCAATGTTTCTCTCTACATACACCTGCAAGGTTTCTCTTTTATTATTCTTTATAACAAGCTAGCATTGTTCAACAAGTTTTCCAAGGTTTTTTTTAAATCATTTATCTTTTCAACTTTGACATCTTTTATTGTTCTCTTTTATGTCACTTCCATACATATAATAGTACACCAGCCATTACCTGTCATCATATGTCATTTAAACAATACTGTATTTCTATACAACTATACTCTCTTCCCATTGTCTCCGGGCGCCCCGCTGGTACTTCATTATTACGAATACAATGGTATTTGTCGGCAATCCAATGAACAAAGAACACCCACGATGGTTACATACAGCCATAAGCCTACTGAGCAGTGTCGAAGAAACACCGTAGATTTTCATTAGAAGATAACTTGGCAACGAGATATTGAGTCGAACGACATTGTGTCCCAATTTAAAGCATATTTTGCACCTATATCCGTTCAAAGTGTAACTGGTGCAACAATTGCAACAAATGCGTTATGAACAACGCCTCTGATTTGCTACATGGATTCAGGGGTTGGTTAGTAATAACGGATATTTTCTTGACAATTTGGTTATAAGGGACAAAATACACTTCTACCTCCAAGGGTACGTAAACAACCAAAATTGTAGGTTTTTAAGTACCGAGAATCTACAGATTATAATAATTATCCACCACACTCTGTAAAGTGTACTGTAAGGTGTGTCGTTACGTTCCAGAGAATCATTGGGCCTACTTCTTCGAAGAGAGCAATGACAATGCAATTACCGTCACCGGTGCTCAATATCGGGCTATGATTCAAGAAGATTAGTGCCCTATAGTAGAGAACACACCAGATATTTGGTTACAGCAAGATAGCAACACATCGCACACATGCAAAGGTACAATCTCGCTCCTGCGAACCATTTTTGGGCATCGGATTATTTCATGATATGCAGACATTCCTTGTCCACCACGATCGCCTGAATGGACGGCACCAGACTTTTATCTTTAGAGCCATCTTGAGATGTATTCATACTGATAAGGTCAATGATGGCGATGGAAGTATCTGAAGTTTGTTAGGATATACTGCAGATGTAATTTTGTCTGAAATACCACCTATTTGATGGTAACTTCGTGCTGAAAATTCGACTGTTAATTGTATGGTGTTATGTTTTTAAGGTATGTTCAGGTATACATAAAATGAAGAAGCAACGACAATTAAACAGATGAAGCATAATTTATTCATGTTTTTAATAATTATGTTACAAGCTTGAATAAATATTGCATGTAGTTAGTAAATAATTATAAATATAACGATGCAGTTTTACTATACGAATCCATAGATTGTAAAATATACAGAAAAAGATGAGGAAGTCTTTAATTTGCCACATTCTTGTCGAGAACATAACCCGACCAACCCCTGAGGGGCTTCTAACCCGTTCCTCCTTCTCCTCCTACTACTACTTTCACTCCTACTCCTACTCCTCCTCCTACTACTACTACTATTTACACTATGGATTTGTATAGTACAACTATACGAATATAATTAGAGAAAATGAAGCCGCGAAAAAATATTAACGATGTGTGTGTACGAAAACGAATAATTAACTATATAAACAGTATTGTTCGCAAGTCAACTTACATCAGCTATTATAATAATTTAGCGTTACGGTAACTCTTTACTTTGGACAAAGCGGTAGTATGCTGTCATTGTCAGTATTATTCACAAGTTGGCACTGGTTCCTTGTTGTTCCTAATTCACATGGATGTATTTTTATATTTTCTCACCAGATGTCGATTCTGTTCCTGATTCACATAGTATTGCAGAGTGAGCGTTAGCGAACGAAGGCAGGTTAGAGCCCAGCAGGGTTTTATTCACGTTGAAATTTGAAACATGCTACATCTATGAGGAACATAAACTTTTCTTTCGAACATTTGTAACTTTTCATTACGATACAGTTTGGACTTTTAATAAAGGGTATTTCTGATAGAAATTTAGAAGTAAAATAGAACTCTTCAATTTTCTCTTTCTATCTCTTTTCTTTTCGTTTCGCTTTTATTTTTTGTTGTTGTTGCTTTTTGTTCAGTTTGCATTAGTAGTTTGAAATGGAGGATATGACCAACGCTATCTACTGGGTATATTAGAATGTGTTTTGGATCAGTACGTGTAATGAACACTATTACATTTGCAATCGAACAACGCGGAAACAGAGCATATATGTTAAACTTTTGACATTATCCTAGATGTGTGTCGGAGATCTACATTTCTACTTGAAATTGAGTATGCTATCCATTATGAAAGTGACATAATGAATGTTTTAAGCATCCTCTATATATTTGAATAGTTCTGAAAAAATATGTAAAAGCAAACATTATTTCTATATTACTGTTGGATTTCTGGAGACGGAACTTTATAAGGTTAGGTTCTTTTCTTACTACATTTGAATTCCTCAGTTTTATCTGTTTTCCCTTTTATTTTCTTCTTCTCTTCTCTCTCTCTCTCTCTCTCTCTCTCTCTCTCTCTCTGCCTCATTTCTGAATTGCGCTCATGTTTTTAGCTAATTTTAGTATGGAAGAGAAGAAAAGAGGAGAGAGAGGGGGTCTCTTTACCTGGCAGGATTATGCCATAAAAAGGCGTATATTGGGTGGTCTAACTGCACGGCGTTAGCTGTCGCAATTTTTCGATGCGAAGTGTACAAGATCTAAAAGTGTATGTTTAGAGAGGAATTCCTTGGAACATTGTCGTGCATGACTAAGAAGTTATGTCTAATGCTCATTTCTTCAGCAGATGAATGGAGATTCGATTTTAAAATGTCAATGTAATGATGATGGTTCATCGTATCATCTATAAAATGCAAGGACCCTACGCCAGAGGCACTAATACACTCCCAAACCATACCACAACTACTACCATGTTTCATTGGATTTGAGATTGTGGTTTTGTAACTCTGTATTCTTTCGCCTCTACACCATGGTTCGCCCATCTGATGCAGACAGTGGCGTATTTACGATTTTGTTTCGGGAGGGGCTTTGCTAACTTTCGGGGGGGGATTTGCCTGAAAATGTGAAAATTTTGCAACATATTTCATATACTTTACTATAGTAAGTAAGATTTCGGGGGGGGCTTAAGCCCGGAAGCCCCCCCTAAATAAGCCACTGGATGCAGATATGTTGAGTTTGCTTTCATCCTTAAATATCACACGGTTACAGAATTCTTGTGGTATATTTCATTGTGTTTTTTCAAATGTCAATCTTTTTCTCCTATTGACTTTACTCACAAAATATTTTCTTCGGGCTATCCGACCCCGAAAGCTTTCTCAAGTAATTGCGAATGGTAGAATGTGAGACATGCACTTCAAGTTCATTATAATGCTCACTTGTAAGCTCAGGCACACTCAGACGCGGATGCTTTTTTTTTTTTTCGAACTATCAATCACAGACAATAAGTATTTAATTTCACTGGGCGATCTGTTCTATGTGCATTTTTCAACACTTTTCTCTGTCCCACTCTATCAGTAATACTTTGAATAATCCTTCTAGGCCTACAAAGAAGTTTTGCTATTTCAGAAAGTGATTTACACTAGTTATTTAGACGAATTATAATTCTTCGTTCCTCTTCTATGGTTTCATGACCTTTATGCCCCATACTGCTGCACTGCCGAACTCCGCGATAACGTTGTGAACTTTAATGCATTGCACGAGAATGTAGAGCAAACTAGAGTGCCTTTACACGCCTGTCACTCGTTTCTGTACACGGAGAGTGAGGTATTCCTGTGAGAGGTGTTATAGTGTATGAATACTTTCTATGCATGGATTATCATAACTTTCCCTTTTTGTCTCTGTAAGCCAAGGTCGGAATAGCATTTGTTGTTTACACTTCCTCCAAATCTTCCTTTCGGAACACCTTTTCTTAATCATCAAGTGAGTTGGATCTACATATCATGAATGCGGGACAAAATCTCATTCTCTAAAAATAATATTGCCTGTATTAATACTTTTACACTTGATGTACTTAAAACATTGTATATAGATAATGTGTTATAGATAATGTGTCTCTTTTATATTTTGTTTGTATGTTTTGTGGTAACTACTCTGTCACAGATTGAATTAGCTCAATAATATTCTGATATCGAATCATCACTTCAATAATTTTGAATTTAGGTCAGGTTTAATTGTAATTCTCTTTTATATTTCCTTCCTAAACTTGATTCCTTCGGATACTTTTTGAATTTGGGTGCGTTATATTTGCTTGGGATTGCGTTCTAAGCTGGTAACTCAGGCCGTTTTAAATCGCCTAGCGCGTATCTTTTGGATATCGTTTAGGACCACATTTATCTTCAAAACTATCTTCGTTGTGTTTTTTGATCTTATAAGCTACTTGCCTTCCTTATTGACTTCATCTTTGTTCACTATTAAGAACAGCATTGCAGAGTTAACAAGGGGAGGCGTTTCAAAGTGCCACTTTGGTATCTAGTGTTTAACTTGTTATATGCATTATTATTTTACATGTATTTAGCTTACACAATATTGTAAAGCTGATTATGATGCACTATTTACGTCTGAACGTTGGTAGCAAAAAAAAAAAAAAAAAAAAAAAAAAAAAAAATCTATTCACTGTTTTGCTACATAAGACTCTCAATTTACAATCTCACTGTGAAATGACACAAACTCATCCCTGGTCGATATCTCTTTTTCAACAAAAATTCATTCAGGGGTAAAAGTGAGAGGGAACGTGCGGGATGCCGTTACACCACTTCCGAAAAATATCCATGGCTTTCATCCACTTTCTAAAAATTACAGCGTGCAAAGATATGCACCGGGGACAGTGTGGCGCCATGCGTTCCCCCTACTTTTTTCAGATCCACTTTTGCTCCTGAAATCATCTAAATCGGTTTAGTTGTTTAAGTAAGACTATGTAACACACGAAGTTCCATCTGATTTTTATTACTACTTAGAGATATATCTAATATAAAGTTGTGTTACAAAGTCAAGATATAGAACACAAGAGTTACATTTCATTTCAGTTACTTAGTTAAGTGTCTTTAGTGTAAATACTGGAACAAAATAATCATTGTGTAACATACAAAGTTTTGGTGTACTTTACTTACCTAGAAATGTGTCTCCAATGTCATGTTTCTAAAAATAACCATGATATGATACACAAAGTTATACCTGATTTTATTTATTCTATTTGCTTACATGCGTATTTCTAATGTAAAGTTTATACGAAATGATCAATCTATAGCATACAAAGTTAAATATTTCATATTCTTACAGTTAGATATGTGTCTCTCATGTAATGTTTGAACAAAATGTTCATGTTTATCCGACAATGTCTTACTCCATTCTTTTTATCTAGACATATGTCTCTAACTGAACATTTGTAGGGACTGTTGATATTTTAACACACATTTCTTTTATTTACTCAGATATACCATACGTTGCATTTAGATGTACCTAATGATACTAACTAACTAACTAACTAACTCTATTGCCTATTGAACCCGCAGGTTCAATGCCGCGTTCACAAAAGCTCTCCACTGACTTCTATCCTTAGCTAACTGCATCCAGTTTCTACTTTGTATTAATATCTCTGCGAGATCCATCTTAATATTGTTCTTCCATCTGCGCCTAGGTCTTCCTAATGGTCGTTTTCCGATTGGTCTTCCTGTCAAGACTTTGAAAGCGTTTCTACTTTCTTCCATTCTAGCTACATGACACGCCCACCTAAACCTCCTAGACTTGGCGACCCTAACAATGTTGGGTAAACCATATAAATTATGTAGTTCCTCGTTATGAAGTTTCCGCCATTCCCCATTCCCGTTCCTCTTGGGTCCGAATATTTGTCTCAGGACAATTTGTACTAAATGTTCATGTTCTTGCTCATGTTTTACTTGATTTTGTGCATCTCTAAGGTGATGTTTGCACTAATGTTTATTGTTTTATTTTTATTTATAAAGAGTAATTGAGTTTCATGTTGATAAAGAATATTAAGAACCTGACAGTGTTAAGTATGGCTTTAGAGTCTAACGTTCCATTTATACCCTGAGCACCCACTGGGAATCGAGCCCAGATCCTGTGCAGGTAAAAAAAAGGAAAAGCAGTGCAGGGAAAACCAGTTAAATACGAAGAAGACGACGAAAGTAAATATTCAATCAGGGAATGAGAGTCAACCGTGTAATGAAAAAGAGATGAAATAAGAAGGAAACGATAATGAACAAAAGGTTATAGTAACACAAAAGAAAGACATTTGATAAATCAAAATGCTTTCTGCACGATACACACAGCAATTTGTAAAGAATCGTATTCCTTGGAGTGCGTTGTATAGTAGAACGAATCTAGCAAAACGACAGAGCAGACCATTTTAAAAACAACAACAGTACATTAAAAGACAACAATAAAATGAAGGGAACCGTAACGGATAGGAAACTGAGAGCAAATCATTCATTCTCTTTCCCTTTCCCTCTTTTTCTTTCTCTATTGAAACAAAGACAAGAGAGAATGAGAGAGAGTATTAGAATGAGAGCTATTTTAATCACGGCCATCAATTAGCCAGTGAGTCTGTCTTCTGTGAAGCGTTTCGGTTTGCATCACAAGTCACGACTTGTGTCCATTTTACTACCTCTTTTTTTTTTTCCGAAAGGGAAACGGTCTCTTTTGTATCCCTCTGTTCCCCCCCCCTCTCAATACTTCAACTCCTTCCTCACTGGCAAATCAATTCGTTCGTCTTTTTTTTTTCTCTTTAATTTCACTGGTTTCATTGTGTCGTACTCTGGTCTTCCATCTTATCCCCATTTCACAACTATCAACCATCGTACCGTTACCAATCTCCTCTTTCTTCGGACTATTAATGTATGATTGATATTGGAAATTCCAGTGCATTAAAACTGTTTATATTGGTATGCAATAAAAGGGGAAAAAAGAGTTGTGACGCTATATACTCTTACAACTTATACGCATAAAAGAGGATATAGGTCAGAAACGAAAATTAACTGATCTGGAACGGCTATCGAGTCCTGTGTGGAGGACTGAATTTACGTAGCCATGCGACAACAATGTTTCCACTTGCAATTCTATGTTCTGATTGTAAACGTACATAAAATCGAAATTCAACCGATGTGAAAGGTAATCATTGCATGCATGCATGCAACAGGACCTTTTTTTCTCATTTACAAGTAAGAGTATGATGTGGACTTAAAGAGTAAAGATGTCAATCAATACTTAACAATTTTATCGAAATATTTATTTTAATCACGTGGATTTGATAGTTTTCTTTCTTCTACCCACTTGTTAAATCGTCCAAACAAGCTGGAAAACAATAGCGTTGTGTCTACTAATGTAAATTATGTTGTTTGTCTTCACTGTATAAGTTTATTGCAATGATGCAACAAATTGTTACAAACTGTAAGAACTTAGTGGTTACATTATGCTGATGCGCTTTAATGGTATTGTTATAGGAATGAAGATAGAGCATAAATACTACAATACTATGCCATAAAGACATACATATTTTACCAGTCTCGTACTGGTATTCGAATTTTTATGCAGCCCCTAATTACCCAATTGTAACGATCTGTACTACCTTTTTTCTTTCAGTACGGACTCATGTTTCATTGGCGTAAGTTGACTTGCGTTCGTACGTCTAGGTACGGATTTATAGACATAAAGTACAAAACTTTTTGATTTTTTTATTGCAAAATGAGAAACTAATAATTTTCCTAGTTGTCAACACTGATTTGAGTTGTTCAAATTGGTCTTAAAAAAACAAGGTAGCCATATGGAGTGTATACCTGACAAGTCCTAAGTATATCTCTCTAAAACAAAGGAAAGTATACGGACAAAACAAGAAACGAAAAATTGAAAAGAGAAAATTTTCGATTTTGTTACTTTGAGCTCAAATTTGAGAGGGAAATTCGACACTCATGAAAAAATAATCAGGATAAACTATGGTTCAACCACATTTGGCATAGAAAACATTTTCCCAATATCTTAATTAGTGTTCACACAGCAGAGGATTACATAAATGGCAACCCCTTACTGGCAGTTTTCAAGGTCGCTCTCATAAGGGTTAAAGTTTTTTTTTCTCTCAAAATGAATTACTTAACACAGTAATATGTTTTATATCTGAATTTAATGATTTTTCAGTGAATATTTAGGGAATGTAGAGGTTTTGGTGTAGTGCAGTGAATTTAAATATATGCAAGGAGCATATGTTTCCCTCACTAACTTGCTGTTAATGCAGGGGCGTTATTTCAGAATTCGCTTGAGGGAGAAGGCAAGGGCACCACTAACATAAAACTTTCATATTTTGTACTAGTACACTTAGAAAAATCCGTTCTTCGGACAGCAGTATATTGACAGCAATCCTCTTGCTTCCTACAGAAATCAATATGGAGCATACGTTATGCACTGCTCTTAAATGTTACATAATGCCGTTGCAGGATGTCTGACATCTAACAGTTTTCCGCATATCACATACATATACTTATGTTACATTCCTCGACTATATGTTATAGGCCTATACATCTATTTGTATGTGAGATCCTGACCGCCTAGGCCTACATTGTTTCATACGGAAAGTACGTATAGATGGAACACTTATACAGAAAGTATTATAAAACATGCGTTTTCAGTTATACGTCTGCTGTACGTTAAGTCCGAAAACTACAGGAATTACGCATGTAACCTTCCATTTTAAGCACGTCACCTACATTTTTTTCTCAGTGTATATTAGTAGAAATCGATTAAAGTATATGTATTCCTCAAATTCTTCGGGGGGGATTGCCCCTCTTGCTCCCCTAAATGACGCCTCTGTATTAATGATGTAGATGGCTTCCTTCTTACGAACCTGAAAGCGGCTTGTTCTTGTTATTTTTCATAGGCTGGGTTGAATTCAGAGTTAGAGTTGCGGACTAGGCTGTTTATATCTGAAAAGTTAGGGTCATTGCCAGAAAATATGAAAACTCGATGTCTCAGGCAAAAAGAAAAAAAAATCCACAACAATCTAATTGGAATATTTAGTAGATAATACTTACAGTATGTCTATGTGGTCACTAAATGAATATAAATAAAAACACATTATGGTATTCTCATTTAAGGAATGGCATTATGGACGTTATCTCTTTATCACAAAATGTGATCGAAATCCAAGGTGACCAGACGTCCCGTTTTAGGCGGGACAGTCCCTTATTTTCAACAATTGTCCCGTTTTTTTTCTGATTCTCAAACGGGACGTCTAAATGTCCCGTTTTTAAGCAAACATGACCCAGGTGTCTCGTAATTATTATTCAAAATATAAATGGTAAATGCAAATTCTACACTCTTCCGTACCAACACTCATTGGGAAAGTTCAGCTGTGTCTGGAACCTCTGAATGTTCAAATGGAAATTGAGTGTTCTGTGCTTCAAGTGGAAATTGAGTTGGAATTCTGAGTGTTCAAGTACTTAAAAGTATTGTTGAGTAGTACTTAAGTTAGAAACACTGTGTTATCATTTTTACTTGTGTATTTTGTAAATTAAAAACACTACTGAGTCTCAAAATGCAATGTGGAATGTACCCCTCCCCGTCGCTGATTCGTATGCGTCCCGTTTTTGAAAGTAAAATTTCTGGTCACCTTGACGAAATCGTCTCTGTGGCCGGTCGCCTACTAATTACTGCAAGAAAGAAGTAATGCTTTGTAGTTAAAATTACATTACTATGGTATAAAAACCTTACTATATCCTCCAAATTTAACAAAAATTCCACTTAACAATACATAATATTGTTTTATTTTGAAAGTAGTTATCTCTAATAATAGTACTATTATCTTTTTCTATGGACAAATCATATTTTGCATTTTTATCCACTAAAGCGTAGATGTTGTTGTTTTTCGCTTTTCTTATGCGTCCACTCCGTTCGCCATGTTAGTTTGTCAGGGGATTGTTAGTACTCTGTAAGCGATATTTGCTTTCCTGCGTTTAAATATTTACCAGAAATCGTCAAGGGATAAACTGGTGTTACGTATTCCGTGGGCTATTACAAAATATATAAGTAATAACGCCTATGTACCAGAGACCCACCAGATTTATTGTAGTTAACGTATTGTGATCCAAAAGCTCAACATTCTATAACTTCAAAACTGGAGGAAAGAAGAATCGAAAACATAATTTTCGTATCCTTCGGGAAATTTTTATGTCCACGAAGTGGAATAATGTCAAAGCAGGGTAATAATGATATATAGTACTAGAAATTCAGTTTATATGATTTAACCGTTATAAACAGGGCAGGGATTTGAACAAAATCGTAGACTCTCACGTTGGGGGCCTTGGTGACTCTAACTAGCCCACGGCAATGATTTATACCTCGTTGTAAAGCTTATAGAAAAGCGATTTCAACGAGATTTTACTTGTAGATTTACCACCCTATTCGTAGAAGAAGAATTCAAAAATTCTAAAAATACATGAAAAATAGAATTTCGGGAGCCCCGGGAAGAATTATGGTCACCTTATGCTGGTAAAATGAAACTAATGCGTAAGCAATACATTTGTGACAATGATATTTAAAAAAAATAGTAACCATTGCTACAATACAAAGCAAGACAAAATTCAGAACAAAATTCCTATTAAAACGTTTTGCATATCAGGTTGTTTCAGACTTTCACGTTGTTGGCCGTGGTGAGCTCCCTAATGATCGTAGAGTCGTGATTCGTACATCGTTGGAAAGCTTATGAATTACAGATTCCAACAAGGTAAGATCTATGCGATTCAAGTCCTACTGGTAGAAGAAGTCTTACATAGAACCCTCCTAAAAATAAATGCTATTTACGTCTAAACAAAAAAGACTCAAAAATTGGTCAAATTTGCCCCATCCCTACTCCCCTCATGTAAGCAACAAGTACTTTTGCAGGGTATTGGCGTGTAATGGACTAATCCATTGCTTCACATAAAATTTTTATGACTGTACCCACCAGGCGAGGGAATGACCCCCAAAGAAAACTGATGCAAAAACAAAACAAAACAAAAAAAAAAAAAAAAACACGAAACTTACCCTCCCCCTCTCCGCCACAGTACCCTCTACAACATACATAAAATGCATTTCAGCTGCAAGCTCCGTCCATCAGGAATACATTGGTACTAAAATTGACGCAGCGGTTGCATCCTTCGGGATTTACAGATTAAAATAGAAAATGACTAATTGAGAAAAACTTGAAATGATTTATTTATATTACTTGAACTTTAGTATCTTTACAAAATTACAGGACACATTGTCTTAAAAAAGTATATTTCAAATAGCATGGATGTTAGTCTCTGGTGGTCATCCATTTCTATTCAATGATATTCTACTTATGTTCATTCTTATTCATCTTTAGTATTTATTGCGGACAGTCATAAAAGATAAGTGGTACAATCCGGGACAAAATTAACTATAGAGTATCCCATAATAATATCATGACATTAAATAATTATCTCAGAGTTCCACATAATCATGAGAGTAAACAGTTTACAGTTAAATGTGAAAGTAGAAAACAGTTAGTAAGAAACAAATACACATATACTGTCTATATATATTGTAAGATATGATTAAATCAGGGACGTAGTGTCTATTAAGGCTATAAGGCTTAGCCTATCCATTTATTTATACATCAGCCTCAAATGTTGCTTTTGGATATTGATACAATTGATTTTATTAAAATGGATTTATTTTATAATACGCTGTTTAAACATCAAGCGAGTTGAAGCGAAGCTTCTGCAAGAACGCATTGAAGGTTATCGGCGGCTAGCCTTCCGCTTCTCTCATGGAATTAGCAGAATGGGGTGGTGACAATCACTTTCCCGCCACCCTCAGCAGACGAAAACTTCTTGAGCTATACACAAATTCATGATGCAACGAAAGTGGACGAATGTTGACGAAAGGCTAGCCTTTCGGGTGTTTGGCGAAACAAAACCGACAGGATGCATTTTTCGAAGAAATTATAGAAAGAGACTATGAAAAATTTAGAAGCTCACATTCAGTAACGAGTTTTGATCAAGAAAAAATAGAGGGACAGAGAGAATAAAAATGTTATGTTATTATGAATAGTATTAATTCATCAGGGACCTTATTGCGTACTGGTTTGCATTATCACAGCGTAAAATTTACATTTTAGTTTTCGATAATTGACATAGCAGTTATTTTGTATTTTTTGCGTTGCGCTTGTATCCGCATGTTTTTCGAAGATCGATACTGAAGAAGACCTCAGGTGATTTATAGTTTCCTTTTTTCATACTTTCAATTAAAAAATAGCTTTTTCTGCAAAAATCATCAAATGACTGTAAGCTACTGCTCCACTGTTTTCCATTAGTATGCTGATATGTGTTGTTGTGGGTGAAGTGCTTAAGTTTGTCTATGATTTGGGGAAGTTACATTTAAGATCGTCCTATAGCTATCCGTTTTTATTTGTTTCTTTGAAACAGTAATACAGTGTATGTGTGATATGCGAGTATTGCATATGTAAGGAAATCGTATGTGTAAGGGAAATATGAAGCAGAACCACTCTTATACTAATTCTTGCATTGTATGAAAAATATATTGCATGAATTAGCATTTTACTATCAAGTATTACAGCGTAGTCAGAATACTAAGACGTGATCGTTTAAATAAGGTCGGGATAGTTTTTTTTTTGGGGGGGGTAACTTAAATTCACTTTACTCATATATGCATACAATAAAAATTGCAAGTTTCAGGGGATTGGGCTCCTCCTAGCAACCCTCTAGCTACGAATCTAATTTCGGCCTACCCATTTCAAAACTTCACGCTACGTTACTGGATTAAATGCTTTCTTAAATATACTAGAGTGTCAAAACTTGATCTGTGCCAACTATCTTTCAATGCTTCAAATCCGATAGAACATCTTATCTAACTTGTTATGCCTAAATGCTTTTCCTACCAACAAACATAAATGTACTGATTACTATTCATATATTTATTCCACTAAATTCCATATCCCCATGAAAGTGTCCAATATTAATCCTGATTCCATTAAATCTCCAGGTATCTATTTTCTACTCACAGATTACACTTACGTTAGAGAAATAACACCAAAGACTTTTAAATACTCCTATACATTTTACTCTTATTGAAATCCATCTTGATATGATAATTCGTTTTTACAGTGACATTCCTAGCAACTAACATTCCATATCTAGGCATGTGCTAACTTCTATACCCTTTGTTATCCATACTCCAAAGCCTCAGTCCAAACACTCTCCCCCTTTCCATAAATTGAGACAAACTTGATTACCACAAAAATACTATTATACCGAACAGCATAACCTAATTCAGATTATAAGGACAAATATGTGGATAACCCACGTAAACTAGTTTCTTTCTAATACATTATTCATAATCACAATTAATTAAGACCATTGCATTTTTATCTAAGATTCTGTTTCAATCAAATCGTTTACAGATCATCATTAGTTCCTTTCTTCTTTTTCTTACCGACCATCATTAATTGATTCATTAAATATTTAATCTGATTCTGCATCATCACTTGATTCTCAATTATTAACCCAAGTTGATTCTCCATTTTCATTCCACTAATTGCTTTTTCATTCCCACTTCTACTCTCTTCAACTTCCTGCCCTCTGTAATCCATATTCTTGCCTTCTGACTGTTTGAGAAATTTTGTCTTCCATCTCTTATCATCCAGGTAAGATTTAGTTGACGATAATTTTGGTTTGGTACCGTTTACTTCTTCTGATATAGAAGGTGATCTTGGAAAGGAGTCCGTAGCCTTAGGGCTTGACATATACAATTGAGCCAAATCTCCAAAAAATATGCTAGGTGTACTATGTTTAATTTCATCTTCGCAATTTTCACCATTTGCCTCATCCACAGATTTCGTATCCAATCTTATGATGTTAGCCAAAGTATTTAATTCGCTCAGCTGTTGTTTATCCGTATTATAGTCCTCCTTAATCGCTTCCATAATTGATACCGGTGTATTTTGATTCTCCTTAGAATATGGAGCAGTGCCAGATTGACAAACTCGAGCGAAATGGTTTTTACGATTGCAATTGATGCATTGTTTTCCCCAAGCTGGACAATTACCTTTTCTATGTTGTCCTCCACAAAACTTACAATGACGTATGATAATAGGTAATGCTTCGGTAGATGATGAGACTGCAACTTGTCTTTGTTTCGCCCTTTCGTGAAATACCTTGTCCTTTTCCTGATGTATAACATTGCAATATGAATTTGATGACGATTTAAACATTAGCAATTGTTTCTCCGTACTGTCCATTGTGTGCTATCTCTATTGCTTTTTGGAAAGTGAGATTCTCAGTATTCAATAATTTCCGTCTAATTGCTTCATCACCAGTACCAAAAACAAATTGGTCTCTTAAATTATCCTCTAAGCAACATTTATAATCACAGTAAGCTGATTGTTCTTTTCAGTTCCAGAACAAAGAAAGGTATTGATTGGCATTGCTTCTGTTTAATGGAATGAAATGTATACCTTTCAGAAATAACATTCACTTTTGCAGCATAATTCTCTTTCATAGCTTTTACAATATCCTGATAAGATGTACTGGAGGGTGATTCAGGCCAACAAATATTGCATAACTCTTCGTATGCTTCTGTTCCCATGACTGTAAACAAAGTGGATATTTTCCTATCGTCAGGTATTTGTGCAGCAATGCACATGTGTTCGAATCTTTCGATATACGATTGAAGTCTATCATTTTGGATATCCAGAGGTGAAAAACTAGGAATTGCCGACAATTTCACAGCTTTAAGCGTAAATTCTTTGATTCGACTGCGCCAAATGTAAGATATGATTAAATGCTTTCTTAAATATACTGGAGTGTCAAAACTTGATCTGTGCCAACTATATTTCAATGCTTCAAATTCGATAGCACATCTTATTTAACTTGTTATGCCTAAATGCTTTTCCTACCAACAAACATAAATGCACTGATTACTATTCATATATTTATTCCACTAAATTCCATATCCCCATGAAAGTATCCAATATAAATCCAGATTCCATTAAATCTCCAGGTATCTATTTTCTACTCACAGATTACACTTACGTTAGAGAAATAACACCAAAGACTCCTAAATACTCCTATACATTTTACTCTTATTGAAATCCATCTTGATATGATCATTTGTTTTCAAAGTGTCATCCCTAGCAACTAACATTCCATATCTAGGCATGTGCTAACTTCTATACCCTTTGTTATCCATACTCCAAAGCCTCATTCCCAACATATATAAATAAAGAAAATTTACTTTATATACAAACATTCTTTACACAATCGCTTATGATATAACGTTTTATCAGTTCTCATAAATTTGTAAGATTTAAATATCGAAATATTTCAGTATTTTTTAAGAAAACAAAAGTTCCCACAAAATAATTAATAAACATCTGATTCGTAAAAAGACTTGAAAATAAATTCAAATGGAATTTTATTTTGTGTTAAATTTTGAGTCTTTAGGGAAGAGTTCTAAACCTTACATCTCTCTCAACACGACCTCAGAAAGCCATAATTTCTTTTTTTCATTAGTTTATTTTTATTAAAAGACATTGATACACTACACTACTATATTATTTTATTTTCAGTTACAAAAGTTTATTCTTTGATTCTGTTAAAAACGTTAAGTTACTGCAAATTAGTTAACAACAGCGGTTAACACGGCATTCTCCAATCTTTATTTGAACGTCGTGAGACCACTGTTTCTCCGTATCGCGCTTTTACTCCGTATCCTCCGTACCACATATAGAGTAACCACCATATTCGTAGGCCTGTTGTGAACATAGTGTGATGGTGGAATGCATATAAGGGTAGAGAAAACCAAGCGGAGAATATATTCAAAATATAAAGAAAAGCTCTTGGTGACTATAACAGTACACGAAAGAAATGAAAAGGAAGAAAGTACAGGATAATATAATACTCTTAATATTATTAAATATCTTAAGGAACAATAAATAAGGGACAATTTTTGGTGGTTTACGTGCTCTTGTAAATTGCATAAGACGACGCCACTGCATCTGTTCTTCCTTTACTCTGCACGAAAATTCTTTAACATAAGCGAATTTTTAAATCATATTTGTACAATAGACACCTAAGGTGAGTATCTCAATCGAGTTTGTTAATAAAATCAACCCAATAAAACCTAAATAGGTAACGTTAACTTTAAAGGAATCCATATCCTATTCTCTACTATTGAAACAAAGACAGTAAAAGTTTTACGTCTCATCGTTAGATGGCAGTAAACATCCTCCAGCAGTTGACATCTACCGGACAGAATTGAAACTTCTAGTGCGAGATTCTTTTACGTCTACCCTACCAGAATTTATATGTTCTGACTTGCCTTGAAAAAAGTCAGAACATGTATGATTTTGCTAGAGATATAAAAAGTAGTCACTTATTACTGAAGAAATAAGTGACTAAGATGAAGAACAAAGTGTGTCGTTAGTTACAGTCTGCTATTTAAGCATTCCTTGTCCACCAAAAGTTGTACTCAGCTCATTTCTTAAATGGTAACGAATTTAGCGGTAACTATCAAGAAATTTATGAGTTCTGGAATCTAATTTTGTGCAGGGAAGGAAAAATAATAAGTAAATGAAATATATTTTCAGAATAAATAAACTGATGTATCAACAGTTAGTGATAATAAGCTATGTGGCTACTCACAAATTGAGAAATTCGAAATGTAAATTATCATTGCAATTAGAATATGAAATGAATCACGGCTATGCTACCATACAATTAAAGTTTCCACATTAACATGAAATAATGGGGAAAATTACAAATTTGCCGCAAGAAATTTGAACATTTAAAATTCCCGTTTTAAGTGAATTGTTTTACTTTATGAGTATGGCAGATTTACTATATGAGTAATTACAAATATTATGGAACTCTGTTTAAAGACCAATTACTAGTCCTATAAAAATACATAATAATAGAGTAGCCAAATACTCATTTAAAAAAATATGAAAATATTTAGGCCTACTAATATTTTATCCTAAATTATACGTATGTAATTTATTCGGTAGTAATAAAGAAATGAAAATATATTGGTTATGTAGATAAATGAGACATTCTATTTTCATATGTAATAAATCGATCAGAACGGATAAGTTGTCCTTTATTTACTCCAAGTATAATTATACGAACTTAATTTCCGACCTATCAGAATTTTATTACACCGAAACTGCCGTGCATCGAGATCTTTACCTGAAGTCTATACACCAACTTCCTGTCTTGAGTTCCCCGTCTTTCCATAAGAATTTACTAGCCTACTGATAAAAACTCTTTCTGAGTTTGAGCATAGTTATAATTGTTTACAGAGACGAGACCAAACAGATAGAATGTACACTAATGTATGTGCAGGAAAAGTACGACACTTCACTTGAAATAATTGTTTACAAATGAAAATTATTTTACAAGTTATCTCCTTTTACAAAATGTTTTCACAAGCAGCATGCATCCAGTTTTCACATGTGAAGTTGATTGCTACTACTACAACGGATATAGAACTGAAAAGTATAAAATCTCTGCAGTATATAGAACGTGCAGTAGGTTTAATAGCATACCAATATTAAACAAAGATCTGGATTAGCATTACTTCTATCTCTGTGCACAAAAATACAAAATGTATTGTGTTAACTGTTCAATTACTTGACTGTTTATCCTTCCTTGACTTGTAATACAGTTAATGTTTAATGCTTTTGTACTCTTACAAGTCATTACTGTCGTCGTCAGTTATCTATTTTGTCAGTACGTTTATATTCAGCAGCATATATAATAATATAAATATTGTAATATATAAACTATCTATATTATAGGTTTTCTGTAATTGGAGATTCTGTTCTCTACTGAAAGGATTACGTGCTCATCGGTACGGGTGCTGATCGGCATTGTCCGATTTTCGTGCACATCCCCACGGTATTTTTTATCTTCGAATCTCATCGTGCTCATTCCCACGCTACCAGCTGTCAAGTGTGGACACCTGGCTTCGTGCCTTGGGAGTGGGGGTGGAAGCCTTGTTGTCATCTCGACGTTCCCAGAGGCCAGGTGTGCACACCTAATTCCGTGGCCTTGGTGTTGGGGGTGGGGTGGGGAAGAAAACTATAAAAGGCCAAAACATGATACTGGGATTTCAGTACCACATTGATCTGCAATGGAGTTCACAAGGACCGCTATGCGTAAAGAACTGTTACTGCATGAAGGATATCAGTATAATTTCCATAGGAAGAATAGCGATTCTACAACACAGGTAAGTGAAAATCGTTAATATTTCCACAAGCCAATTTTGAAAGTTGTAAACAGAAGGCTTGAGAGTTTATAGTATGCTTGCAAGTTATAATTACATTTATTTTGGAAAACTTTATTAATCAAATCCATATGTATTATTATTATTATTATTATTATTATTATTATTATTATTATTATTATTATTATTATTATTATTATTAGAACCTAACAGCTTTATCAGATTGTGGAAGGAGAGTGTTTCCATATGTATTATTATTATTATTATTATTATTATTATTATTATTATTATTATTATTATTATTATTATTATTATTATTATTATTATTATTATTATTATTATTATGATTTGGTACATTTATGAAGTAAAACGTAATTAATCACATCTGCATCTTTCTTTCAGTTGTGTGTGAAGAGAAGGACTTCGAACTGTTCTGGCAAAGTGAAGTTGGTAGGAAACAGCAGTTGTAGAGAGAAATCACAACTGTATGTAAGACGTCACTGCTTGCGAGATAAGAAAACGACTCACAAATTGCAAAAGAAGAGCAGAGGAAGAAATATTTACACCGGTAAGTCAGATCTTCAAAGATGAAATGACAGTACCAGTAAACAAAGGTTTAGATTTGGTGACAAAAATTCCAATGTACAGCGACAAGAAAGGCTATTTGAACAAAGCAAGGAGAAAAGTTCTCAGCTTGAAACAGGACATACAACGCCTAGCAACATCTTCTTCCCTGACGATATTCTCCTATTTGATGATGGATCCTCATTCTTGCAATTCGACAGATTAGAAGAAGACAAAAGGATTTTGTGTTTCGATCATTAGGGTTTAAGCCGAGCACTGAAAAACAGTGAGAAATTGTTCTTGGATGGAACATTTAAGAGTTTCTGTAAACATTTTGCACAACTATATACCTTACATGCTGATATTGGAAGTATACATAGCAGTACATCAGTCGTGCCCGTTCTTTATGCATTGCTGCCCGAAAAACGTGACGTCACGTACAGACATCTGTTTTCATTCGTAAAATCATGGTGTCGAGCTAACCCAAAATTGCTGAAAGTCAACTTCGAAGCAGAAGCTGTGAATGCTCTGAAGGCTATATTCCCCGCTGCTCAGATCTCAGGGTGCAACTATCACTTTAACCAGGCAATTTGGCGGAAGGTACAGGCTCTCGGCATGGTGGAGGAGTACACACACACAAAAAAAGATAAATGCAACCACGTGCGGATGTGTGCTTCTCTGGCACATGTGCATCTGGAGTGCGTTGACGATGGTTGGTTGGTCATCATGGAGGACTGTCCAACAGGAGAAAAGGTTAATGCGTTCAATGAATATTTTATTGAACAATGGCTGGAGAATGCTAACGTACCTAGAAAAATGTGGAACTGCAGTGGGCAAAGGCACAGGATGAACAACGTCGTTAAAGGTTGGCATCATCGATTGAACAGCATCATATCAAGAAATTCATCGCATCTCTTCTCGCTTATAAATGTGTTGGAAGCAGATGCCACATCCGATTTCCATGACCTTAACAGACAGGAAGTGTTTGGCAACAGCCAGAAGGGGAGAAGGTTGACATATATGAAGCTGGATGACAGGATAAATCAAGTACTGGAAAATTTTGGAGAAGATGTTGACTTGAAGAGATGTCTCAGGAGATTGAGGTACATGTATAAACTCGAGTAGGCTAGATATTATGATGTGTAAATATTCATAAGTTTGTAGCCATGTATTATTTTCGAGTATAAACAAGAGTAGGCTAGATATTGTAATGTGTAAATATTCATAAGTTTGTAGCAATGTATTATTTTCGACGAGGTGCAGTTAGTACGGATATACTCGACAAGGGTTCTATTGGAGCCGCCTAGGAGTATGGATCGAATGCGATGTAATTATGTAGTCATTGCTTTTTTTCATGCTCTTGAGTGGCATGTTATAGGTCGTCCAGACTTATCAATATATATTTTTATATATTTTGCATAAGTTAGTATCCAAACTAAATTTTGTAGCTGTGGACTGTAGCTTGAATATGCGTAACTTTGTACTGATGTGGTTTAATTTAAATATTTCATAAGTTTGTAGCCAATTATGTAGTTATTAAGTTTTGCATAAATGTGCGTAATGTTGTAAGGGAAGTTCCTCTAATAGCGTGCGGCCTCTAAGTGTACGATCAACAATTTGCCAGATCTGGCAACTCTGTACGATGTTTGTTTGTACTTCTGCAGAAGCGCCGTTTTGTGAAAGGTGGTTGTACGCAAATTATCTGCTGCCAACATCTATACTCTACGTTTTATTGGCAAGTAAATATTTGGACAATTGAGAAAGCTAGGAGTTCGTGGCAGGCTACAAGGATCCACCCTTTCAATCCTGACGTCTTGAGCGATGTAGACTTCCAACTTTCGGCGGTGACCGATCAACAACTGTGCTCTGCTGACAGTGAGCAGTACGGTGAAACGATATCAGGTGTTCCAGATGAACCAGTAGTAGTACATATGTCAGCATGTCTACCCCTTCCTAAACACTCAGGTGTACAGAAGAGAAAAGAGCAGGGAAGAAATAGACGTCACCTAGGGATGCGCACGAGTCGAGTCGAGTCGAGATTTAAGCCTGTCTCGACTCGACTCGAGAAAATGTTGTCTCGACTCGAAAATATGTTGCTGTCTCGACTCGACAGTCTCTGTCTCGACTCGACTCGAATTCGAGTCGAGACGTCTCGAAATTCGAGTCGAGACAAAATATACGAGTTAAAATATACACACACACATCACCCAGACCATTATGACTACCTACCTAATTGTTAGTATGTCCACCTTTTGGCACGAATAACAACGGCAACGTGTCTTGGCATGGTCGCAATGTTCCTCAGTGGGTCGCTGGAGAGAGTTGGCACCACACATGCACACACAGGTCATCTAATTCCCGTAAATTCCGGGGAGGGGGTGATGCGCCCTCACGTCACGTTCAATCACATCCCAGATGTGATCGATTGGGTTCAGATCCGGAGAGTTCGGGGGCCAGCACATCACTTGGAACTCGCTCCTGTGTTCCTCGAACCACTCCATCACACTCCTGGCCTTGTGACATGGTGCATTATCTTGTCGAAAAATGCCACTACTGATGAGAAACATGGCCGTCATGAAGGGATGTACGTAGTCTGCAAGCAGCGTGTGACGCCTCGGCCGTCATGGTGCCTTGCTAGAGCTCCAATAGACACATGGATGCTCACCTGAATGTTCCCCAGATAATAATTAAGCCGCAGCCAGTTTGTCTCCGCCCCCCAGTACAGATGTCGAGGAGCTGTTCCCTTGGAACACGACGGATTCGCACCCTCACATCGTCATGATGAAGATGATATCGGGATTCATCAGATAATGCAACGCTCTGCCATTGTGCCAAGCTCTAGTGACGATGGTAACTTATTCATTTCAGTTGTAGTTGCCGATGTCGTGGTGTTAACATTCGCCATCGTTAGGAGTGTTCGGTGCACTGTGTGTTCAGACTAGTGTTGTGAAGGTCTATGAAAAAAAAACAGAAATTTTGGGTTTAAAAAAGTTTTTTACGGTTTTCCATTGCTGGGGAAAAAACGGAAAATTTGAGTATTATCAGAATCATCATTTTTGTTAATCACAGAATCATTTTGGTTAATATGTTAAATCAAACATATTTCATAGAGATATCTTCATTGTTCTATGCAAAATTCCGGAAATTTTGAAACCATTAGAAAAAAATCATTTGTTCGGAAATATTGGCAAAAACAGGAAAATATAGTTTAAAAACTATTTGTTGGCCTGATGCTAGTAATCTTACTTGCTGTAACATGTCTGCAACATATACAGTGGGAAGTCGAAAATTCGAACTAATTGGGACCACAGGTAGTTCGGATTTTCGAAAATGACCAAGAAAATGCCATTTAGACTTACATATACTGTACGCTATGTTCTTCTATCGATACAGTGGTTATTCAGTACATACAGTAATTACAATACCGTACGTAAGGCTACTTAAATTTAATGTTTCTGAAGAACCTGCTTCTACTCTAAATAACACTGTTCTTGTAAGTCACACTTAAAACTTATCGGCCTAAGAAAAAAATAATAATAAAAATACATGACGAACAATTACATATAAATGAACTTTTGTAAAAATACTGACTTCACATAACGTCGATGGACACGCTATTGTTTGTTTCTCGCTAGCGTTAAGACAAAATGTAAAAAGCTTCTAGGGACCGCGTTCGGATTTTTGACGTTAGGATTATCGACGTCCTACTATATATGCAATGTATTTCGCTAACGGAAAAATACTTAAAGCAACAGGTTTTAATTCTACTTTACACACTACCGCACAAGTGAGTAAATTTGAGCGGCGAGAAATATATTAAGTGAAACTTCCGTTAGTTATTATTACAGACTTGCAGAATATCCGTTCTTCGCACGGGAAGAATACGTTTCATTTTGGACGCAAAGGGCACCAAAACTGTCACCAATGAAGTTGTGGAGCCCCAAAGCTATGAATTTGACATTAATACCGATAATTTTCAATTATCTTTACATGTCACCATCCCCCTTACATGTCACCATACTAATGGGGCTGAATTTGTGGATTTAAACGGCATCTTCTGTTCATCTCAGCGAGTATGGATTCGAGGCCATTTTCGATCATGTATATATATATATATATATATATATATATATATATATATATATATATATATATATATATATATATATATATATATATATATATATATACAGAGGCGGATCCAAGAGGGCTATCGCCCCCCCCCCTCTCTTCACACTCAAGTACACACTGCATAAAATGGGCTTCAATCCTGCTTTACACTGGATAAAACTGCAAACTATGGTTTAGCCCCTCCCTTGATCATATCCTGGATCCGCCACTATACTGTATATAATGCTCAAAAAAATTAGGGGTTCAGCTGAAACATCACACAAGACCTTAAGGTGGTGTATGAATAAGCTTGTGTTTGACTCATATATATCATACAAGAAGGAATGCTTTAAGATACACTAGAAAAATGGGGCACATACTGGTGTTGGGGCACGGAAAACCTTGTTCACATGGCGCATGACACAAGACGGTTGTGTGTGTATCTCTCGAACTGCTCACAAACAGGCAAGGCAACAACACTGATTGTTCCTTAATATGTCATATGATCACTTCGAATAGCCAACAGAGCCTCGCACCTGCGTGGCATGGATTCAATCAGATTATCAATGACTTCTTGGGGAATGTTGTGCCACTCATCCAGAAGAGCGACTTCCAGCTCTGGAATGGTTAATGGATTTACTGGCCTAGCGGCAATTCGTCTGCCATGCATATCCCAGACATGCTCAATTGGAAAGAGATCCGGAGAGCATGCTGGCCACTTCATCCGAGCGACACCCTCAGCATCCAGCATCTTATCCACTAACCGAGCTCTGTGAGGACGAGTATTGTCATCCATGAAAAGAAACGAATCACCAATGGCACCAGCATAAGGAAGAACAAGAGTTTGCATGACTCATCCCTATATCTGAGAGCCGTCAAAGAGCCATTTCGGATGATGTGGAGCTCAGTACGCTCACCAATGCTGATTCCTGCCCACACCATCAGTCCACCACCATGATACTGGGATCTTTCTCGCACAAACATGGGATTGTGTCGTGTTCCACAATCTCTCCAGATGAAAACACGTCGATTATCAGGCTCCACACTGAATCGAAACTCGTCAGAGAACAAAACATTGCCCCATTCATTGCGTCCCAACCCACGATGTTCCTCTGCCTACGCTCTTCGATCAACACGGTGTCGTGCAGTTAATGGGAGACACACCATAGGGCTACGTGCGTAGAGACCACCTTCTCAAAGGCGATTGCGGACCGTTTGAGTGGATATTGTGCGTCCTGTTGTTGTTCGGAAGGCTTGCGGGAGCAGAGTTGTATTCTGACGCCGGTTTCGACGGGCTGTTAACAAGAGATAACGATCGTCTCTGGCTTTGGTTGCTAGTGGACGGCTCTGTCCTTGTCTTCTTCGAACACTTCAAGTTGTTTGAAATAGATTCCACAATCGGGAAATCACACTTTGTGCCACTCCTATGGCATGTGACACCTCCCGCTGTAACTGACCAGCTTCCAACCTGCCGACAGCTCGCCATGCCAACGATTCTGGCAAATCACGTTGTTGCGCGATTTCACTACGTAGATTTGTGACGCACTAATCACAATGAGAGCAAAGGTATCCTGGAGCTGGAATGTGTTGGCAGCGCCACACTACAAAATGATATCTGTTAGCGCCACGTCACTGATCACGTGCACAGATGTTTCAAACGGTTCGTTTGCACGTTGGGCCTTCAGGATTTTAATCTGAACTGGACAAGATACAGTGTTCTCACATTATTCGTAAGAAGTTTTACATGTGTTTTCATCTGATTCTCTAATTTTTTGATCAATATATATATATATATATATATATATATATATATATATATATATATATATATATATATATAGTTAAAAGTGGTCATTCAGTACCCATTTAGCGACTAAATGACCATTTTGCATGTATGTGCATAGTTGCCAATGGTCATAACACCCCTGAATGGTCATTTCACCCCTAGAAAATGGTCATTTTGTACCCCAAGAAATATTGTTAATGGTCATTTTATAACAATAATGGTCATGTTGTCCCATTCAGTCGTACCAACCTATTTTTGACAAGTTACTGTTGTATCATTTCATATGCAACCATTCATCAGTTGTTGTGCCAATTGTTAAAAAAATACACTTGCATTTAGAGTGCTTCTTGCTATACGCGTTAGGATATCAAAATCGATACTTATTGAAATAGTCGGCACTTATTTCACTTTTTTTAATGGTGGTTGGCTAGCTACTTTTGCAAAGTTAGTGTCTTTTTTAAGAGTTAGATGCGAATGAAAAAAATGTAGCCTTTGAAATATACTTTCCACAATACTGAAATATCCTTTGCAAACTCAGATCTTTCATAGAAGTCCAACGTTGCCATATGGTTAGCACTCGCATACCATTGCCTTTTTGTACCTACACAAACACCAATGGGGGGGGGGAGGTCAGTGACTGACCTCTGACTATATGCTAAATGTATACAGAAATTAGTGCTTCTCTGTGGTTAATTTTAGTTAACAATATGTTTTCTAGACCTCCGAACTATGCAATTCTTAAGTACTGGAAGTGTTGTCGGACGACTACGTCCGTCCGTTAGTCTGTCTGTCCGTCCATATGTAAAGATGTATCACAGCAAAATGGTAAGAACTATCGATTAGTGGTTTTTGAATTCGATTGAGCGTCCCAAGAATAGCTTCAGCCTCTTTCAACAACCTCCTACTTAAACCGAAAGTGAAAGACATACACCACTTCCGGTTCCAATGATAATGGTCATAAATCAAAAACGGTAATAGATAGCGACAAACAGTTTTCGGAAATCGACTTTGGGTCTCAAATCAACATATTATCTTTACCCCTATAATTTCACAAACCGGAGTGGTCGACTTCACCATTACTTCCTGTTCCAATATTGATGTCCACAGAGCCAAAACGGTAAAAGATATCGAGAAGCTGTTTTCGGGATTCGACTCACGGTCCTAAAAATACTTTCGGTCTCACTGGACATCCTTCTATCTAAGCCAGAAATGGTAAATATCGACCAATTCCGGTTTCAACAAGAACTGTCGTAAATCAAATATAGTAAAAACTTGCGACAAAAGGTTTCAGGAATCGATTTACGGTCTCAAGTAAATATAAAATCTTTACCCTTATATCTTTACAAACTGGAAGTGGTATAAATTCACCACTACTTCCGGGTCCAACATTAATGTCTATAGATCAAAATCGGTAAGAGATATCGAGGAGCGGATTTTTGTACTCGGCTCAGCATCTAAACAAACGATTTCTTTTAATCAGTTAAACTTCTATTCATACCGGAAGAGGAAGAAAACCATTTTGATTTTGAACATTGATTGGAGTAAAAACGGTAATAGATAGCGACATATTGTTTTGATGAATGGATTTAATTTTCAAAAAATATAAGCTCCACTAATATCTCTCTCTTCTAAAAGTTGTAAACAAATACTAAGTCCGGTTTCAATATTGAAATCCATATTGCAATAACGGTAAGAAATATTCAGAAATGTTTTTCTTTCTGTTGGATTCATTTCAGCGTCCTAATGGTAGATCTGTTTTAGTCCGTTAATCCTCTTTCAAACTGGAAGTGCTAGAAATTAACTGTATGCGGTTTCAGTATTTATGGACATGCAACATATATTGCAATGGCAATAGCTATTTTTGAGGATCGATTCAAATTCCAAAGCAAGGCATAATTTCCATCCCATCTCGCTACTAAGACTGGAAGTGGTAGAAATTTACTTACTTCTGGTTTCAGTGTATAAATATCAAGAACATAAACGCTAAGAAATTGTTCCGGAAAGAGAGACAATGAGATGGGACTAATTTTTCAGGGTCAATAACCTCTCAAGAATAAGTTCCATCTCAGTTATCTTTTTCATCTACTGAAACTAGACTACCACTTCTTTTGGTTTCAATATTAGTTCCTACATCGTAATAATGGTAAGGAATAGCAAGAACCTATTTTTCATGCAATTGGAATTCAGTTGTGTAGCACAAGAGCTATCTCAAATCACAATGCAAGAAAACACAAGCAGCGATAATTTTATGGGGGAAATTTGCTTCCAGAAGAAAAAGTAAATTGCACTTTTAGACACGAACCACCCCAAGAAATGTCTTAGGAGCTGATCTCGTAATTTGAAATAACATGGGGACCATAGGCAAAAAACCGCGTTGGGGTCAGTCGCATTGGTATGCGAGTGTTAGAGTACGGGATTTTGGCGTGGAATACCCAAGTTCGGTTTCCGTAAGTGGTTAGTGTGGGCGCTTAGTATTCGAGTGGTCCCGGGTTCAAATCCCGAAGCCGGCCTTCCTGAGTGAGTTTTTTTTCTGGTTTTCCCTCACTCCCACCAGGCAAATGCCGGAATAGTACATAACATACAGTTCCCAGGCCGCTTCTTTCCCTTCCCATTCCATTTATTCCAACCCTTTTTTCTGGATTATGTGCTCGCCGAGGGACGTCATCCCTCAAGATGTGACGGGCTTAAAGCCGTAGCTGCCGGTAGTACCCACAAAATGTATCAATAAATAAATAACCCGAGTTCGGTTTTCGTGGGAGCTCATGTGGTTCTGATCACACGTTAATCTTTCGGTCCACGTCTCATATAGTCTTGCTGCCGAAACGCTGAACTCTAAATCAAACATCCAACTACATACATTGTAACAAAATGTTAAAAGACGCGAAACGCTAGAAAATTCGAGTTAAGGGCATTTTTTAAAATGGAGAGATTCAGTCTAAGACTTACTTTTTGTTCAACGTCCTACAACGTGAGAAGCCTGTACCCCTGGTATGGTTATTAGTTGAGTGTCTTCCTAAATGTTATTCGTCCCTCCTAAACTTTATGGATAGTGTTATTACGGATGAGGTCTAAAGTCAGTGAGTCCGAATTTTAGTGAGTGCGAGCTCACCAATATTAGTGAGTTCAAGCCCAAGTGAGCCCTAGCCCGATTGAGCACGGGCCCTATCAAGATTAGTGCACCCAAGCCCGAGTGAACATGAGCCCCAGCAATATTAGTGCTCTTGAACCCGAAGGTGCCGATACCAAGAGAGCGCGTGCTTCACCAAGATCAGTGAGCTCAAATCCGAGTGAGCACGAGCCCCATTGAAATCAATGACCGTTAGCTCAATTGAGGAAAGTAAGCCAAAGCCCGAGTAAGTGGAAGCCCAACTTAGAAAAGTGAATTAGCCCGAGCGCGAAGATTTAGGAGCGTCATTCACGGATGTGTACCCTTTCAAAAATTTGCTCTAACCAATATGGCTGGTTTCAGTGAATAACCGGTAAAGCGGGAAAGTATGTTTTACAGGATGATAGGTTGAAGTTCTGATGGTATGTGTAATATAATGGACATAACTTGTCATACACATGCTTATAACTTTCCTAATTTTAGGAATTCAATTTAGCTGGTTCTGCTTAATGTAAAACTCACCAGGAGAAGCTTAGCTTTACCTGTAAAATATCAATTAGCAATAATCAAAAGAAAATTAAGTAGACTTACACGGTTATTTCACTGAAAGCAGCCAGTTAATTACACGAGGAATCAATAACGTATGTCTTAAGAAACAACAGGGTGAAAGAGCAGATTTGTAAAGTTAATGTAAAAGACTTTTAATTTTATATATTTAAAATAATACATGATTTTTTTCATTGAAAATAATAATAGATAAAACGGCACGTATGGCAAGTATGAAACTCGAAGTGTCAGACAAAAACTTACCAAACCTACCTGCAATAAGAACTACCAAACCAACAAATAAAATCATTCACTAAACAAAAAATAATACAAAATTATTGTTTCATGTAAATGAAAGTAATGTTAAAAAAATCATGAAAAGTTTCATTTCGCCAGGGGTAGAAAGTACAAATTGAGCCTGAGACAACTTTAAAAGTAATGTGATGCATATAAAAAATAATAATACATTTAAAAAAGACAAACGAACTGGTCCACCCGCATATGAGCAGTTCTTATCAGCGTTTTATCTTGAATTGTAGTAGAAACCAACTATTACAATTAGTGTCTGTGAAGATTTGTTTTCTAAAACCAACATTAGAACTTTTTTCAGTATTTGTAATTGAGTAATACTCAAAGGCTTTTACATTCAATACTGAGTTAATTATTCCACATTCCCACACTCCCTGTTATCTAAAAATTTGATGTTTTATTCCTCGGAGATAACTTACTTTCAACTGGTAGGGGTTTAAGATTTTCTGTTAACAACACATTGATTATTTTTTATGTTACATTTTAACCCTTTATGGACGGAATTATTTTCCTGTTGAAGAAAAAACTTGTTTTCGGTATCAAGCTGTGATCCACACTGAAGACGCCAGGCTTCGCTACTTGTCAAATATGATCCTCGAAACGTAACGGATATGAAACGTTCGTCGTTTCGAATAAAAAAAAAAATGCTCGAGCTTGCAATACAACAATGCGTTGAAACGTTACAAATTTGTTTTCGTCGTCCATATCGGGTTAAAATAATGAACTATTAAATATATTTTTGCCTTAGGGACTTTTATTATAGTTGTTTCCCTCAAATGTCCTAAGCGTTCACGGAAATGGAACTTGCATTATTACCTACTATTCAAACCCTTTACATGGACTAGTGTGAGGAAGAAGCCCTCAGCTGGCTCAGCTTACCCTGGCCACCCCCTAACTACGGGCCTGCTCAAAGAGAAAAACATCTTATATGATTATTTTTCTGGGTATATGGCATGTTGACTTCTTTATTCATATTTTGTTATAGGCTGAGAAACTGACTTTCAGACTAAATATCTATCAGATAAGATCTACAGTGTGATGTATGAAATTAACTACGACGTACTTTTCATACAAAATCCCCAACGAACCCTTATCCCAGAATCCTCCCAACAGCATCACACTAATAAATCTTATAAATAAGGATGAAAGAACTTCACTGTACAGATAAACTTTTAGTACAAACTGCTTGTCAGCCACTGGTGGTTTAACATGGACTATTAAAAAGTGGTCATTCAGTGACAAAAATGGGGCGAAATGACCATTTTTAAGTAGTTTAAATTGTGTACTTACCACCTAGTTGAGAATGTCTTGCTTAGTTGAGGCAAACAGGAGATTTTTTTTTCCTTTTTAATATTTGAATAATTTTAGTATCGATTCAGGGACCTTACCAATAGTAATCTAGGTTATAGACAAGACTGTAAAGCTACGTATCTCAAGATAACTGTGCTATATAGTTGGATGAGTGGTATTAGAGCTAAGGTTCCTTTCAACAGCGAAGCTATGAGATATGTATGTACACCTTATTCTATTGTAAAAGAGAGAGAACAAAGCAAATTTCTATCCACGAATAAATTTAGTTTATTTACTCAAACTATCCTTCTCTAGGTTGAAATTATTTTCGTTATACCTAGATAGATTAGTTTGAGAATGGAGTGTTTCATTCTTTTTAAAATAGTCCTTAAATAGATTTTTTAAAAAAACTTTTAGTGGTGTAAGTACTGTTTGAAACAACCTTTTATAGAAACACCTTTATCAGTGGTGTTGATGTGACATATCGTTTACAGTGGCATAACTAAAAATTAATCGGTCTCCCCCATAAAATATCTAATGATCATGTTTCTCTCTCTCTCTCTCTCTCTCTGTCTCTCTCCCCTATGTAATTGTCAGCATGGCCCCTTAAACCAATATTTATTATAGTATTTTGATAACCCTTAAATTGCTTGGCCTCATAAACCCAAAAACGGGCACCATGAACTGTGTGAGCTCCATACTAGGAACTCGTATGTTATGTCACTAGCATTTCACCAGAAGGCCTTTTATCAAAACGCTGAAAATGGCATCAATTTGATTCAGTTTCTCAGCACATTACTCGGAATCATTAACTGAACAAATAGCGTGATTTATCTTTCGAAATTTTATAGCAGAAAAATAAAAATATAACAACTGAATCAGTCACTGTTAAAAGGGGATATATGACAAAATCAACATTTCGAGATAAACGCATAAAGAAAACTCTAAATTGTCGTATGGACTTTTTTGCTAATATTTATAGTTGGAGGTCTATAGGAAGTATTTTTGTAAGTACTTATCTCTGAAGCAAAAGTATTTGTGCTTAATCACTGCAAATTAATGCGTCTTTGTTCTGTTCTGACTTGTTTTATATGATTTATTTTTAGATATGACTAAATGTTGACACACCTGAAACTGTTGACATTAGCGTAACTAGAATATCTTCCTCGGGGCAGGGAGGCATGACCCCTTAATTACAAGAATTTAAAGAATTTTTCAACGACCACATGGTATTCCAACAGTACTCTAGGGGTTCAACAGTGTTCTGGGTGTGGCGTGGCCACCCCAGGCCTCATCTAGTTATGACTTGATAACACAAATAACATTAAGTTATGTAGAACACTTCACCAAATAAACCATTACAAAAAAAAATCACCAAGAAGTGAAGCACTTTATTTTTTTTAATATTCATGTTAATTTTCATACAAATCAAACCAAGTTGTAAAAAAAAAAAAAAAATACATTTCGGACAACTTTTCATAGCAGAAGTTATTCCAATATAGAGTACACAAATACTCATATTAAAAATCTTAAAAGAAGTCTGGTCTCTACTTTTATTTGCTTCTTGTCTATTCTTATGAAGTGAACCATTGTTATAAACAAAATCAAAGAAACAGAAAAAGTTCATACAAACATATGACAATAGACTTACTTTCATACAGTGACGGATGCACGAGGGGGACAGACGGGGCGCCTCCTCAAAGATTATTTTGCTATGTTATTCAGTATTAACTAGTTAGTAAATAAAAATATGACATTTTTTCAGCGATCCAGACTTTGCGACACAATATATGATAATGATACCACACAAAAAAATATCGAAGGCACAAAAAGTATGTAAAATCTTCACTGCTATGTATTTTATAAAGGAATGGGAACACAGTATTCAGGACCGTCCCGTTCGATTTGTGGTTTCTGGGACGAACGTAAATTGTAAGGAATGATAAGGAATGATGTGAGAATTCCATATCCAGATGAACAAATTATTTTGCACCAACTTTGACTTCAATGATAGGAAAATAAAACGAAATTTCAATTTAATGTCTCATGGTTTGGCCTTTAGGCTAAAAAACACACAACTGAATGATTATGAAAAATGGCTGAAAATGTGAGATGAAACGGGAGAGCCCCGAGAAAACCACGGACACGATGCTGTTTAACAAAACTCAGTTGACCTAGGATCGAATCAGGGAACTCTCAGTAGAGGTGAGTACCCTACCACTGAGTCACCTTACTCCTTATCAATGATAGGGATATCCCTATGAGTGAACTTTATAGTATACAGTCAAACAATTCTTACAAAATGATGGTCCATGTATTCCCTTATTTAATGCATCTGTAAATATTTTGAATCTCAAGGTTAAATTACAGAGAATAAACATGTTACTTTCCCTGATGTGTCCCACAGTTTCCTGTTTTGCCGAGGAGTAGTATTAAGTTCTACCTCCATATAGCATGCCCATGCTACTCCTATTCCCTCCAGACGGCTATCCTATCTGGATAATTAAAAGTATATAATTGGTTAGAACTAAGAAGATAATAACAAGAGGATTATCATATTTGGTCTAGTACTTCCTGTGCAATATTTTTAACATGATGCAAAAACAACTATTGCTCTAAGTTAATAAATGTAAAAATTACGTCAATTCATATGTCGCATATGACCTCTTCCTGCCTCCATTATAGGAGCCGTGTGCATGCCCATGCCATTCACAGTTCGTTTCTGGAGGATTCTCTTCGTATGTCTACTTCTACCTGTTTCTCCGCAGTGGCCCGGAGCCAGATTTTTTCCTCGTGTTTATATGTGTACAGTCGGGACCACCGATAAACGGCCCTTGCCCATACCCTTCGTAAGAAAGAGGCCCTTCCGCGAGCATAACCACAAGTGACCAGAAAAGTCTTTTCCGCAAAAGGAAAGGGTTGTCACATTTTTTTCTTGAAAATGTCTGGACACCCTTCTCTTCTAGAGAAAGCCATAGAGAAAGGCGTAGTAGAAACGTATTGACGCGTGAATTGTCTAAAAAAATGATCTAAGAAAAATTTTATATGATGCATTGCCTACAACATAATTCACATCGGGCGAAAATATCAAAACTCAAAACGAATCATTCTTTTTACTTAAAAAAAAAAGAAAAGAAAGACATACACTATTATATAATAAAGATTAAAATGACTTACATATCAATAACTAAGTCAAATTATAATAGATAGAAACATGAATTTGTAAGTATGTTCCTTTGTCACAAAATCAAGGACTGAGAATAGATTGTCTAGACGTATGTCTTATAGGGGAGTAAAAGAGGGTTCAAATACCTTTCGCTAAGAATAGAGTATATCACGAATCCTTGAAGTTATTTTATTTTAAAAATTCCGTTGCTAAGAAGGGGAAGTAGTCATTTTCTATAATATTATACCTATAATTTTAGTTTTATTGAAGAAAAAGTCCCAGGTAATTAAAAACAAACATTACTAGGGATGATTCCATTCCGGGACCAAGTACCTGGAGAAAACCTATATATCGTCTGAAAGCTCTTGCCATGAGAAGTACGAAACAGTTTTCAAATCACCGGCAAACCCTCAAACTGACCCTATATGAAGACAGTTTGTTGGTATTTGTGACCCTATGTATAATACATTCGACAGAAATAAAAATGAATATTATGATGCATCACACATAAGCCCCTGAGCCCATCATATACCTGTTTAGTTCACTGCTAGAACGTGATTCGGGTAAGGATTTGATAATATCACTTTGCACCCAAACGTACCCATTTCCTCAGTGTTGCCAACGAATTGTAAATACAACGTGGCAGATGGTTTCTGTACCACTCGATGTATATCCATGAAACGTGGCATAAACATCATTCGTCACTAGAGAAAATATATGTCGGACATATTTCTCTCCCAAGGACCCCAGTTTGTCAGTGTTGCCAACCAAGTATAAAAATAAGAAATTGTAAAACATATTGCGTACGATGAGATGTTTATACACCAAGCTTGGCAGAAAAATCACACAAACTATAACAAAAAGATGTTGAGTGTGGCCATCTCCCAAGCATTCTAGGTTGTCAGTGTTGCCAAAAAGTGTAAACATCACAATGTTGAAAATGGCGTAAATGTCATTGAACGAATATATCACAAAAGTGATAGAAGCAGCATTGGACAATGGAAAACATAGTGTGAGTGTCCTCGTCTCCCAGGCACCTTAGTGTCGCGGGTATAATTAGACTGTGGTCCATAGTAGGTTTGTAGTATGTTAGTGAACCCACAAGCACCCATGTTGTCAGTTATGTCCGCCAATGGGGTAAACTTCATGCGAAAATCTTGAATGTTCGCATTGATTGACAACACTGACACACTGGGGTGCTTGTGAGACGGGGACATACACTATGTTTCCCATTGTCCAATGCTGCTTCTGTCACATTTGTCATATATTCTTTCAATGGCATTCATACCATTTTCAACAATACTATATATTTACACTTGTTAGCAACACTGACAACCTAGAATGGTTGGGAGATGGCCACATCAACATCTTTTTGCTATAGTTTGTGTGATGTTTCTGCCAAGCTTTGTGTATAAACGTCCCATCGTACGGAACCTCTTTTACAATTTCTTATTTTTATACTTGGTTGGCAACACTGACAAACTGGGGTCCTTGGGAGAGACATATGTCCGACATATATTTTCTCTAGTGACGAATGATGTTTATGCCACGTTTCATGGATATACATCGAGTGGTACAGAAACCATCTGCCACGTTTTTACAATTCGTTGGCAACACTGACGAAATGGGTACGTTTGGGTCAAAGTGATATTATCAAACCCTTAACCGAGTCACGTTCTATCAGTGAGCCAAAAAGGAACAAGATGGGCTCAGGGGCTTATGTGTGATGCATCGTAATATTCATTTTTATTTCTGTCGAATATACCATACATAGGGTCACAAACACCAACAAACAGGCCCCATATGGGGCCAGTTTGCGGGTTTGCCCGTGATTTGAAAACTGTTTCGTATTTCTCATGGCAAGAACTTTCAAACGATATATAGATTTCCCTCAGGTACTTAGTCCCGGTATGGTTTCATCCCTAGTTAGTGCAAAATATGAGAAAATTGCAATTTGATTAGCACTTGGTTGATAAAGCTCTCAGTAAACTAAACTTAAAATAAAATTTAAAACAGGCTATTGTGAAAATGATGACTTGTATGTAAATATTTTACTATTGTATTGAAATCAATATAATCCAGTTGCTTGCAAATGTCTTACATGAAAACGTATCCTAAGGTTAGTGGCTTGGGCTGGGTTTATGGTTCTTATCATTGAAGCCAATAAATAGGCGATATTAACGAAATTTTGTTTAGATTTATTTTATATTATCCCAATTGGGATGCGCGAAAACGATTTAACTCGATATTGACTAGTGTTGCCCACGAGAAGAGACGTCTTGTTAAGTTTGAAGAAGTCTTGTCTCAATTCTGAAAGAATTCTTTTTCACCTCATCTTAAAAAAAAAAAAAAAAAAAAAAAAAAAAAAATCTTGTTCAGTAATTTTATATTCTTGACTTTTGAAAGTAATCTTGGTAAATTATTACATTTAGCAATAAGAAATGTATATGCTTTATTGGGATAGGTGTTAAATAACTAGCATTAATTAAATATACATATCGATCAGGTTTCTTAACCAATGTTTATATCGAAATCAGATCTGTAGCTAGGGTTAGTTCGTCTTCGACTACTTTCAGCCCTCCTGAAATTTCCACTACTTTGTTGGTTGTATATCAGATAAATTTGCTTCTATGTTATTTCCGGTCTTCGGGTAATGAACCATAAAGGATAAAAGAAATATATTGTATTACCAGTGGTAATAAAATAAAACTTGCCACGTATTACTCTAACTGTATGTGAATTCTTCAACAAGATCAAGCGTTATCATATTACAAAATAAAAATTTGCTATAAAATATATCAATATTTTAATTAACGCAAAAACAAATAGGGAAATTATTTTTAAATAGGAAATTCTGTAAAGACATGCAATTATATGTTCGCCCATTCGTGAATACAAATATTTTGAACAAGAAAAAAAATAATTGAACAGTAACCAACCACAAATTTTATAAGGTGCATGATCTACGAAAATAAGAGAATATTAAAAACTATGGAGTACCGTCTTCCCTGGAAAAGTTCTACTCCTGATCTAAGTCAGGATCGTCTGTTGACAAATCTGTTATTTCCATTAAAACTCTACTTGCGTTGACTGAAGATTTATGTAACTGTCTTCAATATCCTCCACTTGTCTTATGTAATTTCTCCAATTGTCAACTCTAATTCTGTTGAATGCACTATTTAATAAAGACACCAATTTTGGTAGGGGTTCCCTTTCATCTTTTGAGATGCTACCGTCCGTTTTAATTGTGACCACATTATTTCAATTGGGTTAAATACGCAATGATATAGAGATAATCTTAGAACATGTCCATATGATGCTGCCAGTTCATCTAATTGCGCACCTTTTTCTTTTTCCGTTCACAGGCAGTTGTTCATCAATACTTTGGAGAACAGGTATTATAGGGCAAGGACTAGATATGGCACTATTGTAGATTCGCATGTAATTAAGAATAGTTTCTTTTCTCCACGAAGTATTAGGCTTCGGATTAATTACACTACTATGGGAAGGGGCATTATCCAAAACTATAACTGATATCTCCTCTAAGCGTTTTAGTATGGAGTTTTCAAAACCAATATTCGAAAATTTCTGCGTTTATTGTCCCATGATAATCGACAGGGGGATCATCAGACATTTTCTTGTGAGTTATAAATAAAAAACAATCCACAAAAGCAAATCGGCCACCAAAGTGCATAATAACGATCCTTTCCCCTTTTTTGTCCGAAGTTTCAACTGTGCAATTGTCAAGAGTCGTCGGACCAATTTTTGATTTGGCACGTATTGCTATCGTACCAAGTTTTGTCTAGGTATATGTCACAGAATCCCTCGGAACGGTAAGCTTTAATTTCTTCGAGATAACGCTATCTCTAAGTAATAACTTCATTGGACTCACATTTCGAGCTTTTTTTACTTTTCTTTTTCTTTCTCTTGATTTTTTCTTTGCTAAAAATAATTCATTTTTCTAGATTCAACCAACTGATGTTATCATCTTGCGGTTCCGAAACCTAAATATCGAGGTGCAAGTAAAGCAATATAATGTGTACACTCATGTCCAAAATTATTGTCCCATGTCTATAAATATGTTGTTCTACGAATAAAATTTGATAACGAATTCGCCCGGTATTTCTTATAATGTTAGTATGTGTATAATCGGGAAAGACATGTATGTGGCAAATTTCATGTCAAAAGAGCAGTAAATAAGGACAATAAAACAAAAATAAAATTTTCTTGTCGATTTAGCAACATTTTGTTTTACTCATTCTAATTTTCGTATTTGTAATGACTTTCCTATGAAATTTATCACAAATAGACATTTCCCGATTATACAGATAGTATCAGTATTAAAAGTGGGGCGCGGTAATTTTGGCACCGGAAATTTTGGCACCAGTAGTTTTGACACTGTAATTTTGGCACCGGTAATTTTGGCACCATAAAACGAAGCAAACGGAAATTTTGGCACCATTTATAATTGAAGTACAGAAAATGTGAGAAAATACTCTGATGTAATAGATATTTAAATTCACATGTTATTAACTAGGACTGTTCCAGCGCGACGAATCAAATCAGTGACGAATGTACAGTCAGCGACAAAATTTCTTTCTCTTCGGTAAAATTTATTTGCCTATAACTTTGGAATTGATGGACTGATTTGAGAAGTTTTCTGTAATTTATGGAAAACTGTATCTTCTTTGAGTTGCTGAAGACTGCACTGTGTTCACTGCACTGGGTTTGTATTTTACTTTCAAGTGCAAACAGTAACAGCTAATTCGAACCATGGAAATTGAAGTACAGAGAAAAAAAATAGAAAATACTCTGGATATAATAGATGTTAATGTACCAATTTATTTTGCATCGAAACTTCCGGCTCCCCTCTCACGCATATCCCAAAGCCTCATTAAAAGTTTAAGATTGAAATTGAAACAAATCCCTGAACGTGATTGGCTTGTCACACGGCGGTGCTGAAATCCGATTGGCCGGTCAACGGAAAGAATTCGGTGTAATCTCCTCTGCAAAATAAATGGGTACATTAACATCTATTATATCCAGAGTATTTTCTAATTTTCTTTCTCTGTACTTCAATTTCCATGGTTCCAATTAGCTTTTACTGTTTGCACTTGAAAGTAAAATACAAACTCATTAGAGGGGAATTTTAACTTGCTTTGAATATATAATGAAACTGCCAATAGTATATTTACCGGTGTCTGTACTGTCAGTAACAAAAGTCATTTTCCTATGTTAAAATTTCTTCCGCGAATATCTCTCGAATGGACGCACAGATTTGAGTGCAATATTCAGGAACTTAAAGCAGATAAAGTTTTCGGTAAATTTCAGAAAACTACTCAAATCAGTCCATCAATTCCAAAGTTATAAAGAAAATAAATTTTAAAGAAGAGAAAGAAATTTTTTCGCTGACTGTACATTCGTCACTGGTTTGATTCGTCGCGCTGAAGCAGTTCTAGTTAATAACATGTAAATTTAAGTATCTATTACATTCAGAGTATTTTCTCACATTTTCTGTACTTCTATTATAAATGGTGCCAAAATTTCCGTTTGCTTCGTTTCTTGGTGCCAAAATTACCGGTGCCAAAATTACTGTGTCAAAACTACTGATGCCAAAATTTCCGCCTTTCATTAAAAGTACCTTGCAAAATCATTATTAAATTATATTCTTACAAGAAGACAGTTATAGATATGCGACAATCATTTTGGACATGAGTGTACATACTACTAACATAATTTTAGTCATATGCATTTTTCTTTTAGCATTCAAGAAAGAAAGAAAACAAGAACATTAAAAAATGAAAACCTACATACTTGCTACTACCTGTAATTTTTTTTATTTTTATTTATTTATATTAAACTTTTAATCAACAAATTATAAACAACATATTTCAAACTTACAAATAAGGCAAGCGTTGCTCCTTCTGAGCCTGTATTGATGGCAACAACGAGGGTAGGACAAAAGCCCACTTTACATTTTCAAAGCTAGGACTAAAGCCCACCTAAAGTATTCTCGACTGTGACAAAAGCCTAGTATGTAATGGCTATGGACTGTATATTTAATGACTATGTATTGGTTTGTGCATACGTATTGTTTTCTACATCACATTAGTAATCTACTGTTATTTGTTGAATTTTTTTGATATACATATCAATTCTATTACATTATACTGTATAAGTAGTAATTACAAAGAATAAATTAGGTGCTCTTTGAATTCTAAGTATAATTTGCTTTTAATGTGTCTATACACTTTTTTCCTTGTACAGCACCACGGCCGTTTTAAGGGTGGCTGCAGTCCCTGGGTCCCGAAACTGAGGGGGTCTCCGTGTAATTGGAAACTTTACGCAACATTCTCCATTTATTGTGTTCGGCCTAGTTCTTTGATCATACATTGTTACTCTTGAATAAAATGAAAACATGTGCATTCCAAGGCGAGATGCGAAAATACCGCACGTTTTTAACTTGCGACGATTGATTCAGAAGTAGTCATTTTAGAAAAGAAATTTGGGGGTAGGTGCCCCTTTCGCTGAGTGCACTAGTAGTCTAAGCAAACCTCGCCACTATTTTTTAGATTCTTATAGATTTTGAATGACAGTGTGTCCCTTTAAGTAATGGTTGTCTTACTTTTCTAAGAATTCATGAATATATATCTATTGTGTGTTAATAATGATACCATAATATGAAAAATAAAGAGAGCTATGGGTTGCGTTTTCAATACAGAGTGCATATTTAGTGCTTATTCGTAAAATATCTAGTGAACATTTTGTCCTAGCCAAGAAAACTTTGGGTGGGCTTTTGTCCTACCTTTGAAAATTTGGAGTGGGCTTTTGCCCGGGTGGAGATTTGCCGGTGGGCTTTTGTCTGGGTGGCACTTGCTGTATTTTCTCCTCTCTTACTTTTATATTTGACATTGACTGCTTCGTCCCAATTACCATGCCTTTTGTCTTGCTAACGTTTATTTTCATCCCATATTCTTCGCAAGCCTTTTTCAAGTTTTGTAACAACTTATTCATTTTCTTTTCAAATTCTGCAACAAGCGCCATATCATCTGCAAACCGTATACTAGAGACCTGCACGGGCCGGGCTTGGGCGGGCCGACTCTGTTATTTCTTTGGGCCGGGCCGGGCTTGGGCTGGCCGACACTGGTTTCTCTTCAGGTCGGGCCGGGCTGGGTCCGATCAATTGCAATTCTTTAATAATTATTGACTTTCGTTAAACGATAATTGGAATAAAGCCAAACGTTGAAGAAGTGTGTCCGTGAAAAATGTTACAAAGAATGCAATAGCTATTTACAGTTTGTGTTGCTTAGCGGCTCCACTTTCACTATAGAGGATTGCAGGCATTATGCGGTAAACTGAGCTCTGACCTTGACCTTCACTGAACGCAAAATATAAAAAGGAGGAGTGGGAATGTTTTGCCTGTCGCTAAACAATATTGCCATCTTCATTTATGCTAAAAATCAATTAAGTTAGATTTTTGTTACAGGGAATGGAGCTTTTGTTCTCTCGATGACAGGCAAAGTTCTAAGAAGCAATGGTACTATTCGGGAGGCAAGCGTCAGGTTGTGAACTAGAGTTTAGAAAATGTTTCTGAGGGTTAGGTGAAATTTAGTACTAAATTTTGAGAAAGATTCGGGCTCGAGCTATTTTTTTTTAAAAAAAATATCGGGCCGGGATCGGACCAAAAATTTTTAAACTTTATCGGGCCCGGGCCGGGCTTGGGCCAAGAATTTTGAAAAACTTATCGGGCCGGGCCGGGCTTGGGCCGAAAATCTCAAAACTTTTCGGGCCCAGGCTGGGCCGGGCCTAGGTACGTTCGGGCTGGATTGGGCTCGGGCCGAAACATTCGGCCCGTGCAGGTCTCTACCGTATACACCTAACCATTCTACCTTGTCACAGAATTATTTCTAAATGGTAGTAACTCATTCCCTATTTGATCTAGAGACGTGAAACGAAAAGTATAATACTCACAACAGATCAAAAGGGAGCAAAAAGTAATGGAGTACTGTAAGAAAGGGCATAGTTTTATTAGGATTACACAGTGGTTTATAATAATGTAATATTAGAACGTCTGTTCGTCCGTTACTCTGTACGATAACTATTGAACGAAAGCGAATTTTTGAATGTTTTCTGTTATCGATAGGTAGAGTAAATATATTCAAGGAGTTCGTTAATCGGGGTGATTGACAAAACGGAAGGGGTACAACTCAATCATTCCGGAGGCGATTGATTAAGCGTCTCAAGGACACATTTCATCTTCATCCTTACGTCTCTACTGAAACCAGAAGTGATAGAAATTCATTGCAACATCTGGTTTCAATATTGATTAATATAAGCAGGAATAGGGAGACCCTTTCGTTCGAAATTGATTTAGTGTTTTAAAAATGGGCATTATCTTCCCTTTTAACCCACTATTCAAACCGGAAGTGGCAGAAATGAACAACTTTGTTTTAGCGTTTATTCCTATTGTGTAAAACCGGTAATAAATAGAAGTTATTTTTTTAGAATCAACTAAGCATCCCAATAATATATTTCATCTTCACTCCAATCATTCTACTAAAACCGAAAGAGGTACATGTTTTAATTGAAGAAAATATCACGTGATTATCTTTACTATCTTTACATTTTTTTATCTTAGAAAATATGTGTGCTTCCTGTTCATTTTAGACATATTTTGCCTGTATCAATTAGAATCATAAATAACGTCTTGTAAAGAGAGTATAGAGATTTAAGAAATATTTTCTGAATTATAATGAAAAGCGGACTTCTAATGCTTCCGCTTATAAGTAGAGATATTAGAGTTTAGATGAAATGTATTCTTTGGGCACCTAATTGATTACAGAAATACACTTCTCTCGCTATCTATTACGATTTATACTCTATAACAATCAACGTTAAAACCGAAGGTTGTTGATTTTTGTCACTTCCGGTTTGGTTTGAGGGTTAAGAAGGAAGATAGCACCTATTGTTAGAACGCTAAATCGATTCGAAAAAAAAAAAGTTTATCATTATATCTTATCGTTTTTGTTCTATTTAAATCAATATTAAAGCTGGAAATTGTTGTGGATTTCTATCACTTTAAATTCTAGTAGAATGTCAAGAATGGATCTGAAAAGTATTCGTGGGACGCTTTATCAATGCTGAAACCACTTTTTGGTATCTGTTGCCGTTTTTGCTCTATAGCGATCAACGTTAAAACATAAATTGCTTGATTTCTACAACTTCCGGTGAATGGATCACTTCAATTAACGAAGTCCTCTGAGATAATTAATTTACCTATCGCTTGCAAATGACAGAATTCAAAAATTCGCTTCGTTTCAAGAGATATCGTGAGGACGGACGGATGGAGGGAGTAACTACGGGCGGACGGACATGATAATATTACAATAATGTAAGTCCCACATACATGATCCAAATAAAACTGTTATTGAACAAGACATACGGAAGTTTAATAGGATACCGCTACCGGGACTTATAAGATTGGAAGTTTAGTACTTCCGTCCGTCCGTTACTCCGCACGGTAACTCTTGGGCGGAAGCGAATTTTTTTCTGCAATTGATAGAAAGAGTAAATATCTCGGAGTTAGTTCATGGAGGAACTCTGATAAGACAGAAGTTTTAAAAATCAACAATTTCCGGTTTTAACGTAGATCACTATAGAGCAAAAATGGTAACAGATAGCGAGAAGTGGTTTTCGGCAATCAATTAAGCGTCCCAAAATATCTTTTATGGTGTCCTCCCATATCGCCTAATCCAATCTCACCTAACGACGTATCAGCCACTAATATCTCCAAGATAAGAATGTCCGCCATTTTAGGCAAGTTGAGAGTTCCCATTTCGCATAATCCCATTTCGCCTAAAATGGTGGCAAGATGCAAGGAGGGAATTTCTGCACTAAAGATGGAAATCCTGCATGAGCATTTTAACCACCAACACTAAGAAATCATGAATCATATGCACCCAGAAAAGAAATACTCTATGTATTAATCTTTCGTACATAAGAAAACCAATAACCTTTTCAATATATTTCAATCAATATTGGAAATCTCTTTTTCTATTCCTTTAAATTCTTACCCCCTATACTCTGCAAATAAGCCACAGCCATCACATAAAGAGAATCTGCTACTTTCATATATCAGCAGCACAATTCATTAAAATTATATAGGGTGTTTTAAAACAATACCGACAATGTTTAGGAAATGGTCCCTGACACTAAGATAAGACAAAAAGTATAGATCAACCTGGGTGCACAAATGCTTGCTTTTGGCGCTATGACCAGCCGAACAGCTGTCGGAAAAATGCAAAAATAGCCATAACTCGAGAACAAAATGTCGGATCGAAGTCTGGTAAAAGGAAATATTCATTATTTTTAGTCATAGATTCCATTAATGCACAAATCGATGTGGTGCAGGAGCGGCGCAAAGGTGATCCCCAATGAAACTGAAGAATTTCTGGGATATTTTATCAGAAGTTGACTGAGGAAAATTGGCCAAAATCAAATACCTTACGTCAATGAACAAAAATCATGCTACATTGTCCAAGTTAGAACAACACTAAGAAAAGATACCCATTTTCATTAACATAGTTTGCCTCAGAGCAGAATAAATTTTCCGACGGGGAAGTGCCCTTGCGATAGACATATTCCCTGAGTTTATAACTTATTGTTTTTGGAAGATACTGAAATATGTATGTTACATGTGAGAGCACAGCTTTCGTAAGGGTATTAATGCGTTGTATTTTATAACCAATCTGTTACTTTAATCTCTCTCTTATCTTTATTTTTCTTTTTCAGTCATTTTTTTTTTAAATTTCAGAATATACCTTAGTGTGTTTACATCCCTGAACTAATTCACTATTGAACTTACTATCATACGAACTTCTAACTTTATTATATACAGTATGTTACCTCACTGTCTTTCCCGTCTTACTCTTCTAAGTTCTCCTAGTAGAAGTTTCATTCGTGGTGTCCTTCCACTTTTCATGGCCTAATAAGTTTGGGATACCCCAAATTATGTAAAAGTTAAGAATCACTGACAACACCAGAGGGAAATAGGAGGAAGAGCGTCCATCCTCGGAGTCGACGCCTGCCCTCTGCAGATAAATTGTATTATGATACAGGTGAAGTAATATAAAGTTACCGTTTTCGTATACAAAAATTTGCTGTCTCATAGTTTTTTGTTCTGTCTCTTAGCTTACACCAACAAATTAATTAAAACTTGCGTCGTCACTGTTAAGAATCTTTCAGTGAGTTTTTGTGTCAATTTCATCCGAATTTAAAATACTTTTCACTGAGATTTTTATAGGTTAAGAAATAGTTACTGAATCAATGAATCAATCGATGCAATTTAGCTCACTATTGTTGACTACGTAGGTCTTGTAGAAATTATCTTGAAACGTCTATTTAACCGTAAATCCTAATATGAAGAGTGCTCAATATATATCCTCGCATATTAATGTTTAGACCTTATCAAATTATGAATTGAAGTAACCGGTGCTAGTTTTCGACGCACTATCCTGCCACTACTTTTTTTTTTTTTTTTTTTTTTACCTGGCTATGAACTTCTTTACTCAGTGATTGTAGAATTATTTTCCCCGTTCCTCCTTCAATAAAAAATTCTCTGAACTATTTCTTGTCCATAATACAACTAATAATGCTAAGACTTACAAATCGAATTTAGTTCATACCTGTAGCATTTCTTACAATCAACCTATAACTGTAGTCTTTCGAAAATTACGAGCCCCATAGACTCTTTCTTCCTTACAAATAATAGCAATACTGATACAACGCATTAAAAACTCTCTTAACGTTGAACCATCAGCAAAGGGTAAGCAACCTCTGAAAAATGAAATAAAATATTTCAGTTTAACGATCTACGATTATGTTCTTTAGGCTAAAGGAGGCAATGATTAAGGCAAGTGAATGATGAAGGAAGATAGGGTGGTAAAAGAATGTGGAAGGAAATTGGAGTATCCCAAGAAAACCCACAGACACGATACGAGGGTGTCCATCACAAAGTTACTTCGCTCGCGATCGAACCAGGGACCCCACGTACCAGAGGAAAGCTGTTTACCACTGAGTCACTCTGCCCCCAGCCCCTGAGAGATGCTGGCAACCAGTTAAGAATAAACGTACTTACCTTTCCCGAACGAATGAAACTCTACGAATTAAACATTTTGACCGTTTTTACTTCTTGTTAAGTTATATTGGTTTATCACATACAATATTTTCTAGACCAAATACTTCTGTCAGAATCATAGTGCTTTCTCCAAAGTAGGAGCACGGTGGCTTAGTGATAGAGCGCTTACTTCTGATGCAAGATGAACCTCGTTCAATTATAGACTATAAAAGTTCGTGGTGGATACTATCGTACCCGTGAATCTTCTCGGGATTATATGTTTTCACCTATATTCTCATTTCATGAATTATTTCCCAATAATTAGCTTCCATCTGTTATCTGTCTCTATTATTGGATTAAATTTGAGTTTAGCATTAATTCTGTAGCATAGTTGTATGAGACATGGAGCTACGGATTAACGTGAAAGTCGAACCGCTTGCGCTCCCGCCGGGAATCGGAGCCGGGTCTCCTATGACAAAATCCCGTACGCTACCCACACAGCCATGAGTGATTTCTCTGTCTTTATTAGGCTAGAAGGCATAACATTTAAACGTTATGGATTTAATATAATTTCAGTTCTTCCTCGATTGCCAATTCGATACTGGGACAAAGTAGACCAATCAAATATACTTATCTATCTTTTTTCGAATTATAACGATGATTTTGTAAATTGGACCATGGTCTAAGACTTTTGTTAGTTGAAATATAGTCTTTAATTGTAGTTAATTTAATCGTATATAATTGTAGTCAACATTTAATAAAATATCCAAGAATTTCCTGAATTTTTGGGATTGACTCTTGCGCCGCCCCTGTACCACATCGAGTTGTGCATTAATGGAAGCTACGACTAAAAATAATAAACATTCCCTTTTTTTTAAATTTTTCCGACAGATTTTCGTCTGGTCATAGTACCGAAAGAAAGCATTTGTCCACCCAGGTGGATCTATACTTTTTGTCTTATCTTGGTGTCAGAAATCTGTTCCCAAACGTTGTCGGTATTGTTTTGAAACACCTGTATGTTTCTATCCTGTTTCTGATAAGCTCCTGTCTGCTAAGCACCTTCCAGTTTTCCCAAAACAAACCAAAACTGAACTACATTCACTACGTCGCCTTCCCCTATGCTTTCTTATTGTATAGTACTTATTCAACATTTATGTATTTTGTAGTTGACAGGGATTGAAAATATTGATTGAAACATTCGGTTAAAATGCTAGTAGAGGAATTCCCTCTTTAGTGCAGAAATTCCCTCCTTGTATCTTACCGCCATATTAGGCGAGATAGGATTAGGCAAGATGGGAATTCCCATCTTGCCTAAAATGTTTGCCATTCTTATCTTGGAGACATCAGTGACTGATAAATCGTTAGGCGAGGTGGGATTAGGCGAGATGGAATGGAATCATCCTTTATATCCATCCTTAACACTCCACTAAAACCAAATTTAAAAAGAATCACTACAACCTTCGGTTTTAGTTTAAATAACATACAAGAAAAACTATCACACATAGCGAGAAGCGCTTTTTTTTTTTTTTGTAATCGATTAATCGTCCTTAGAATATAGTCTATTTGCACTATAATATCTCTACTAAAGCAATAAGTGGTAGAAATCAACAACTTCCTGTTTCAGTATTAATTGAGAAAATATTTCGGGATCCTCTTTACCGTCTTTACCAGACCTTTTTATCTCAGTATTTCTATGGTTTATTTATTTACCTTTGCATACATCTACTTTCGTTTTGCATACCCGTCTTTAAAGGAAAATTAAGCAAACTTGTTCTTTTTCGCTAAAGACAAGTTTCACTGTATTTCAATAATAAGCCTATGGTGTTGCGTAAATCAATTATCATTAAAAAATCCACAAAGGGTAGTTTACTATTGGAGGTGAGTTTTCTTCGGGAGGTTTTTCGAAAAAGCCGGCTCCTTAAGTCCTTGGTGACTATATGGTAAGCGTACGCGTCTTCGGCATCAGAGATCGAGGTTCGATTCCCGGTGGGTGCTCATGTGATTCGGATCCCAGGTTAACATCTAGGTCCATGACTCAAAGCCTCGGTCCTGAACGGGACGAAAATACAATATCTACCAACCAACTATCTAGTTGCCTCCACTCATAATCCCTAATAGCTATTGCATAATGATAGCATTAACATTAGTTTTGGAGCACAAACGTGCACTGTAATAATTATTATTAACAAATAATAATAATAATAATAATAATAATAATAATAATAATAATAATAATAATAATAATAATAATAATAATAATAATAATAATGGTTCACCGAAGAAAAATCTGCTGCCTTCTCTGTTAGGTTGAAAATTTTCCTTTAATCTAAGCATTTTTTGACTCTCTAGGAATGAGCAAACCTTATTTCCCTTTTCTTTCTGGTTGTAATCCCTCAGGTGACACAGCTGTGATGCTTATCTGCATCGGTTATCTTTTGCGCACTCGTTTGGAAGTATTGAACTGTCATACGTAGGCCATCTTCTGTTTAATTCGCGCGGAATTTGAAGTGTAATTAGCTTTTACGCGTTTATGTTGAAATGCTATAGATATTTTCTTTGTTTCAAAATTCGGTGACAGACGACAGTTTTTACGATTCGAGAAGAAAAACCAGTCATCTTTCTTACTTAGGTAAATCATTCTTTTCTCATCATTGTATTTACTACAAAGAGGTTATCTGTTCAGTAATCTGCATTCTGGAAAACTAATTGAAGCACTACAAAAGCCTTGCGACCTTTCGGAATTTTCTATGCTCTTCCGACACACCTTATAGCACACAAAGTACCTTTGCCTCCAAGCGGAAAGGTTCCTTGAAACATTGACATTGAAGAGTAATCAAGGTCGTTGTTTCGAATACTTGAATCTTGTCGCGCGCATTGATGAATGGACTAAAAGCAGGTGCAGCTGCAGACTGTAGAGCACAATACATGTGAAACTGTTTAGGATTAAAATGATTCTATGATAAAATGGAAAGGTGTTTAGCTCAAATCCAGGAGTGGAAAGATCGAGACAATCAACCAGTACATGCGGTAGATCAGTATCTCTGCCAGATGAATGTTTCGAACTTCCAGTACCATTGTAAGACAAAAGCTAATCGGACAAAAGCCCACTCCAAAATTCCAATGCTGGGATAAAGACCTACCAAAAGTACTCGTATTGAGTCGACATGTATAAGGGAAGAAAAAAACAAAATGATAATAATAATAATAATAATAATAATAATAATAATAATAATAATAATAAAAATAATAATAATAATAATAATAATAATAACGCTAGACTACAAATGTGATGCACAACACAGTACATATGTAGAAACCAATACATAGTCATTCAGGATGTAGTCAGCAAGTGTTCTAGGGGGTGGGGGAGAAGGCATGACTTTTTTTTAGGGGAGCAGGTTTTTTAGATACTAGAAAAAGCAGACCAAACTTTTTTCCAGCTTATGGAATTATTACAGTAATAACAAAATAAATACATACATATTATAGTATGCATACTTAAAAATAATATTTACTACTGATGCAGCACATTATTGATACTTTCCTCTAACTAATATCAATCCCAAAGTAAGTCTCTAATATCGAACAAAATACACATTTTGTTTCATAAAAAATACACTTTTTACGATATTTTCTGAGAATATTTTATTTATAATCGGAGAGGAAGTTAGGGATATAAATTCATCCATTATTGAGCCATGTCAACTCCAAGCGTGCAAGTCTATTGGAAATCCTTAAAAAAAAAAAAAAAAAAAAAAAAAAAAAGTATATTCCAACAAAATCAAATTGTTTTATTTTACAAAAGCTCTTATGCACAAGTTTGATTGGAAATCATACAGTGGGACTACGAGTAGGTTAAATCACTCCTCATTTTTGCCAACTTAAAATCCAAGCATTAAAGACATTGCCTAATTTCTGGAGGAGCAGAGTGGGCAACTGTCCTCCCATTTATGCTACCCGCCTTATGAACGGGCGGCGATAATTTTGTCACCGGAAATTTCATCACTAAAATATTAGCATGTAGGTAATTTCGTCACGGAAATTTTTACACAGTAATTTCGTCAGTAGAAGAACATAATGTCAGCTTCAGCAAATGTTAAAAGCACAGGCAAAATGGGCCTATAACGGGTTTGTATATCATTATTTACAAATATTAGGATTTGCCAATATCAGAATTTTACGAAAATTTTCATCGTTCTTGTATTGTTCTGTGAGTCTAAGCTCTTAGACCTTCCTCCATGTTGACTACGTCAGGTGAAAAGAGGCCATTGAAAGAATATTATATTTCAACTCTGAGTAAACATTGGTAAATAGTTATTGGAAATCTGTTAAGAAAACAAATTTATATAAAGGAAGAAAAAGACAAATATGTCTGGAAGTCGACCAATCAGAAACAAGGATTTGTTTACTTTTCCCAGTTTTAGCCAATTACACGTCTTTCAGGTGTGTTTGCTCTGGTGGCTATTTAAGCACAGAAATGCTCTGGTGGCTATTTAAGCACAGAAATGATAAGCACAGTGTAGAGTGAAGTTCTATACAGAGTGTAGTTCATTGTGATCGTTTTATTAGATTGAAGTTATTGTGAGGCATGGAGATTATATCTACTACACGAGGAGGAGAAAAATTGTGCTTTGATGGTCATATGTACATAGGTTCAAGAATTTGGACCATAGGTTCAAGAATGGCCATAGGCTTTGATGGCCATAGGTTCAAGAATTTGGACTCACAGAACGATACAAGAACGATGAAAATGTTCGTATGTTTTGCGGGAAAATGAACGGATTAGCATTTCTCCCTATAGCTGATGTGCATCGAGGAATACAAATACTAAGGGAGGAGGCTTCGGAGGAAGAGCTGGAACTTCTAGACTATTTTGATAGTACTTACGTGTCCGGCACATATCGCCGTGTTAAAATTCGATCTGGAAATATTCGTTTACGCAATTTGCCCCCTCCTTATCCTCCAGACACCTGGAATGTTCACCAAGCCACCCTGAACAAGAATCCTAGGACAAATAATATTTGTGAATCGTGGAACCAGAAGTTTCATCAACTGGTAGGAATATCCCATCCAACTATTTGGAGGTTTATTCGTGGAATTCAACAAGATGAAGCAACAGTTTCAACTATTACTTCATCAAGATGCTGTGGGCCAACCACCAAAAAAGAAAACTAAAAGAGCGTTTCAGACTTTGCAGAAACGGCTCCAGTCTTTGTGTTTAGCGTACAATGCTGGAACTAAAAGTTTGACAGATTTTTTGCTTGGTGTTTCATTTAATGTGATGCACAGTAGAAAATGAACATGTAAAACGCTTATGGTATTATAACGACTTACATTTTCTTTACTGTTTTCTGTTTGGAAATTTTGATATTGGAAAAACATAAAATTTGTAAATAGTAATATACAAACTCATTAGGGGCCCATTTTGCCTGTGCTTTTAACATTTACTGAAGCTGGCATTATGATCTTCTACTGGTGTTTGTTCTTGCGTCGAGTATCCGAAACTTCGATTTTGCAGAGTACAATACCAACTGAATTGCTTTCCAAGTTTGATTAAGATCAGGTAAGCTTTTTGGTCACTTAGTTTGTCTCTACTTAGTTCAAGAAAGATGAAAGGATAACCGTGACAAAATTTCCATGCTAATTAATATTTCTGTGATAGAATTACCGAAAATTTTCTCTCTTACCTCAGACATAATATTTAAAATAATATGTAACTATTTATTTAATAATCTAAGCAATTTCAAAAACTTTTTCGAGTTTATTCATTGTGCCATGTTCAATAACACACTGGTCATTTTCGGTGACAAAATTACCGGTGGCGAATTTACTACGTCAAAATTTTCGGTGACGAAATTACCTACATGCTAATATTTTGGTGACGAAATTACCGTGACGAAAATTCCGGTGGCGAAATTTCCGGTGACGAAATTACCTAAGTTCGATATGAACATGCATGTATAAATGAAACACGAAATAGGTTTACCACATCCCAGAAAGAACTTTCACAGATATAGATTTTAAGTTACGCAGCAGATATATATACCTAGGTAAAATCAGGAATGAAACGAAAGTGGTGCTCTGAGCACATTTCAGTATAATGTTCACTACTGTTAACATAGTTGATTGTTGAAGCAATGGATCCTCTCCCTTCATCTTCACTTGGGGGTTCATATATGAACTTGAACTAGGGATGGTCAAAAATTTTCGGGCCCGGATATCCCGGACCCAATGAGATCCGGATCTTGCCAGATCCGGATCTTAGATAAGGATCTCGGATCAAAACCTCAGATCCGGATCTCGGACCTGGATCTGGATCCGAAATTCGGATTTCGGATCTGGAACCGGATCTCGGATCCGAAATTCGAATCTCTGATCTTGATTCGTATCCAAATCTATATCTGAAATTGTGATGATAAAATTGAATATCTAAAATTCGTCAAAACTTTTTTTCAGATTCACTAATATAGTAGGTTGCAGTGTTTTTTTTTTTTTTTTTTTTTTTTTAATGTTTCCATAACACGTTTGTGCTACATTTGCTCTTTATTTTAACCTTGCAATATTTACATGTTGCACTTTCTGTCGAAGTCCCTTTAGTAAAATGTTTCCAAGTTTGACTTCTTTCCATTTCAGAGTATAGTGAACTGTCTGAAAACTGATGTAAATGGTAACAAATTTTCCTGTTTAGCTCCTCTTCAAAATTTAATATTAGCTTCACATTGAAAATATTTATTTTATTTTTAGAAATAAACTTTACTATTTTCTCATATACAAATGAAATATCTTTTAGATAAGGCTCTTCTAATCGCAGGGATACTAGACAAAACAAACTCTTTATTAATTGTAGTTTCTGACTCACTAGAGTCCAACAAATGTAATAATGAATATGTTTCACTTCGAAGGGGGTCTAGGGTGTTTCGGTGTAGGACGTTTCGGTGTAGGATGTTTTGGTGCAGGATGTTTCGGTGTAGGACGTTTCGGTGTACGGATGTTTCGGTGTACGGACGTTACGGTGTACGGACGTATTAGTGTAAGGACGCTTGGCTGTAAAGGATGTTTCGGTGTATAGCCTAATATTTGATTGCATTAATCATATGCTTGTAATGAACAATCATGAAGTGTCATAGTGTAGCCACTCTGCAATAGTGTAAACTGATTAACATTGTTATTGATTCTCATTGTTATTGAGAAAGGATGATAATACAACACAATCCATTCGTAACAATAATTTCAATTCAGATGTGTCCATAGTCGAGTTTTATAGAATAATAATCAAATCTAATTCAAAAATCAAATTTACTGCAAAGTATTCAGCATCATTTCTAAATAGAAATAAATATATTGCACAAAGTTCCTGAGACACAGTAATAATATATACAAACTGAATAATACCTCAAAGGAATTTTGTTGAAAAAATTAAAATTACATAGAACCACTCAACTCAGAATCTAAAATTGTACTAAATTCCTTTTAAGACTGTAATTACATCACATTTGTAATTTTCACAAACGTTGCTCAGTCTCTTCGTAATATCGGCGTATTATTTCTTTGTTCTGACTTCATGTCCGCCAATTAACTTATTTGTTCCATTTGAACAGCACTAACAAGGAGAATTACAGAAGTGTAATTTACTGATTTGAATGAAACTTTGCATACTTGTAGAATATCAAAAAATAATCGTCACGTCTTTTTTTTTTTTAAATTTTGGCAGTGGTGCGGGTTTAAGGGTAGAAACCACCCTTTGAACGTTAGAGATGGCCTCCAAGCATAAACAGAAAATAATCATTAAAATAGAAGATTAAATGATACGGCTAGCTTACTGCCAAGGAGGTTTTACGACAGGTGATTCAGAACCTGACGTTAAAATTACAAAATTCAAATTGGTGGATCCAACATGATTACAATTACAAATAGTCTTCTGGTTTGAAATGTTCTGCAGTTAGCCAAGAACAATTATAATTGGCAGGGGCTACTGAGAGAAGATACAGACTGATTTGAAACCCCTTTCTGTACTTATTTTAACAAGACGTTTGATTAAATCTATAGCCAAAAAAGTTAGAAGCCAGTGCCAATGCATTTGTTGTGAATGTGAAGCAACACATGTTATTGGAAAAGAAAATATTTATAACTCTGATCAATACGGTTTAATTTGGAAGTGCAGACGGGACGTACTCTAGTGTTTACAGGGACACAAACAGTAGAAAGTGTGGCACAGTCAGTAAATTCTATAACTCGTAGCTACATCATACAACCTTTAATTTCTGCAAATAGTGTTTTGTTATCACCACTGTTAATTGTTTTGTAGGAAAACAATGGAACATTTGGTCTTATAGTCCAACATAACCTCTTTAAATTTGAAAATGTCGTTGTGAAGGCATCAGATCCGCAAAAGTTAACATCAAGTCTTGTGAGATCATGGTTCCAAGAGATTTTTCTTGAAGCGTCTAATGCAAAGTCCATTTTGTTATTAGCTTCATGGAGTGGTCACAATTCAACAACTTTGAACCTATTTTAAGAACAAAAGAGTAACTCATAATAGAAACCATTTCTGCAGGAACAACTCGTAGGATTCAGCCTCTTGTTGTGTTCTTTAGGCCTTAAAAATTTTTCTTGAGACATTTTTCTGACACTGTCCTTCTCTACAACTATAACCTGAATTTACATCTCCGTAGTAATATAATTAAGATCCCATCACTGATTCATAGTCAGGTTTTTTCTCCTAGATTTGCTAATCTTATTGGGTATGCATGATATTAAAGCGGTTATTTGGAAGAAAAAACACATGTGTTTGAAAATTTCCTTTCAAAGATTGTGCACCATTTTGCGATTTGTGCATAGTTATTGCCGTAAAAAGGTGTGTGTGGTGTACACAATGTTTATGCATCACACACTTTTTTACAATACATCATTACCGTACTTTTCCCAATCAATTCATATTATAACATTTGAGGATATAAGAAGTTCTGACATAGAGTGAAGCGAGGGGACTCACTATAAATAAGTGAAACCTGCCAATTACAGCAGCATTTAATTTTAATTTTATTTATTAATTTGTATTTTCTACTTCATGAATTTATTTCTCCCTAACGAATAATTTTCGTTTTGAAGAGTGGACGTTTCGGTGTAAACATTGGAACTTTTACACCGAACCAGCCTCACACCTAAACGTCCTTACACCGTGACATCCGTACACCGAAACGTCCTACACCGAAACGCCCTGCACCAAAACATCCTACACCGAAACAGCCGTATCCCCTTCGAAGGTAGACTGGTTGGCGTGGTACAACAGTAGATTTTTAAACATACACACGAGAAATTCAGGAGAGCGATATAGTTGTATAGTATTATTAGTACAGTGAAACCTCCCTTAACGGCAGGGTTGATATGTTTAAAACAAAATGTTTAAAACAAGTGTTTAAAACATGTTTTAAACGAGGGCTCTTGTTTTATTCAGTTTGTTTTAAACGTTTTAAACACATTGTTTTAAACGTGTTTTTTTTATCGATGGTGGTTGGACATGTTTAAAATAACAAAAATATCAGATTGAAGAAGCTAATTTAATTTTCCATCCTCCGCAGGATTTGTGCATGAAGTAAATTACAAGCAGTTATATTCTTATTATAACAGCAATTACTGAACGAAATTCTGTACCTCAATGTGCGTATAACTAAACCAACAGAAATTCAAGTGACGTATTTGAACATTTCTTAATTTCCAAGAATAATTGAGATTAAACACACTATACACTATTCTAAGATCCAAATTCACAAATTCAAAACTTGAGTATTTTTTTGGTCACTATCATTTCCATAATAATGAACAGTTCTCACATCATAAGCTAGAAGAAATACTCTGACAAATACAATACAACTCATAGAAAAAAGCAGTGACTAGCCTAGAAGGAGCAAATGACATCTTTTAACTAAACAGTTTTCAAGATACATCTCTATCTGCAACATGGATAGCTACCAATGATTGGTGTCTATGGAATAACAACACAATTAACCTTTAGACGCCCGCCAGGAATTTTAACAAAATGATAGACTCTCACGTTCGGGACTCTCGTGACCCTCCTAATTATCACATAGTCATGATTTATACACAGTTGGAAAGCTTATAGACCACAGATTCTAATGAAGTAACATTCGTGAAATTCCCGCCGTATTTGTAGAAACGAACAGACACAAAAATCATTTAAAAAATATGAAAATATTGACTTTGCGGGGCCCTGGCAACTCTTGCAGTCACCGCAAAATGCTATGACAAAATGCTGCTGAAAATGTGCAAAATGTGTGCTTTTGCGCTGACAAAATGATGCTAATGTGTAGGCCACATACTTGTGACAATAATATAAGAAATGGTAGCCAGTGCTGCCATTGCGTAACGAATTCGTTTTATGTAGCAATTTTTAAAAAATGCGCAGAAAAACATTCATTGAATGATACATTCTCTCCCCTCCCCCACGACAGTACCACGTCCATATGCAAATCATTTTTGCTGCACACATCATGTATACGAACAAAAATTTTGCTTCTAGACCACTTCAGTAAAATATATCTTGCCTTATATGGAACCGTTCTGAAACTAAATGTAAATGAGCCAAATTTGACCCCCTCTTCCTCTATAAACAAAAGGACATATACAGGTTACTATCATGTAGGGGCCTACTTCATTGTTTCATATACTAATTTTTGTGGATGTACCACAAAGGGGGAGGAATGGCCTCCAAAATTTGATAAAAAAAATATGAAAAATTTAAAAAACGAACTTCATCCTCCCTCTCTCGGCCGTACATAAATACCCCTACATACGGTACATAAAATGTAGGGATGTGCACGAGCGAGTTCGAGGGAGTTTTCATTGAAGCTCGACTCGACTCGAAACCGACATCATTGAGCTCGACTCGAGAATTCGGCACGAAAAATTTCCTCCAACTCGACTCCAGTTTCGAGTCGAGCTGAGCCAAATCGAGCCAAATGCTGTGTGTAGTTTCAAGTACTTTCTTCAAGTATCCTACATAGACAATATAATTATTATCAATGATACTTTCTATTACTACAACTTATTATTATTATTATTATTATTATTATTATTATTATTATTATTTATTAAACATGAATGATAGGCGGTTTGTATTTGAATACTAAAAATAAGTTTACAGCTGACCTCGGAAAAGGTGAAGTCAAGGAGGCAAGGACATCGCTCACGAGGTTCTGTAAACTCTTTAGTCGGTAAAGAGGCCGTGGATCATGTCAGAGTTGATGACGATGTGTTTTGGTGCGTCAGTGGTTCATGGTGGATGGTGGGTCGGAGTGGCTCATAGTGGGTGGTGAGCCATAGTGGGTCACGGTGGGTCAATGGTCAGACTGGGTCACGGTGGGTCATTTTTTTGTAAAAAAAAAAAAAACGTTAATGAGCAATAGAAAATACAACTGGTTTTCGATTCGGATTGGTTTGGGTTAACAGCTTGAAAATGAAATCTTTACATTTAATGTCCAACGATTATGCCTGTTAAGTTAAGGAAGACCATGATTGAAGCAAGTGAATTATTATGGACGGAATGGTGGAAAGAGAAAGTGGGAGTGTCCCGAGAAAACCTACGAACACGATGTTGTTCGTCTCAAGTTTACTTGCCTTGGGAACGAACCAGGCACCCCACCCATCAGATAGTTCAGTAGGCGGGGTCTCAGTTTCAATTCCCGGTGGGAGAGCCTTTGAAATATTAAATGTCCTCACTGTATCTGTGTTCGTGTCCCTCTCGTTCAAGATTACTGGAAATACCTGTAAAACGAGAATAACCGAATATAATAGAGATAAGTTACGGAGATACTTTCGGTCTTTTTTTTTTTTTTTAATTTAAACTTGAGTTCTCTGGACTTCTGGGTTTCAGTTCCGGAGGAGCAAGTATCCGGGCTCGAACCAAAAATCGTTAAAAGTTAGACTGGGTCGGCCAAACATGTTCAAACCTGCTCGGCTCGGGTTTTCAACGGCTCTAGCGGCTCGGCTCACAGCTCATTCACTATCGAACCGAGCCAACAGGTCACCCAACCGAGCCGGCTCGAACGGATGGCTCACCTGAGCCGAGTCGGTGCCTCATCTCAACCGAGCCGGCTCGAGCTGCTCCTCAGTTGAACCGAACTGGGCCAGTTAACATCACTACCTGGGTTGGGCTTCTGCTTCGGCTCAAATGTTAGATCGTGCAGGTCTCAGCTTTGGTGCTAAAAACTACAGTATATACCGGTGTTTACATTGGTGCTCACATTTGAGGCTGTCTCGTTATAAATCCATAGCCGTCCTGTTAATCGAGACGAGACAAGATGCGAGCAGTGTCCCATCTTCTGAGCAACACTAAAAATGTTCCATATTACTGCTTACATTTCTTATGACTCGCTTTCCAGTCTAATCAGGCCATGATTTCAAAACGAGTTAAAACGAGCTAAACGAGCGAGCCGTTTATCAAACTCAACTCGACTCGAAACTCGACCTTAAAACAGTGACTTGGCTCGAAACTCGACTCGTGAAAATTACCTTTGACTCGATTCGAAATTGCTTCGAGTTTCAAGTCAAATCCAGCTTTAGCTCGACTCGTGCCCATCCCTAATGAAAATGCATACTAGTGAAAGGCTTCAATCCTCAGGAATACTTTGGTACCCAATCATCTTTCTAGCTTAATTAGGGGCTGAGCTATTGATGTTTGTTGTAAAAATAAATGTAATTTACGTCAAAAACTGAAACTCCAAAAATTGTCTAACTTTGCCCCCTCCCTGCTCCCCTATATAAGCAAGAAGTACAAATACACGACATTACCATATAGTGGCCTACTTCATTGCTTTAAGTACCAATTTTTATGAATCTATCCCCCAAGAGGGGAATGGCTCCCAAAAAACCGTTTAAAAAGAAACAAAAGAACACGACCCTCCTCCCACCGCCACATGGTACCCTCACATAGATAAGATGCACACCAGCGGAAAGCTGCATCCTTCAGGAATAAATTGGTTCCAAAACCATCTTCCAGCCTTAATTATGGACTGAGCCATTGAGGTTTAAAGCCCTGATACAGCAGTTGCATCAATGGGCGTTTAAAGATTAAGAATGCAGACGACTAGTAGAACGTAACACAAAGAAACTACATATTCAGTGAACCGAAATTGGGAAAATGCCGATTTCTTTCTCCGGAATTGAACATTTAGACGGATCGAGATTAGGGAAGTTCCAGAAATTTGATCTAACGGTTGAATATAGATGGCAAGCAATACCTGTGAGCGTGTAAAAATGGAATATATATATGCCTATTTAGATTATTGTTTTAAACAAAATAAACATTTTAAACGTGTTTTTTTTGTCTAAAACAAAATACTTTGTTTTAAACGTTAAGAACGTTTTAAACAAAAAAACATGTTTTAAACATAAAAAACATTCTTTTTTTAAAACGTGTTTTTTCAACCCTGCTTAACGGACACCTCTACAATACGGATAGATTTTTATGTCCCGGAGAAAATATATGTTCTCCTACGGAACAAAACCCTCCCTTTTACGGACACTCTCCAATACGGACGCAGACAGTCCTTCCCCCCCCCATACCTCTTCATAACGGGCAGGAATTATTCTCGGTTCTGCGATATATTACAGTAGACAGAAAAGTATTTTCCCTACAAGTGTATCTATCATGAATCTAGACCTGGTGAACCATCAAACAGAACAGGTTCAAGCTGAACTTGAATTTTTTTTTTATCTGCCCACAATAAACCGTTTTCTTCTGGAAATCATAGAAAACCTTCAACAAGCAATAACACTCATACAGGGTCAGTTGTATGACCAAGAATTCTGTGCGAAAGATCTTCCCTTCCCTATTAGTCCTTTTTCCTCTGGGACTTGCATCTTTCCCAACAATTTCATAGGTAACAAAACAAACATTGATTGTTTTACAATAAGATTCTAACGAGGAATGTTTCTTCTAGTACTTTATTTATTTTATTTTATTTATCTATTTATTTATTTATTTTTTTGAAAAGCAACATTTTTCTTTTACTTATGATACTGGAGCAAGTCTGGGTTGGAGTTTTTCCGGCTTCCTTTTAGGTCAATAAACATATACACTTCCAATAACTTATCTTTTCATCGATTCCGTCAACGAATATACCGCACCAATGCACAAACACACATACTCACACACACATTTCTACTGAGGATTCTCAGAGGACACTTGCTAATGAGTTTTGTTACCCTTGTAGAGGAAAAAGTATGCCTTTTTCGCTAAACAAAGGAGTTTAGCCGGTTAGTTGGTTCCTAATACATCTTTTGAGGTTCTGAGAATTTGAAATAAATGAAAAACTACCCCCCCCCACACACACTTTCCCTCCCATGCATCTTTTGCAGTATACAAATATATTAACACATCCCCCAGCAATAATATTATTTAACAGAAATGAATCTCTCCTTCATTCCTCCCAGTAATTCAAATACGCACTAAATACAATATTTTCATGTTGAATTTTACGTATTTACGCTCACACATAATGTATTTACTGTATATTACTGCATACAATTATCGTTGTGAAATATTAAATTTTTGTAACCTCTCTGTAACGGACACCTCTCAGTAACGGACAAAAGTTCATGTCCCATTGGTGCCCGTTATTCAGAGGTTTCACTGTATTAATAAAAGTGTTTGTTGTATGACTTTATCACCTAACTTATCGCTTGCCCTTCTGAGGTCGGGGTTTGTTGAAGGAGTAAATAAAAGAAAAGAGATTTTTGTTATTTTTTTCTTCATCCTCCAGGTTTCTTTAATCATACATTGCAGGACGTAATCAAAACACATTCGTGCATCGTATCATTGAAGTTTTTCGTATTTTGCATATTAAAGTGTTCAAAAATAGTTAACATATTCTCATTTGTTCATGTGATCTCAGGTTCAATTTTCGGTGGGAACATACATGAGAAAATTGAAGGCTAAAACAATGTGAAAATAGTATTTTAAAGTCAGGAAATTGATATTAAAATTTTAGCTATGTGTTGGGACGTAAGGCTGTAGTTAAATTAACCCACACGTTTCATGAAGATTATTATGTCATTATTGTTTATTTATTACAAGCTACCAGATACGTCCTGAAAGGTCACTTTAGACTGTAGTAATCAACAGATGAAAACAACATTGGAAAAGGAATGGAAGCAAGGTCTTCAGAGCCTTAGATTAAGGTACTAACCTAGCATTTGCCCAGTATAACTGAGGAACAACCCTGGAAAGTCCTCAGTCAGGATGGCTGGTCTCCGAATTCGAACCCGGTATTACCCAATTGCGAAGCTAGAATGCTAACCACTAGCCTAAGCACGCTCCGTATTTTATTATTATTATTTAGCTAATAATTAACGTAATGTTCTAAAACTAGTGTAAATTAAACCCTACTTTCTTTATTGCTGATGTTATAGTTAAGAGTCTTACATGAAACATTAGTCCCCCTTTAAATAGAACTTGCTCAAGAAAGAATACCATAACTGGAATTCAGGAAGCGGGGGTGAAGAGATTATTGAGGATGAGGAAACTATGTACGATGCAAAAACTAAGTAATTATGACTTCATTACAGATATATTCACTTACATACGTCAATTAATGTTTTTCTAATACAGGGCACTCTCACTTTCTATAGTGGTAGAAAAGAGACCCGCTTTTGTAAACGAACATACTAAGCACGTGCCTATAGATGCAATGTTCGTGCAAAGAAACATAGGTAAAACAAAAAAAAAAAAAAAAAAAGGAAATAAGGGGAAAATGATAAAACGCCCTTCAACTTTAAAAAAAAAGAGCTAAAGTAACTAAACTTAGAGTTATGAAAAACGCAAGACGAATTTTATTGAGAAGATTGCTTTTCCTTAGTGATTAGTTGTGCTGCTTATGAAGATGAATTAAAAAAGAAAACAAGTAGCTAGCTCTGAGTTTCGCAAACCAGTTGAAAAGAAAATATTGGATATTGGAAATCCCTACACTGAGAAAAATCCATTATCCGGACAGCGGTATATTGTACAAATACAAGGATTCGTTATGTTTACTAAGGAAATCTGTACGGAGCGTACTTTATCCATATACTACACAGGTACTGCCTTTTACCCGCTTAGATATTACATCCTTTCGCTGCAGAATGTCTGACATCTAACAATCTTCTGTATTTTACATACATATACGTATGTTAAGTACTTCAGTTATACGTTATATACGTCCATCTGTACGTGAGATCCAGACCGCCTATAGACACTCTTTCTTTCGCCATGGCTGACGTCATTGAACTACCGTCTTTTGCTTGCGAAACGAGGTTGTTACAATCGGAAAAGAAGAGAGAAAGGAAACAAAAACCTGGGTAAGTGCACTAGTTAACTATTACTTTAGTTAAATATTCCATTAATTATATATTCTTTTAGTGTAACTTGCTTTAGTATAGTACTAAGTAAGTAATATAGTTTATGACTACAACTCGTTAATGATTGAGGAGAATGGAATGGGTGAATCTGAATTTTGAGAAATCTTTGAATATTAATGTTTTGAAACATTTTACGTTACAAGGTAGCAAAATGAATGTTATGTGTTTATTCATTCCGTTTTATATGTGACGATTTATTACGTGGTGCAGAGTTACTACAGGACTGCTTAACATAATTGCTAAGAAACCGTTTTCAGCGCGAAAATTCCCTTGTGTAGTGAAGATTTAGGCTTTAGGTCTCTGGGCTTTCGGAATCAATGGCCTTGTTAGCCCGTCATATATGAGGGATGACGTCCCTCGATGAGCACACTATCCGGGTAAAGGAAGGGAAGAAAGGATTGGGGAAGGAAGAAAACGGCCTGGGACCTATATGTTAGGTACCACTCCGGCATTTTCCTGCTGTGAATGAGGAAAACCCAAGGAAATCTCATTCAGGATGGCTGGACTTAAAATCTTTTGATACTTTTTCGACTGAGGAAATCGATCCCCAACGGGATCGAACCCGGGACCGTTCGCACCGAAGGCGAGAGCGTTAGCAACTACGCTACGCGGGGCCACTTGTGTAGTCTAGAAAACTCATTTTTATTAGGATATTTGCATTTTTTTTTTTACTTTTAGTTTAACGCCCCATGATTGTACATAAACGTAAGTGAGAAGGTGACGATGAGATACATGATAATGGTGGAATCAAGAAAATGTAAGGAAACTGGAAAGTCTTAAGAATAACCACACCTACAGTGTTCACCAAAAGGCTATTTGTCGGGAGCAGGAATCGAACCAGGGACCTAACAGGTCAGAGGTAAGCGCTCTACTACAGAGCTTTCTTTTGTTTAAAGAACTTGTTTACATTGAAATATATATATTTGACGAAGATATTGATATATTTTACAGCCTCACTGAAATTTTAAAAAAAAAGTAGTCAGGGAGAGCTTACTTGTCAGGTTTTTATTTTTTAAATTAAATTTGATTTGATTTCTATTTATTTATTTTTGCTTGTTATGTTCCCTAGTTAATTAATGTTTGGGTTACTGAGAATTAAAGCCTTTTTAGTATTATTGTTATGGCATCACTTTGGAACCAAAAAGTTTGAATTTTTTTTTCTTGTGTTTTCATATAGGAAGTTGGTAAGTTTGTGCCTTAGCATTGGTTTGGTTTCTACTGTAGAACGTAATTGAAGGTCATGTTGAGTTGAGTCTTGGCGGGTTTGAGTTCGTGAAGTGTCAGGCACTGATTGTGCCCCTGTCTTCTGTCTGTGATGTTTCCTGGTTTTGGGCAGTGACGTATTTATGTTGAGGAGTACCAACGCAGGCCGCGTAACTACAACACAGCTTCAACACCTACGAGTGCCAGGCGTTTGAATTTCACCCTTCGTTCCGGCGTGACTAATGCAGTATAGTACTAGGTTCAAATTCTATGGCTGGTAAAAACGGTATGGTAAGAAACACAACGTAATAGTTATTAGTTTAATTAGTGTCTCTTCATAGTATTGTTTCACTATTTCTAGAAGGAATTAACTATTAACGAAGTAATGAATAAGCAAAAACACACTTTGATTGACGTTTACGATTTCTCATACTCCATTGAGGATGTTTTGATCCTCAATTGCGCAAACATCCAGTGTGCGTTTTTTTTTTTTTTTTAATTTTTTGTTGCTTACACTGCCTTACAGATGAGGGTTATAGTTAAGGAGCCGTACTTCCCATTTAGGGAAGGACGAGAAACGCCATACTTTCAGGAATTATTCATTGACTATCTAGGACAGCGTTTCCCAACCGGTGCGCCGCGGCACACTGGTGTGCCGTGAATGGGCCGCTAGTGTGCCGCGAGGAAGTCGAAGCAAATTATTAATTCTATAGCAATCAAATTGCAAGACGAAGGAAAAATGTATATTTTTATTTCACATTACTATGAACCTCTACTATGAATCTACAACTTTAAGTTTCATACCGTGTTACTTTTCTGTACATTTTTAATGTTGAAAATATATATTGGTTATCATTGTTGTAACTATTATTGCTTCTTTATTGTTGCAGACTATTTTGTAACTTGAAAATTTAAAATAACATTCAATCCTTTCGACAAATTAAATACATTTGTATTTTAAAAGTAAAAAAGATTTGTTTGTTCGTTCGTTATTTAGTGATCTTACTTCTTAGTGAAAGGTTGGATACAGTTTTCGAACAAGAAAGCTTAGTTTTAAAAACCTGAGTCCAATATTTCATTGCAATTGTTTTATATTTTTAAATTAGAATGAAAAATAAGCATAATAATTTACCACGGGGAAAAAAACAGTGATTGAGCTTTCTTCTCTGTGAGAAGGAGATCAATAATCGCAGAAAAAATACTAGTTTTATATTTACAAATAATAATATCTATGAGTGCGCCGCGAGAATTCAAGTTACATCCGTAGTGTGCCGCAAGTTGAAAAAGGTTAGGAAACGCTGATCTAGGATGTTAAAAAGCAGGTAATAGACTGAGTTCTTGCCCTTGTACTTAGGGTGTTTAGGTAGTGCAACAATAAGATGTATCCTCGTGCACGGGAGATGAGAAGTACCTGTTCTTAACTATTACCCAGATGGGTTCCCTCGTGGCTAAGTGGTTAGTGTACACGCCTTTGGCGTGGGACACCCGGGTTCGATTCCCGGCCGGAGCTTATGTGGTTCGGATTTCACGTTAATCTGTAAGTCCATGTCTCATACAGCCTTGCTGCTGAAAGGAACGTTAAAATCAACTCAGCACTGCTTTACAGATGCAATTGTTCGATTCCGAGTTTGAATGGAGCTTTTTACGGGCAGGGGGTGACTTTTATATATACAATCCAAGCATTTTAGTTATCAGTCAGTGATGTAATATATATATACAGTAATATATACTGTAATATATATATACAGTATATATATATATATTACAAAATTGAAAGTGACTAAGTTTATGACTCTCAATCTCTTAGGGCCGCGGTGGCTCAATGGTAGAGCGTTCACCTCTGGTGCTTGGGGTCCCGGGTTCGATCCCAGCTCCCGCCAAATGAACTTTGTGGTGAACAAACACTGCGTGCGTGGGTTTCCTCGGGATTTTCCCGTTTCCTCCCACTTTCTTCATTCCACCATTTCATTCATTGCTCATCATCACCGTCTCCTTTAGCCTAACCGGCATAACCGTGAGACATAAAACTCAAAGATTTCATTTCATTTTCATTTCCATTGTAGCTCTCCCCGCAACCAGTGTTGCCAAAATGTTGACAATAAGTTTGCGAAACGAGAGGTGGCGACTCGAATTTTGGGTGAAAAGTCGCTATAAAAAATAATCGAGAAATTCATTGTCTATAAGCATTGTTTTAAAGTTGTAGATGTAAACTAAACAATATGTTCTACTCACTGCCGCAAATCCCGGGGGGGGGGGGGGATGACGGATACATGTCCCCTCCAATCTTGGAACTGAGGGGGAGTTTTCCCCAATAATCCGATTTGAAATGTGTTTTTTGGGAGAAATTTGATGATTTTTGTCCAATTGCTACAAAGGAACGTGAGATAAAATAGACGTCTCCCAGAATAAGCCTCAAATCTGCAGCTTCCCAATGCTGAAGACAACTCTGATACTCCACAACATTGTTTTTCAACTTCATAACTATTTTGGACATCGCAAAATAAAAAGTATGGTAACGGTCTTACCCTTCCCCCCCAATGTTGAAGACAGATTTGCGCCGCTGGTCCTACTCACATCTTTGTAAACAGGGCGCAACCAATCCTTGAATTCAGGGATCATTTCAGATTGTTTCGGGTACTTTTGTTCATATTGTGGAGTCAAAATAGTTCCGAAATAATTAACACTACAGTACTTACGTTAAGCAATTTTTTGTAAAAGAAAAACTGCAGAATAATTAAAAGACCCCAAAGAACAAATATAACAAACATCCACATCGCCTTTATTCACGCATCTATAGCTAATCTTTTTGCTATCGGTAAAGATGTATTACGTGTGTCTCTCAACGGAAACTGCGAACTAAAGGACATCAAGTTTGTAGTTCTTCTTCGTTAGAGGACAAGGGCAACATAACAATGCAGGATTATGGGCCAGTGGGTACGCTGTATTTCCAAACTCTTCATCACTTGCGCTGATTAAAACAAACAAACAGAAAAAAGAACAAACAGAAGCATTATTAGTTCAAAAACTGTTTTGAACTAATAATGCTTCTCTACAGATGAAAATTTTGTTTGCAGCAAAAAGTCGCTAAATGTATAAGTAGCTGAATCGTCATTTAAAAATCACCCATAAAAGTCTCCAATCGGAAAAATTATTCGTAGGGCGACCATACGTCCCGTTTTGACCGGGACAGTCCCGTTTTAGGGGCGTTTCCCGGCCTTCCCGTCAGTAGATGGAAAAAAGTAGTATTCGTCCCATTTTATGTAAATGAAAGAAGTAAATAACAAACCCAGTACCTTTACTCCTTTTAAAAGTATTAATAACAACAAAGAGGCAAAAATTGAACTGAAATTCCCTATATTAAACATACTCTATAGTTCGTAGTACTGCTCGAAAGACAGCAGAGATTTAGCAGTTGGTTGTGTGTTGAACAAACTTCAACGTGTCTTTCCTTTTTCATAAGTACCCGCTCAGTAACAAAGAGAGAGAGAGGGGGAACTCTGATATCAAGGCACTGATAATTGAAATGAAATGAAATTTTTGAGTTTTACGTCCCACGGTTATGCCGATTAGGCTAAAGGAGACGGTGATGATGAGAGATGAATGAAATGGTGGAATGAAGAAAGTGGGAGGAAACGGGAGAACCCCGAGAAAACCCACGCACACGGTGTTTGTACACCACAAAGTTCACTTGGCGGGAGCAGCGTTTGAACCCGGAACCCCAAGCACCAGAGGTGAACGCTCTACCACTGAGCCACCGCGGCCCCAAGGCACTGGTAAGAACACAGGTAGATCTAAAAGCCAGAACCTATCCCGTTATTAACTGAAAATTTTATGGTCACCCTACGCTATCGTTGAGGTCGAATTCCCCTGATTTAGTGACTTTTCCCAAAATTGGCAACATTGACCCCCACCGAACAACACCAAGTCATCTGTAGCCTAGCAAGCATAATAGTGGGACGTAAAACTTAAAGATTTTATTTCATTTCGAACAACACCCCCAGAAACCTACTGTTATACCATTCCCAAAACACCCTTTTGTACAATTCTCCCTATTCGAAAATAATTGTAAATAGCAGGGTTCATACATAAATATGGAACTCAATTTCCCTGAATTTTCCAGGTTTTCCAGGTATTAATTTTGCAATTTCCAGGTCTAGTGGAAGAAACTAATAATACGAGAAGACATAAATTTTAAGAATACTATATTTATATATTTGAGAATGGCCACCCTTCTCCCCAATGAACGATTGCAATTAAATATTGAGTCACAAGAAAATAAATAATCAAAACAAATAAAATTTAAGTTGAAAAATATTAAGTTGAGAAGCCTACTAAGGGAATTAATTAAACACTTTTGTTCCATACTTGAATACATTCAAAATATATAAAAATATTGGGTTGGGAAAGAAAAAAGGGCCCGCGAGATTTTAACTGATTCTTGTAGTACTCGACGACAGAAATCGATTACTGAAAGAATTTTCAAAATCGGCGCAGGCAAATATGGAGAAAATCATATTTTCATGGGTGTCTTCCCGTTGTGCCTACTTCCCGTTATGCCTACAGGCCCTCCAGCACTTTGTAGAAAATATTTTTAATGATCTTATCTGTAGGCATAACGGTAATTCCCGTTGTGCCTACTTCCCGTTCTGCCTACTCTTTCGAGACGGGGAATTCTGTGCAGGGAGGGATCTTTTCTAGGGATTTTTTCTTTAGTAATTCTAATAGATTCTGTAAGAAGAATAACTATTCCTTTAAATTTCATCATATATTTTAAATGTTATCTTACTTGCTCTTCTCAGAAAAAATGACTAGGTACAGTTTTGTTATTAGCAGCGTTATTCACGTCTACTTTAGTAGAGATGTGTTTTTTTAATACTTACAGAGAAATGGAAAATTAATTGATTCAGTTACAAGAAAATAAACTTATTTCGGTCTAATATCAAGTCATTTCACAACAAAATTTTATTCAGTTTTCCAGTAGTTCATCTCCAACATTCTAAGGCTCGCAGTACGTAATAGGTGCTACAGTTCACATCCTCAAAATATATTTGGCCATATATTAAACAAACAATGCAAGAAGATGCATAATTCGGTCTCTTTTCTTTTTCTAAAAAAAGCCTTTGTCTTCTACATCACAGATCTTTTTCCGGCATCACCTCTATATATGATCAGGTGCTTTGTCCTCTATACATGATTCTGTATTACACGCAATATGTCGTACTTATATTGTAAAAAAAGAAAAAAATGGGACCGCAATGGCTCAGGGGTAGAGCGTTCACCTCTGGTGCATGGGGTCCATGGTTCGATCCCAGCTCGAGCCAGGTGAGCTTTGTGGTGGACAAACACCGTGTGCGTTGGTTTTCTCGGTGTTCTACCGTTTTCTCCTACTTTCCACTATTTCATTCATTTCTCATCATCACCGTCTCCTTTAGCCTAGCCAGTATTACCGTAGGACGTAAAACTTAAAAATTTCATTTCATTTCATTTATACTGTCAATGTAAATACTAAATACCACATATCGTCAATATACCCAATGTAATTTAAATAAAGATCTCATAATCGTTGTTCAAAATGTAAACAGTATGCAACCACATCTATGTAAGCCATCAAGCCTATTACACGTGGTTCCAGCCTTCCTAATAATCGTAAATATCTGTGATTTTATTCTGTATGTGACCACACAAATAGCATTTTAATTTCGATTATTTTACGGTAAAAATATTCTGTGAAATGTAATGGAAATTCAGAAGGAGCCTTCTTTGCGAATTTCTCAGAGTTTTCATTCTCACCGTCGTGAGTAATCCGATTGGGTAGAGAAGCGTGATTATCTAAGCAAACTCATCACCAACAAAACGCCGAACACGTATTTCATACTTTGACCGTTTCTGATTTTGAAAACACTCCTGTGTAGACTATAAGTCATTACTAGGCACCTTGCTTATCACACTGACACTAACAAATCATATATAATAACTTTTTAACGTAATAAGTAAAAGCTTGTTATGATTCTTATTGAAACGTTTATGTTGCGAGCGGAGCAAGCAAGAAAATTTTTATCATATCTATTTCTTTGCAAACTAACAATATTGATTTAATCGGACGCCAATACGTTTTCAGGGCGACGCGTCGTTTACTGACTTCCCATATTTTTTCTTTCTTCTTGCTTGTTCGGCGACCCCTACTATTAGCGCTCAGGGCAACAGCCCCGCTCGTTCCCCTCTAGCTACGCATCTGATTACTATAACAGTCTTATGTGTTTCGTTGGGTTTTCAGTATTTAGAAAATGTTATTTCAATAAAGTGAAGAATTATATATAACATTTTAGATGCATGGCCGCTGAAAAAAAAAAATCTCTTTATTAAACTGCAACTATGATTCTGTTCCTTGAATTTTGTCAGTTTTATCAGAAATTTTCCATGGGTTTTGTCTTGCATTCGCAATAATCTGTTTCGTAATTCTAAGAAATTATGTAAGAAGAATAACTATTTCTTCAAGTTTCATCATAAATTTTAGATGTTATTCTACTTTTTCTTCTGGGAAAAATTGCTGGGATATAGTTCTGTTATTAGCAGGGTTGTTTGCATCTACTTTAGTAAATATGAATATTATTTCTTTTTAATTCCTACAGGAAAATGGAAAATTGATTCAGTTGAAAAAAAAAAAAAACAGTTTGACATTGAAACTGAAACGAAAACGAACATAAAACGAAGTTTCTTCGGTCTAATATCAAGTCATTTCACAAAAAAAAAAAAAAAATTATTCGGTTTTCCAGTATTTCATCTCCAACGTGCTACGACTCATAGTACGTAAAATGTGCCACAGTTCACATCCTTAAGACATGTTTGATGGCCATATATTAAACAAATAGGGCTAATGCAACAGGATGCATAAGGGGGCCCTTAAGAAAGGGTCTTAGTCTCCTACATTAAAATTACTTTTTCGGCATCACCTTATCAGCTGATTTGTCTTCTATACGTGATTCTATACTATATGCCATAATATCATACATACTTCTATTTTCATATTTATATTGTCAATGTAATGCCAAAGAAGGAGCAGTGATGTAAAAGACAAAGGCTCTTTTTTTTCAAAAGGGCCGCCTTATGCATCCTCTTGCATTGTTTGTTTAATGTATGGCCGAACATGTCTTGAGGATGTGAATTGTGGCACTTTTTAGTACTGCAAGCCTTAGTATGCTGGAGATAAACTACTGGAAAACCGATTAAAATTCGGTTGTGAAATGAATTGATATTAGCCCGAAGTAAGTCTGTTTCGTGTTCGTTTCAGATACAATGTCAAACGGGTTACTGGCAACTGAATCAATCAATTCGAGGAAAGAGATATGATGGAGACAAACACTCTTTTTAAAGGCCGCCTTATGCATCCTCTTGCGTTGTTTGTTTAATAGTTGGCCAGACATGTCTTGGGGATGTGAACTGTGGCATTTTTTAGTACTGCAAGTCTTAGCATGCTGGAGGTAAACTACTGGAAACCCAAATAAAATTTTGTTCTGAAATTGCTTGATATTAGATCTTTTTTTTTTTTTTTTTTTTTTTTTTTAATGTTTGTTTCACATACAATGTCTAACATTCTTGCAACTGAGTCAACCAATTTTCCATGTATGATGAAACTTGTAGAGGTGGTGGTTGTTTTTACAGAAGCTTTTAGAAATACTAAAGAAATATTCCCTACAAAAATTCCTCCCTGCACATAATTCCCCGTCTCGAAAGAGTAGGCACAACGGGAAGTAGGCACAACGGGAATTACCGTTCTGCCTAGAGATAAGATAATTAAAAATATTTTCTTTAAAGTGGTGGAGGGTCTGTAGGCAGAACGGGAAGTAGGCACAACGGGAATGAACCATTTTCATGTACCTGTTCAAAATGGGGAAGGAAAAAGGGCCCGCGAGATTTTAACTGATTCTTGTAGTACTCAACGAGAGAAATCGACTAGTGAAGAAATTTTCAAAATCGGCGCAGGCAAGCATGAAGAAAAACGCATTTTCATGTACCGGTTCAAAATGGGGAAGAAAAAAGGGCCCGTGCGATTTTAACTGATTCTTGTAGTACTCGTCGAGAGAAATCGATTAGTGAAGGAATTTTCAAAATCGGCGCAGGCAAACATAGAGAAAATGGCATTTTCATGTACCGGTTCAAAATGGGGAAGGAAAAAGGGCCCGCGAGTTTGAACCGTTACGATGTATGTTCACGAATGTGCTCGTCTTCTCAAATTTAGTTAATTACTGTAGCACTGAAACATGTGACACAGAGTCACATTGTGGATGACTCTGCAATCGGCAACCACTGCACATATACTCCTCCAGTCCCACAGTTTTATTATTTCGATCCATTCCTCACGTGCTAACGGCATGGTTTAACATCTGCAAGAAAGAGGTAAATGTAACGTTCAATTGGCAATAGCTTTTCACCAAATTAAGCTGCATGAAATCTGATTGCATTTTTGACATACTGAGAAAATTCTAGCCCGTGGCCATATGTATCACATATCCCACCAGTTCATAATAAAAATTTTGAACACAAAATTACGGTCGTCCGTGTGATGTACTCCCAAAAGGCCTAATGTGTATCACCCACCTCACATTCAATGAAACCACATCCGTGTAGAATTTAGAAAGGAACTTCTTATGATGTATACAGTATGTCTCAAAAGTTCCCTGACATAGGGTAACTCTGTTATTATCAGAGTTACAGCAAAATGTAAGAGGAAAAATCATATCGAAATATGACGTTTTCAATCTAAAGTGAACACTTTTTTTTTTTTCAAAAAAAATCGGACGAGATATTTGTGCTGTATACTCTTTATGCACCCAAATTTAAATGAAAATGCAACGTTGTCATTTACCTGGACCCACAACATAAGTGAATGAAGTTCCTGTTTGAAACGGGGGCTGGCCATCGAAATGTTAGCGCAAAAGAAAGTAACTTCATTCACTTATGTTGTAGGTCCAGGTAAATGGCAACGTTGCATTTTCATTTCACATTAGGCGCATAAAGAGTGTACAGCGCAAACGAGTCATCCGATTTTAAAAATTCCTTCACTTTAGATTGAAAACATCATATTTGGAGATGCTTTCCTCTCCTACATTTTGTTGTAACTCTGATAATAACAGAGTTACCCTATGTCAGGGGACTTTTGAGACACCCTGTATACCTTATTTAATGTATGTTTTATGTCACTATAACTGTAGTATAATTTAGTTTGTTTAAATTTACAATTTAATATAGGTAGATTCGGATTTACATGCGTAGGATTTTGTATGCATCTAACTAATGAATTCTTTTATATTCATGCTTCACTTAGTGACTTGGCTTTGGACTGCAACTGATTATTGTAACCCATTATTGCTTGAGAAGAAACAAGATATCCGAATCTTCATTTGAAGAAATCAAAGGTCTATTGGAAAGCTGGGGATTACAATCATTAATTTCTACATTTCAAGGTGCGTAAATTATATATTCTGTGTTTCTTGTTAAATTACTATTACTATTATTGGGTTTAGAATCAATCAAGCACTTCATGATATTTTATGGGGATCAAGATGGGTGCCGGATAGATAAGTATTTAAGCGTCAGGTTCTTAATTCTTTTCAATTTAATATTTAATCAATGATTATTTTCTCCCTCGTTATTCGGCCAAATCGTATTCCAAGATCATCAATTTTCATTACTCAATTCTGACCGTCAACCTACATAGCATATTCGTAGGACGTAAAACAAAGATTTCCTGTTATTTTTTTTGTTTCTATCTCTTTCCTCCATAGCTGTGAAAAATAACGCCTTCAGCATCATAAATTTGTATGCTACTTGCGCGTTCAGTCGTCTACTCTTCGGTGGCTCAGTGGTAGAGCGTTCACCTCCGGTGCAGGGGGTCCCTGGTTCGATCCCAGCTCGCGCCGTGTGGACTTTGTGGTGGACAAACACCGTGCTCGTGGGTTTTCTCGGGGTTCTCCCATTTCCTGCCACTTTCTTTATTCCACCATTTCAGTCATTTCTCATTATCACCGTCTCCTTTAGCCTAACCAGCATAACCGTGGGACGTTAAAGATTTCATTTTTTATTAATCTCAGTATTTGATAGTGTATTCTTAAGCTTAAGGTGATGTATAATTAAATTTTGAATTCAGTTAACTTATTTTATTTCTCAGATTGTTTTTAAAATGAATGTACAAACGTTTATTTTCATTCTTGAGTGTTTAAAGTGATGTATAGTTATTAAACATAGTATTTAATATTGTACTCTTAACGTGAAAGTGATATACAGTTAACTTTTGAATTCAGTTAACATTTTTCTTTCTGAAATTGCTTTAAAAAGTATGTAAAAACGTTTCTATTTTCTTTCTTGAGTGCTAAAAGTGATGCAAAGTTATTAAGCTTACTACTTTATATTGTATTCTTAACCCTAAACTGATACACAGTGCGTTTTTGAATAAATTATATCAAGTTATTTGAGTGACGAATACTGGTAGAAAATCCTGACTACTACTGGAACATTTTGATTTTAAGGTGACGACTACTGGTGCAAGGATTTTAAAATATTGTTTTTCCTTCAACGGCTACTCCTTTTTGAATTCTGACTATATGGTCATTATAGGAAGGATCAGTGAGTCCTTCCAACTATGGTACAGCTCCGACAGATTCACGATGCTCAGAGAAGAGACAAAATAGTATGTTTTCAACCTTAAAGTGAGAACCATTGGCGTTTTAACCCTGCTATGCAAAAGTAAGTGAGTACTCCAATGGGGTTCCAATGCGGTACCTAATTTCTGCATTTTAGATATTTGGAAATACATGTCTCTAAAATGTAAACAACTGATTTTTTTTTTTTTTAACTGAAAACTGCAACTCGGTAAGCCTTATGGATACCGAGATATGGGAAAATAAAGAGCGATACTATAGGTATGTGGGACTTGCATACTTGACGCTAGAATTCGGAAATTGAATTAAAATATGACTAACGGCTATCAAGATGTTGTCAAATAAAGGGAGGACCAACACAGTTAAGGGGTTTTAGTGTTAGATACTAAAATTTCCGAAATCGGTCATAGAAAGTTAATAAACACCAGTAGCAATTTCATCTTAAAGTAATTAGATATCTTCAGGGGGTGTTAGAACATCATGGAGTCTACCAAAATTAAATTTTAAAAGCTTTTGAAAATATAATCTGACATTTGTAAACAATATTTGAAATATGTGTTTACCCAAAACTTCCAGCTAGTACATCTAACATCTGGAGAAACACTGAAATAAAAGCGTATGAGATCTTGAAATTTCGGAAACAATTATTGGTCGCAACAAAATTAAATCAGATGAGTACTTCTATGGGTTAAATGAGTACCTTAGTACAATTTCGATCGAAAATTTAGTTCAGTCCTAGGTTTTCTTCAGGCAATTCCAAGGGTTCATCGAGCTGTGCAAAAGAATGAAAAGTCGCTGTCAATATCTAAGATAGTCGAGAAGATATAAGGAATTATATATTTTATGACGTAAAAATAGATCTTTATGGATTTGTACTTTTGGGTCTTTCCCATAAGAAAAAAATTCAGGAAACTACTGTATATACCTTAATAGACAATTCAATGGACGGGGATACAGTAGCTTAGTGGTAGGGTTTTTAACTAGTCTTCTTTTGCAGAAACTATTGGAGTTTTCACTTATCCCATAGAGATACGATCATACTTAACTCCCTATTTCATTTTAAAATTAAATAAAAGGAAATATTTCAGTGTAGCGACCCACGATTATGCATTTTAGTCTCAGGGAGATTACGATTAAAGCAAGTGAATGTTGTTGACAGAATTGATGGAATGCAAAGGTGGGAGGAGAGGTAGTACCCCTAGAAAACCCACGAATACGATGTCCACTACAAACTGACGGCCGCGGATCGAACCACGAACCCAATACACCAGAGGTAAGCACTCTACCACTAAGCCACCGTGCTCCCGCCCATTTAATTTTCTATTAAGGTATATACGGTTGTTTTCTGAAATTTCTTCTTACAGCAAAGACTCAAAAGTACAAATCCATGTGGGTCTCTATTTTTACGACGTCATAAAATAATTTCTTATATCTCGCTTGCTATATTAGATATTGACAAAAAATGTTCACTTATTTCAGAGCCCGATGAACGCTTGGAATTGTCCAAAGAAAATTTAGAGCTGAATTAATCTTTCGATCGAAATTGTACTGACAAGTCTGAGGTAGTCACTTAACCCATAGAAGTACCATCTTATTTAACTTTTGTTAGGATCAATAATTGTTTTCTGAAATTTCAAGATCTAATACGCTTTTATTGTATTGTGTCTCTCTAGCTGCTAGATGTACTAGCTGGAAATTTTAGGTAAATACATATTTCTAATACTCTTTACAAATGTCAAAATATATTTTCCAAAGCTTTTAAAATTTAACCTTGGTAGACCCCATGATGTTCTTAAACTCCATGGAAGTACCTAATTACTTTAAGATGAAATTGCTACTGATGCTTATTAACTTTCCATGACCGGTTTCGGAAACTTTACCACCTAACACGAAAATCCCATAACTGTATGGATCCTCCCTTTATTTGACAATATCTTGATAGTCATATTTTAATTAATTTTCTAAATTGTACTGTCTAATATGCAAGCTCCACGTACCTATGGTGTCGCTTTTTATTTCACCATATTTCGGTAACTGTTAGGCGTACCGACTTGCAGTTTCGGCAAACACACACCTCTAACGTTCTTTAAAACGTTATTAAGACATATTTTAGAATATTTAGAAATGAGAGTTCTGCGAATATCATGGTACCCGAAAAGCCCCATCAGGGCGTGTGTGTAGTGTATTTAATTGAAATTACTTTTGAGGTTGTTGTAAGCCCTCGTAATTACATTTCCGAAACTGCACCATCTAGTACTCAAACCCCACACTTCTATGGTGTCGCTCTTTATTTTCCCATATCTCAATATCCATAAGGCTTACCGAGTTGAGGTTTTCGGTAAACAGATGTCAGTTCCTTACATTTTAGAGACATACATTTCCATATATCTAAAAAAAAATACAGACATTAGATACCCCATGGTACCCCGAACACCATTGGGGTACCCACTTACTTTTGAATAGTAATACATTTTGAGTTGTTATTCAGCATCAATAAACACTTCGTAATTTTTCTATGTGCAACCTAAAAGTCCATACCTGACCGAACAGATTTTGTCCATTTAATCTCAAAAATGTTAAGATACTTTGTATTGTTAAGTACAACCAAGTTGAGCACACCGAATGTAACATTTTAAATGTTTTCTGATTTTTGTTTCAGGTATTTCGTGCATCAAACCAGGATTCTGCTTGAAAGACAGTGAAAAGAAGCAGTGTAGGTTGTGGCTAAAAGTACGTCCTTTCTGAAGACAGACCCAATTGTACTTACATTCTTTTGTACGAACATATAACCCTAATAAAGATACTGTACTACAAATTATTTCTTTCTTCCATAAATTAGAATAAAATATTGTCTCTGTTTAAAGAAAATGTTTGTTACTGTTAAGTCATTTCAACTCTTTTTCTCTGTAATAAGAACATTATCTTTCGCAATATTTTTTTATCTTCGTGCTATTACGTTTGAATGAAGTAAAATTCTATACGAAGCACTATTATTTCAGACATGCATTAATAACTAATGTATTGTTCTGTATGTAAGACAATGTGTATACTGAACATGTCTAGCAAAGGTGTTGTTTTAATACAGAATCTGTAACTCAGCTTTTCAGTAGTCAACTTTATTGGGAATCCGAAGAAAGAAGTAAAAAAAAAAAAAAAAAAAAGTTCGACTTACCAACGTATATGTGTTCGAATTCTGGACTAATCCAAATTATCCAGAGAAATCATATATTTTTTGTTGCAATTTCAGATGTATCCTTTATCCAAGTCGTATGAAACGGAGACTTCATACATCGCTATACTTTGTATGAACTATGTTCCGTATTTACTTAATCACTTTGTAACTTTCTCTAGTGTTGACAAGGCCGCAGGTGTCAATCGAATAGTTTAGTGTTTCACTCATGTCACCTTGTGACTAAGGTACGTCCTGTCGGTATATATATATATGGTACTGGGTTCAAGTAGCGATAAAATACATTTTTAGCATTAAACAAATGCAAAAGTCTACACGAAATGAGATACCATGATCTCTGACTTACGGATAACACCATGAACTAATGGTACTGAGTGTGATTGAGTTTACTAGTTACTATCTGGCTAAAATCAGTGTTCCTTTAGCTATAGTTCTTTTCGTGCTCTGAATTGCAAAGTTTGAAATAACAGTTTTAAATTATTGTATATATATATATATAATATCTTCCGAGTAATTCTGAGAATCATTGCTCTTTCTTTAAGCAATGTATGAGACTGTTAATCCGCTCGTTGCTTAAAATGTTGCACTAAGAAGGATGCACCCACGAAAATCCAAATTTGCAGAATGTCTAGAGCAGGGAAGGATAAATATGTTTAGTCGATGGCTGCACAACGCCTCCGCTGTCACCACGTTGTCGCACAGCGAATACGGCGGACGTTTAAGAGTATTCTGCACTTACTATTAGGTATCGGCCTGGGAACTTTGGCGCAGCTACCCAGCCTCCTTCTTGGTGTTGCATTTTTATGGCGAGTACTGAGTAGAAATCATCTTGTGAGCGAACACGTTTTCAGCTGACACCATACTTTTAATTGTTGCGACATTAAAAAAAAAAAAAAAAAAACATACCTGTTAATTAAAATGTACAGAGAAGTTGTTTGAGTTTGAATATAGGATTGTATATGGCTGTGCATTTTGCATTATTATTAAAGTGCTGGAACTAACTAACAACAAAGCATATGATAAATTCTTACAGTAATATATCACATATTGATTTACTCTGTATGAAAACGAAAATAGTTTAACATATGGTTAACCTCCTTTGTGCCCATAATTTTAAAATTAACGCTTGTGTCACTTTTCAACACTTGGCCTTGCAGTAGCTTCCCAACGAATTAGCAGGAAATCCAAACTTATAGGACACCCTGCAGGTAAATACATTTCTTTGGACACTTTCACTGCTCCAAACTAAGATTGTTAATTTTATTATTATTGGCACAAAGGAGATCAAACATATTTTAAGCTATTTAGTTTTCATACAGAGTAAAACAATATTTGACAACATTACAGTAAGAATGTATCATGCATTTTGCAGTATGTTGCAGCACTTTAATAATGGTGCACTATACGTACAATCTAGATCCTGCATATGTCCAATCCATATATTACAAGAAGGCAATACGTATGCGATACAGGTAAAATCCGTATATTTCATATGGACAATCTATAAGCTACATACATCCAATCCATACATTACATATGGCCAACCTGTACGCGACATACGTATAATCTATATGCTGCATGCATACAGTCTATAAGCTACATATGTGCACTCTGTATGGTGCATATGGATATTCTGTATGCTGTATCTGGACAAGCTGTGTGCGACATAAGGAAAATCTGTATAATACATACGTACAATACGTATACTGTATCTAGTCGTACGTACGGGGCACAAGTACAATATAGATGCTGTCTTGGGGTTGAACGAAAGAAACATACGTAAAGAACGTATATTGCATACTTCTTGAAATTATGCTCCGTCCTGATAGTCAGTGTGTGTCGTCATTATTAACCCACATGCTACATACGATCCTGACGTCACAAAGCTAGATATCACCTCCGTATATATTTGTTACTGCAGATGACGTCACACGAATGACGTCATTGCACTTATGCAGACAGTGCGTATAATACATACTTTTTCAGCTATACGTTTGCTGCAGGATGCTATATACGGTTGTACGTTAAGTCCAGAAACTACAGGAATTACGAATGTAACCTACGTTTTTAAGTATGCCACCTACATTTTTTTTTCTCAGTGTAATGCCGGCTTTTTAGACTGGAGTCCGCTACCTCTTACTTCAGATAACTCCCCAATTGCCCTCACGATGCTGGGTCAACACCGAAATTGTTTAGTGCCTCTCCGGAAATTGAATCCATGACCACGGGCACCGAATGCACGCGCTAACCACTGTTTTTTATATGAAAAGATAACAGCTTTTTATCAAATTATTTAACCTGCTGAACGCTTTGCACGGATTACACTGTAACCATTATGACACCACACAGACATAGAAGTAAACGAGGACAATTAAGAACACCTATGCCCGAAGCGGGATTCGAATCCAAGACATTCACAGCAAACGATCCACAGCTTAATGCCGTAGATCACTTGACTATGACTGTCGGGTATTCTCGGCTAAGCAGTAGCACATTTAAGGTAACTGATTATTTTAAAAGTTGCTCCTAAATACTGACAATCTAAGTCTTATGTATCAAATATTTCCTGCGATAATACCATACACTCTCCGTCTTCTATAGACAAAAAGCTATAGTTACCCATATTATCTAGTACGGAAATAAGTTATAATTCTTTAATAGCTGCTGATGGTGATAGTCAAGGTTCACCGAAGCATGATCCCCAAACCCAAACTGAGATATTGATGTTACTGGAACGGCTGAAAAGTCATCGTGGGCAGATGAATTGCCCACTTGTCAGGATGAAGGGCAAAATGAAAATGAAATGAAAAAAATGAAATGAAATCTTTGAGTTTTACGTCCCTCGGTTATGCCGGTTAGGCTAAAGGAGACGGTGATGATGAGGAATGAATGAAATGGTGGAATGAAGAAAGTGGGAGGAATCGGGAGAACCCCGAGAAAATCCACGCACACGGTGTTTGTCCACCACAAAGTTCACTTGGCGGAGTCTGGGATCGAACCAGGGAACCCCAAGCACCAGAAGTGAACGCTCTACCACTGAGCCACCGCGGCCCCAGGATGAAGGGCGCTTGTGATGTGAAATGCGGGGCAGTCAGAGGTACTAATTATAATAATTGGATTTATAATTTTCTATGCTGCCGTAAACCCTCTTGAAGAAGATAACTGTTAATCTTAGCTTTGAAAATGTTACATAAGGAGTTCTATTGCTATCTTTAGGTTGCATATAAATTCCTTCATTTTCTAATTATCAGATTTATTTTAACGCTTAACTTTCATATCTCTTCTGATTTACGAATATTTAAATCGCGATTATCTCCTTAAGGCAGTGTTGGGTAAGGTACTTGTAAAAATGTAACGAGTTACGAGTTATTTTACTTTCTCTTAAAATGTAACGCGTTACTTGCCCCAAAAAGTAACTGTTACTTTACTTCGAAAGTAACGCGTTACTAACGCGTTACTTTTAGGTCCGAAACTTTCAATATGTCAAAAAATCTTATTACTTCAATTTTCCGTACTACCGCTATTATTATTATTATTATTATTATTATTATTATTATTATTATTATTATTATTATTATTATTATTATTATTATTATTATTATTATTATTAGGTCTATTATTATTATTGCACGTTCTGAATAGCTTTGTGTAAATGCAAGGGTAAATTTTTACTTGACAGCTATATGAACGTTTTCATATAATGTAACATTGACTAAAATGCCATACTGCATTACTCGTAGAGATGGGCACGAGCGAGTTCGAGCGAGTTTTCTTTGAAACTCGATTCGACTAGAAACAGACATCTTTGAGCTCCACCCGAGAACTCGACTCGAAAAATTTCCTCCAAGTCGACTCGAATTCGGGTCGAGTTTCGAGTCGAGTCGAGCCAAATCCGGTGTGTAGTTTCCAGTACTCTCTTGAAGTATTTTACATAGGAAATATAATTATTATTAATGATACTACCACTACTACAACTTATTATTATTATTATTATTATTATTATTATTATTATTATTATTATTATTATTATTAATAATAATAATAATAATAATAATAATTATAATTATAACAACACTGTGTATAAACATGAAAGATAGACGGTTTGTATTTAAATACTAAAAAAAGTAGTTGATTGCCAATCTCGGTAGTCGTGAAGTCTAGGAATTAAGAACATTGTTAACGAGCTTCTGAATTTGGGGTGAAGGTCTCGGTTGAGTATTCGAGTCGAGCCAAACATTGTTAAAAGTTACAGGGCACTGGCCAAATATCTTCAAAACTGCTCGACCCGGGTTTAGAATTGTCAACGACTCGCGCAGCTTGGCTCACAGCTCATTCAATATCGACCCGAACCGAGAAGTGAGCCGAGCCAACAGCTCACCCAACAGACTCGGCTAGAGCCCTCGGCTCGGTTGAGTCGAACCGAGCAGATGGCTTATCCCAACCAAGCCAGCTCGAGCCGATGGTTCACTCCAAGAGAGCCGGCTCGAGCCAACGGCTTAGTTGAGCCGAGCCGAGCTGAATTTGTTATAAAATATTTCTTGGAATCTCACTATCGAGACGAGACGAGATGCGACCAGTGTACCCCCTCGTGAGCGACACTAAAAGTATTCCATATTACTGCTTAGGTTACATTTCTCATGGCTTTCGCTTTCCAGTTTAATCAGGCCACGATTTCAAAACGAGTTAAAACGAGCGAGCTATTTATCAAACTCGACTCGACTCGAAACTTGACGCCAGAAACAGTGAATCGGCTCGGAACTCGACTCGAGAATATTACCTTTAACTCGACTCGAAACTACACTGAGAAAAATCCGTTCTCCGGACAGCGGTATACTGTACAAATATACGGTATCCTTTTGCTTACTATAGAAATCAGTACGGAGCATACGTTATCCCTATGCAACATAGGCACTGCCTTTAGATGTTACATCATGCCGTTGCAGGATGTCTGACATCTAACTGTTTTCCGTATATCACACGCATATACTTATGTTACCTTCGTCAACTATATGTTATATACGTCCATTTGTATGTGAGATCCTGACCGCCTACATTGTTTCATACAGAAAGTACGTATAGATGGAGCACTTATACAGAAAGTATTATAAAACATACGTTTTCAGTTATACGTCTGCTGTACGTTAAGTCCAAAAACTACAGGAATTACGCATGTAACCTATCTTTTTAAGTACGCCACCTACAATTTTTTTTCTCAGTGTAGACTTGAATTCGAGTCGAGTTTTAGCTTGACTCGTGCCCATAACTATGCGTTAGAAAAAATGGTTGCTTATTATTATTTTGCCCCCCCCCTGGAAAGAACTCTAATATTACATACCATCAACAAACTATTTTCTAGTAATGGAGTAGCCTGCTCAACAGAACAGAGTTTATTCGTAATAACTCGTTACTGTCGTTGATTATGACACCCTAGTTGTTGATAAATATTTCCCCCCGGGGCACCACTTTACTTTTAAATCCTGTCCATGATCATCTTCAGCTTTTAAGAAAATTATTCTTTGAAATGTTTTACGTGGTTTATATTGGAAATTTACCTTGCATGTATATGTCGAAATTTACAGCATAAGGGTAGATTTTACCTGTTTTATTCTTTACTTATATTGTAACTCCAGACAATAGGGTTACATCTGCAAGTCCAAGGAAGGCGCATACCAAATTTCATTTAAATCCCGTAAGTTTTACACAAGATACCATGGCACAGATGGATGGACAGATGGAAAAACGGAAAGACGGATAGACAGGCAGATGGACAAATGGACAAATGGACAAACGGACACTCACACAAATGCCAATCGAGTCGAATGGCAGGGAGGGGGATTATTATTTTGTTATGGATTCATTTGAAATCCAAGTATTTGCGATTATTATGACGTCAAAAAATGCGCCATAAAATTTCATATTTTACATTTTGATTTCTTTTAATTAGGGAAATGGGTATTTGACCAAGAGTAAGGATTTTAGTTCATTGTTCATTCTAGACATATATTACAAGCAATGAGGACTGTGAAAAAGCCTTGATGGGCTCCCAGACAGAGATTCCCATTCATTGCTGTAGCATGGAGCCCCGAGCAGAGAAGACCCTGAAGAATCAAATCGGGTAACCATATATGTAAATCAGTTTGGGATTTCCTTTGTTATGGCTTCTGGCCAGGGAATGGTGTGAAGTTGATTTTGTGGTGGGCATTTAATTAAATAATATAGAGGTGATAAGGAATTAAAGTATTTGACGTCATTTAACAAGAGCAGCCAATCACAGAATGGAAAGTTAAAGATGAGGTGGATTCGAAAAATCTCGCCTCCGATATCTCTATCGATTGCAAAAAAAAAAAAAAAAAAAAAAAAAAAAAGAGTTTTCGTTAAAGTTTTGTCATGCGTTGAAACGGACGTAATTGCTTAAAAACGGGACTGATGATGATGATAAGAGGCATAATCTATTTCTGAAAAGCGCTTGTCAATATTACGGTTTCCATTTTATGGCCATTCATGTTGAAACAAGAAATGATCAATTTCTACCTTTTCCGGTTTAAGAAGGAAGCTATCAGAGGAAATGAAACCTATTCTTGGGACGCTGAGTCGATTTTCGAAAACCACTTCTCGATATCTCATAACACTTTTGCTTTCCTACCCTTTTGAATCTCCACTGAAACAGGAAGTGGTAGAAATTTACTACCATTTCCTGTTTCAATATTAATTGTGAAAATATCGCACAAATATGCCAAAGTCCTTCATGTAGTGTACACGTGGCAATACTACTTGTTTTATATTTATATTGTACATATTGATTACATTACAACATATTGTATAATGTAAGCATGCTGAATAAAATAAGTGTTCAAATTTTAAATTTACTGCGTTCTCTACGTATACACTATTTTCCTACGTACAGAGCGTATTATTGTTTATTCGTAAAATATCAAATGAGTTTTTGCAGGGGGTAGCGGAGGATTTAGACCCCCTCTTAATAAAAGAAAAAAGTGAAAATTCAACAACAAGGCTAAGCAACATAAGACGTTTTATGAAATAAAAAATATAGAAAATGTTGCATATTCTGGGACTACAGTGGTGGTGTATACAACTAAATTTTCGAAGGAAAAAGAGAAAGAAGAAAAGTGATGATCTGGAAAATAAAATATTTGAGTTTTTACTTTCTACGGTTATGCCGGGTAGGCTAAATGAGGCGGTGATGATGAGAATGAGTACAATGTTGGAATAAAGAAAGAGGCAGAAAACGGGAGAACCCCGAGGACCCCGAACACGGTGTTTGTCCACCACAAAGCTCACTTGGCGCGAGCTGGGATCGAGTAAGGGACCCCAAGCACTTGAGGTGAACGCTCTACCACTGAGCCACAGTGCTCGAAGTCAAGTAATGCTGATGGTTGTCGCTTTCTTTCGCGCCCCTGCGAATTTTATACTTGGCAAGAATTATCAGAAGCTCGATTAATATGACAAAATAGTCGTTATACCTATCATTAAATAGAGCCCCGATACGCTTAGGGCCCCCGCACTCGGGGGCTGCGGGTTCTTCGCTACGCCTATGGGTTCTTGCCATAATCAGGAAAACTTTTGGTAAGATTTGTCTTATCTTCGGAAATTTAGAATGCGCTTCTGTGCAGCTTTCTTTTGTCCTCGCCCCTATCATTCACCCCTATGCATGCTCGATTATTATAAATTATTCCTAAATGCCAAAATTGTAATAAGAAATACACTGATTTTCCTTCACGTACAATCGCCCGTTAACAAAATGCTGCTGAAAATACTAGCAATAAATTTCCCACAGCGTATATTCCTACCCTGATGTTTCTTTTAGAAAAATAACATTTAATATATTCACGCGCACAAAAACACAATAGCAAGGCTTTTGTAACCACGATTTTTTGTCTCATTGTTCGCCGCGTTCTTCTTTCAGTATAAAATTCCTGCCTTTCTCTCTCGCTCTCCCTCCTTCTTCTTTCGTCGCGTCACCTTCCCGCGCGAGCATGTGAAGAGCTTGATGATTGGTTGAGTACTACTTAGGAAAGTTGGTAATCCTGACTGTAGATAGAACAATTCCAATATTTCCATATACATAGTAGAATATTCTTAAACGCACTTAGAGTCACATGACACAAAATAATTTTCTGATTGGCTGAAAGCTGTATGGTAAACTCAGTGAGTATGGCAACACTAAGAACGGAACAAAATGACCACTTGAAATTTTTTAAAAATGTATTTTTTTTAAATATTTTCGTCTAAGTTATAATTACTTTGCAGAAAAATGAATTATATTAGTTGATAGCCAAAGTATTTACATTTCACAGCTTTAAGATAAGAAGGTATGAATATTATACATATAACAAAAAAAGATGGGGTGTACTGACCATTTTTTATTTTTTAAATTCGTAGTTTATATAAAATAACTTATATATATTACTATGAAACAAAACACCATTTTTTCCTAAAAATCTTTGCAAATAATTCCACAACTTTCAAGAAATTTCATTACAAAATATTGAATAGTTTCTTCTCAAAAAAATTTTAAACTGCCTGTTTTCATTTTCTGACTTTGGAGAAAATGTCACTATGAGGTATAAGAAACAACATAGACTTTCAGCGCTAAAAAATTCAAACTTTTTTATTTACAATTTTATATCATAGTAGATAATCGTTAATAGCATCATTGCAATGCGAGAGCAATATACCATAGCGCAGAAAGAGTAAACATTAAATAATAATGAATTTTTGAAACCATATTTGCAAGAGGTCGAGCATGCAAAAACATTGCAGATAAGAAAATTCCTTTAATTTATTTGATAACAGTATATTAATAAACAGTCAGAATGGGAACATAAACAGTTAGAAATTGTTAAAAATTACATCCTAAAATAAAGAATAATATATACTGCCTGGGTAGGAAATGACCACGTTACGCCACTGAAGACAGTGATAGCTAAGTAGCAGAGATGGGCATTTTTGCTAACCCTCACTCACCCTCACCCTCAATTGACTCCCTCACCCTCAGCCACCCTCACCCTCAGTCGACTCCTTCACCCTCACCCTCACTGAACCTCGCCCTCAATCGACACCTTCACCCTCACCCTCAGCCACCCTCATCCTCAATAGACTCTTTCATTCTCATCCTCAGCCACCCTCACTCTCAGTCGACTCCTTCATCCTCACCCTCAATCGACACCCTCACCCTCAGCCATCTTCACCCTCAATAGACCTTTTCATCCTCACCCTCAGCCACTCTTACCCTTAGTCGACTCCTTCACCATCACTCTCACTCAACCTCACCCTCAATCGACACCTTCACCCTCCCCGTCAGCCACCCAGCCACCCATACCCTCACCCTCACTCACCCTCACCCTCAATCGACTTCCTCACCCTCAGACACCCTAGCCCTCAATCGACTCCCTCACCCTCAATCGACTTCCTCACCCTCAGCCACCCTTACCCTCATTCGACTTCCTAACCCTCAGCCCCCTTACCCTCAATCGATTCCCTCACCCTCAATCGACTTCCTCACCCTCAGCCACCCTCTATCAATTCCCTCACACCCACAGTTTCTTTAATGTACTAAATAAACAATAAGTAAGGGTTAATATGATTCTCATTCAAGTGATTGAAATGTATATATTGTAATATACGTAGATATACATTATATCTATGGTATAATATTATTTATATTTCATATACTTGTATATATATATATATATATATATATATATTCGCTCGCGCTCGGGTTCACCAAGACAAGAAAGAATATCAAAGGGTCGCGGACATAAGCTCACTGGACATAAGCTCACCACTAATAATATAATTATATTGTAAGATAATTAATGCAAAAAAAGAATACAATAATGATAACTAAATACATTTATAGGTTAACTAATTTAATTGCAAAAGAAAATAAACCTGAATAAAATAAAAGTAGCAACTTAAAAATGGCAAACAGAAAACATGACAAAAATGAAAACCAGATTTTGAATGTTAATATGAAGTAGATTTTGAATATAAAAATATAAATTGAAAACGGATTTGGACAAACAAAAGAGTACTACTTCCTTTTACTGAAGAAAGTAATCCAACCCTCTCCTCTATGCTGAAACTTTCGGTGCAGGAAATTTTGCAGCACAGAATTATTGGTAAACGAAATTTTGGTGAAAGGGTGTCTCCTTGTTATTTTTTTTTACTATGGCTGGAATCAACTCAGAAATATTTCATTTTCCTTTAGAAAAAAATGAAATGAAATCTTTTAAGTTTTACGTCCCACGATTATACCGGTTAGGCTAAAGAAGACGGATGAGTAACGAATGAAATGGTGGAATGAAGAAAGTGGGAGAACCCCGGGGATACCCACGAACAAGGTAGTTGTCCTCCATAAGGTTTACTTGGCGGGGACTGGGATGGAACCCGGGCCGAAGCACCAGAGGTGAAAGCTCTACCACTGAGCTACCGCTCTTCCTCTTTAGAAAAACGTATGATGGGTATGAAGAGGTATTAAAATCTAGACTTTGACTAGTAGTAGGCCTAATTCAGTAGAAAATAGAGCTACTAATGCTATATATCAGTTGTCAGATATCAGAATTAAATAATAAGGATATTGCAGGGTTTAATGTGTTAAATGTGGGTTGACTTTGAGGAACTTGTAATAAAATGCTCCAGATATTTAAATCTGGGCTTTGACTACTAGTAGGCCTACCTTCTCAATAGAAAGTAGGCTATATGACTAACGTCTTATAGGAGTTATCAGACATAAGAATAAAGTATTAAGAATGTTGCAGAGTTTAAGTCTTAAGGTTGTTATTGTACTTGCAGACCAATACTCATCAAATGAACCTCTTTCTTATTTTATTTATTAAGAACAAAACAACAACTTATAAACCAAAAGAAAAACCTTTGTGTTAGTAAATAAGAAAGAGATTTCTTTGAGTGTTAGGCTGCAAACACGACGACAGCACTAAATATATCTGAGTATGATGAATTCGTTAAAAAAAAAGTCACAAACCAGAATCACGAATCCCGTTAAGTAACCAAATTCTATTATGTAAGTATGTATGCCTAATCATGAAAATATTTTAATGCAGTGAAATTGATTGGATTGTCCGACCTATAAGAAAAATTTGGTTTCAAAATTTCCAGGGAAAAAATTACGCCTACTGTTGTCCATGCTTAACACATTAAACTTGCAACATCTCTATTTTATTCTGATATCTGATAACTGCTATACAACATTAGTAGCTCTACTTTCTACTGAATTCTTAGGCCTATTTGTAATTGTAGCCAATGTCTAGATTTTAATATCCAGGGTATTTTGTTACAAGTTCCTCCAGGTCTGTCCACGTTTAATACAACGCAACTCCCCAACGTTCTTTTTTTCTTTTTTTTTTTACACCTGATAAGTGATATAATATAGTAGCTCCATTTTCCGCTTAGAAAGTAGCCAACGCCTAAATTTCAATATTCGGTGAATTTCATTAAAAGTCCATGAAATGAGCTTATGTTTGCTACCCGTCAGCTTTTGTTCGCCCCTGTATACTACCGATGAGCTTATGTCCGGTGAGCTTTATGCCGGTGAGCTTATGTCCGACGGGCGACGGTAATTTTGTCACCGGAAACTTCGTCACCACAAAGTTCGTTATGATAATTTCGTCACGATAATTTCATCACCAGTATCTTTTAGAACATAATATAAGTACAATGAATGAATCGAAAAAGCTTTTGAAATTGCTTCTTTTAATCTTCAACTGAAGCAAGTCGAAATATATAATAATAATAATAATAATAATAATAATAATAATAATAATAATAATAATAATAATAATAATAATAATAATAATAATAATTATTATTATTATTATTATTATTATTATTATTATTATTATTATTATTATTATTATTATTATTGTTATTAAATAGCTACATATTTTAGATACCGTATTTGAGATAAGAGATAAAAGTTTCCAGTAATTCTATCACAGAAATACATATCATATAAGAAATTTTGTCACGGTTGTTTTTTCACCTTTCTTGTACTAAGTAGAGGCAAAGTAAATGACCTAAACAGCTAACGTTATTTTAATCAAACTTGGAAAACAATTCGGTTGGTGTTGAACTCTGCAAAATTTAAGTTTCGGGTACTCGACGCAGGAGCAAATACAAGAAAATAGTGCTAGCTTCAGCAAATATTAAAAGCAAAGGCAACGTGGGGAACTAGTGGGTTTATATATATCACTATTTACAAATATTAAGTTTCGCCTATATCAAAATTTCAGAACAGAAATTTGCAAACAAATATGAGAAGATATGCCAATCCGTTCATTTTCCCGCAAACTAGACGAAAATTTGCATCATTCTTGTGCCGTTCTCCGATCCCAAACTCTTGGAGCTTCCTCCACGTTAACTGAGTCATGTGAAAAGAGTGATCTTTTTTAGAAACTATTGAAAGAAGAATGTTATATTTCTACTCTGATTAAACATTGGCGAATTGTTATTGGATATATATATATACGTGAAGAAAACAAATTTATATAAAGGAAGGAAAACATTTAAATATTTCTAAGTTTCCTTTAAATATAGCCTTATGGAACTATTGAGAAGTGAAACATGGATGGTGGACAGAAACTTTTCAATGGCTCCTTAAAAAAAAAAATCACGCAGACCCTATATGTTATTTGAGGTAAGACTTCCTTTACTAGGTGTATGCCCTAATGGAGAGCAAGACACAAAATTGATACGTAGAAATGTTTCGTGCGGTTTTGCATCAGTGCAGTGAATTTAGTGAATACCCAGACCCTGTAACTGTGGTTATGGATTTCGAGATAGCGGAAATGCAGACTGTAAAAGCAACTTTCTGAAACTCGACTCGTGTACAGCATTGCTTTTTTCACCTGACTCGCTAAACGTGGAGAAAGGTCCAAGAGATTGGATTGGTGATGGGCATGTTTGTTAACCCTCACTCACCCTCAATCAATTCCCTCACCCTCAATCAATTCCCTCACCCTCAATCAATTCCCTCACCCTTATCATCATTCACCCTCACCCTCATCCACCCTCACTCTCAGTTGCCTCCTTCACCCTCACCCTCAGCTACCCTCACCCTCAGTTGACTACCTCACCCTCAGCCACCCTCACCCTCAATCGACACTTTCACCCTCACCCTCAATCGACACCTTCACCCTCAGCCACCCTCACCCTCAGTTGATTCCCTCATACTCGCCCTCAGACACCCTCACCCTCAATCGAATCCCACACCCTCACCCTCAGACACCTCACCCTCAGTTGACCCCCTCACCCTTACCCTCAGCCACCCTCACCCTCAATAGACTCTTTCACCCTCATCCTCAGACACCCTCACCCTCATCTATCGAAATGAGGGTGAGTGAGGTTGAGGGCGGCCCCCTTGAGGGCAAAAATGAGTGAGGGTGCCCATCTCTGCTAAGTAGTGCTCTGAACAGTGTCTGCCTAAAATATTCGAATCTACGAAAAACCTATGAACAAACACAAGAATGGACACCTGGTTCCTCCACCATCACCATAGTCCAGCTCATCCCGTGAAACCTTGCACTGAATATTTGACCATTACAGGACTGAACCCTTCTTCAGCAGCCTCCTTACAGTCCAGACCTTGCTTCCTGCTACTTTGCACTTTTTCGTGTGTGAAAATGAAGCTGAAGAGGATGATGAGGATCTTATACTTATATATGATGAGGATATAGTTTTATTTACTTTTTCAGTGATGAGGATCTTCTAAGGACTTGGGGCAACAAGCGTGTCTTATTCTCTAGTGGAACTTGGCGGATCTATTTTAGAAAAAGTAAATAAAACTATATTACAAAGCTTTTCTAGTATCCTTTGTACACAAAAAGATACATACTTCAATTCTCGGAATTAAAGCTTGTCCCAGCTACTTTCGAAGATAAAAATGTAGTAATTATAACGGACGGTTGTGGGATATAAACACATAGCCGATCATTCCATTGAGTACGGATGTGCCATGTAAGCATAACATCTAGACATAGAAAAAAGTGTGGTTTATAAGCCACATTCACTTTTAATTTGTCAAATAATTCATTCAATATCCAATCATAGGCTTCAATGGATTTTAGGACGTCCGTTCTTTGCTTCTCTGTCCCTAACTGTCCCTAACTGTCCGTAACTGTCTCTAAATAGACCCTACCAAAGGAAAGGATAAAGCATCCAAGGACATCACATCATTCAATCAGATACAAGATATCTTGGGTAAAGTGCTGTAGGACCAGAAGTTGATCCAGGTCAGGTGGTGAGGCTATTTTAAGAATCTACTAAATGAGAAAAACGAGAAGGAAATGTATGAGGGTAGAGTGGTAACAGAAGTGGAAAAGATAAGCAGGACAGAAGCGGAAAACTCAATTAGGAAAATGAAAAACCGGAAAGCAGTGTGTGCTGATCAAATCCCCATAGAGGTTCACACAAGAATGGGCAAAGAAGAAATAGATATCTAACGGAATCTAATAAAACAAATTATGGCAGAAGAAGAAAAAGAAGATACCAGATGAATGGAGGAAAAATTTATTCATACTAGTTTATATAAAGAGAAGGAAGAGGAGAAGAGACGGGAAGAATTGAAAAATATACTTCAATTCTCGGAATTAAAGTTTGCTTCAACTCGATTTGAAAATAAAACGTGCTAATTAGAACGCACTGATTTAACCCTTTGAGACGGAGTGACATATAAAAATACAGCTGATAATTCCACTAAGAACCAGTGTGGTATTTAAACACTAAATTTGAACGGAGAAGACAGGAGTGTTCATAAACTTTATTGCGTTTAATTTTTTTTAAATAAGTAATTCTATATATTTCAATATAATAAAAATTGAGTGTGCAAATTGTTTATTTGTGTATGTCTAAAGAAAACAAAACATGAAGGGCCAAAAATATTTAATTATTCATTATTTGAAGTTTAGTTTCCCTTTCGAGACCATATGACATGTGGACCTACAGTTTAGAGTGGAATTCGAATCGCTGTTCATTCCTCTCCCACCCGGGATCGATCTGTATACCAAAGGAACTCATGCTAGCAATAACGGCAGGATGAAGTTCTTGGAAATATGTTTGTTTTAACAACAGGCATAGGCACTTACATCCATTAACATATAAAGATAGGAATTTATATCGAAAGAAGTCAAGTAAAATTCACGACATTTGGACCTTAAGATTCAAACAAAACATCAATAAAATTGGTTTTATTATATGGGGCATTCAGAATACAAGGGATTCAAATACAGTTACTCAAATCGTGGCAAAAAGAAATATAAAATTAGTATGTTCCGTAAGTTAGGGGAAGGCGTTGTACCTTTGAAACAATGTACCTTTGAACACCTATGCTTTTCTCGAATTGAGAGCTATCTAGGTGCAGTTAAAAAGAAAGATTAAATGAAAAAAGCACTACAAACGCGTTTGGCTGTTGTTTACTGAGTGTTGTGCCGTGTAATGTTCCTTTTAATTTTTTCACCCCCAAAACGAAGATTTTTTGTAGTTACCTTTTGAGTTTTGTGCTCTTCGGTTTTCGCAACTTGTGATATTTATCTGTCCAAACTTGAGGTAGAATCATTGGTGAATACAGTAATATTTTTAGTTTTAACATCTGTTCAATATTTAAGCTAATGGAGATTTTTTTTTCGTAATGGTGACCCTCTTGTACCTATGAACATTAATGCATCGTGTACCTTTGAACGATAAATAATACTGTTTAAAGCTGCACAATGTAAGTAGTTAAAACAATTTATATATTTTATACAGGTTAGGTTAGGATATAAAGTTATTAATTATAATTTTAAGTAGTTTCTATATATTCGCTTATTGTAGAACAATATTTTAAGAGTTGTATATGTTCAACTTTATTGTTCACAAGTTTTTGATAGAACTTCTCTTCAATTTTTAATTTAATTTATAAAATTTCAATTTTGGGGAACTTTTTATAACTAAACCTTTTATTGCAATTTATAACTGTTAATATTTATGGCTTCTTTTTATATTATTGCCTCAGAAACGTTGTAATTATGACTTTGTTCAAAGGTACAAGAATGTCTGTTCAATGGTACACGACCATAATGTACCTGTGAACAAAACGGATATGCTCTTGTTATATTCTATAAAAGCTACTATAATTATGTAACACGTTCAAAAATCATCCTACCTGATAGCAAAGAGACGACACTTCAAATGTACGACAAAAATTGGGGAAAAAGTGCTGAATATTAGCACCTAAATTTCGAAGACTCTAAAAGTGTTCACAGGTACAACGCCTTCCCCTAATATTATATTTTACATTATAAGAGTTTAGGATTTAGATTTGTTGGGTGTTCGGGATCTATGGCCATGCTAGCCTGTCACGTTGAGGGTCACGCTATCCGAGGAAGTGGAAGGAAGGAAGCGGCGATCACACTATCCGAGGAAGTGAAAGGAAGGAAGCGGCGATCACACTATCCGAGGAAGTGAAAGGAAGGAAGCGGCGATCACACTATCCGAGGAAGTGAAAGGAAGGAAGCGGCGATCACACTATCCGAGGAAGTGAAAGGAAGGAAGCGGCGATCACACTATCCGAGGAAGTGAAAGGAAGGAAGCGGCGATCACACTATCCGAGGAAGTGAAAGGAAGGAAGCGGCGATCACACTATCCGAGGAAGTGGAAGGAAGGAAGCGGCCTGGGACCTGTATGTTAGGTACCACCCAGGCATTTGCTTGGTGTGAATGAGGAAAACCTAAGAAAACCTCATTCAGGATGGCTGACATGAAAATTCTTTTCCCACTTTTCCGACCGAGTGTCCCCACATTATAAGAGTTATTTGTAATACATTACCTGGACACTAATCTTTTAAACACTAAAAGGAACTTCAGGTAGGGATTTTAAATATAAAAAGTGTTCAAAATTACTAAAAGTGGGCTTGAATACTTTGTGCCCCCATATCTTAGTATTAAAGAATAAGCATTTTACGAAAAAATGGACTCTAATTATATTTATTAATAATTATTGAATTATTGAGTGTGTAGGGCCTGCCCTAGACAATTTGCCGCCCCGTGCCATGGCTTCATTTGTAACCCCCTCTTTCTCCAGAAACAATAAATCTTAAGAGCCATGATTTTAAATACGCTATCCGATCATGAACAACGAAGGGGAGGAAAAGAGCGCTTACACTCATAAACCTTTAAATAATAATCTAATATGTTAGTGAAAGATAAAGCAAACACCCCTGCAGAGAAAATATGGCAATTCTTTTTGTAGAACTCAATATCAAGCTTCAATCACAATATATCCGTTGTGTTTCCAGTGTAATTAGGGGTCTAGGTCAAAACCCCCACAGTCAAAACCCCTACACGATCGGTCATAACTCCCACACAAATGGACACATCTCCCAAACGTACGAACGGTCAAAACCCCCACAGCCAAAACTCCCACACTCAAGAAATGTCAAAACGGCCACACAATCGGTCATAACTCCCACACAAATGCACAAAACAGCCACACAGAGCAACGGTCATAATCCCCACATAAATGGACAAAACTCCCACACAAATGGTCAAAACTTCCACATGCAGAAATTGTCACAACTGCCACACAAATAGACAAACCCACCACACAATCGGTCAAATCCCCCACACTCTGAAATGATCGTGATTGCACGTCTTTGTTGCGGCTCTTTATGACGCCCACTTTAGTGTTTCTGTCATTAGAAAACAGTGCAAGAAGAATAGTTTCAACATCAGTTTAAGTGGAATAAAAAATGTTATTAAAACGTACAAGGGCAAGACATGCAACCAGGATCACTTCAGAGTGTGGGAGATTTTGTCCATTTGTGTGGCAGTTGTGACAATTTCTGCATGTGGGAGTTTTGTCCATTTGTGTGGGGTTTTGTCCATTTATGTGGGGATTGTGACCGTAGCTATGTGTGGGAGTTTTGTCCATTTGTGTGGGAGTTATGACCGTTGGAGGTTATGATCGATTACCAGTGTGGGGGTTTGGCTGTGGGGGTTAGGACCGTTCGTATATTTGGGAGATTTGTCAATTTGTGTGGGGGTTATGACCGTTTGTGTGAGCGTTTTGACACTTCTTGAGGGTGGGGATTTTGGCTGTGGGAGTTTTGACCGGTTCCCGTTTGTGTTACTGTTCGAGAATTGAGTTCTTGTGTTTGACAACAATCAAGCAATTTGTATTTGACAACATCAATGGATTTGTTTAACCATTTGCTTTAACACTGTCCAGGTGACCTTAAACTAATGCGGCCTAAACATGATTTATGAATATAGTATTGAAATAAAAGGTCATTTTGGTAAATTTAACTGCCATCAATATGAAGTTTATTTATAATTTATTTTTAATAATATAGTTATGACTAGAGACGGGATATTAGGCAAAATGCCTATTCTATAGTATTAAATATATGATCAAAAATAACGTTCTAAAATTTATATGGGGGTTACAGTTTCGATTTAAGCCAATTTTATTTTGTCTATTTGGCCTCTTCCTGCCTAAATAATTGCTTTAGTGCCTAATGTTGCACATGCTATTACTTTTCTTCAAAATAAAACTTTATTGCGAAAATATATAATTTAGTTTTTCAAGAAAGGATTCTGCCTCTTCCGAGAAATATAAGTGCTGTTTGTAATTATAAGATACCGTAAAAATTTGGACTGATATGTGTACTGATAAAAATCTGTAAAACTTTCACCTGCTGTGTGTACTAATCAAGCGTATAGCATTTGGACTGTTAAGTGTAGTGATAAAGTGCTGTATGAGATGTTTTAGCAAATTTACACGGACTACATGTCAAGCTTCGTTTTCATATATATAGAGTAAAAGAAGATATTAACAAACATTTTTGTTTCTATATTCTTTGAATATTATCTATGACTTGAATTTATTTTTTAATTGTATTGAGTATTTATCTTCATGATTTCGAATAGCATTTTAGTGCCTATCATACTGCCTATTTTTTAAATTTTAAATGTCTATTTGTGTGACTACTTCAGAGGTTTTTAATTCCTAAATATCCGATCTCTAGTTATGACAGATTTTGCCGCTCCGTGCAAATGCACGTGTTACACATATGGTAGAGAAAAAACGCCGTACGTTATATAAATACTGAAGTAAGAAGTAGAAGAAAGGAATGTATTAGTTTGTAATTAATATTCAATGTTACTTTCCCTAATTAGTTTTATACTTAAATATTAATAATCATTCTTGTTTAGTTTACAGTTACGTAGCTTTTGCGTTCTTTCGCCAATCAAAAGAACGTGAAGTGGATGTATGTCATAAGATGTAAATTTGCCATGTTAGGCTTCAAGAATCAAATAACGCAAATGCACTCAAAAAGCATAAAAAATGCAATATTATGTAATAATATGACTGTCAACATCACATTTCATCATATATGGCCTGTTTATACCTCTTTATTACCAAGAATATTAGGTTTACTTTTCTTTCGCATGGTCGGGAGTGTTTCTTCTTTTCTTTCCTAACGTCTACATTTCATTTTAAGCCATGTTCTTACGCGGTGCTTATGTATTCATTTTCCTGAGACTTCACTTTTCGTATACCTTTTTTTTCACTTAGTTTTTCAACCTATTTCATCCCTAAGTCATTGTTTCTTGTAAAGGTTGGCTCACAGAGTAGAAGGAGGAGGTCTGTATTTTATCACGATATTGTCTTAACGACGTACGGGAAATTCGAAACATGAATTTTTCATAACCCGGTGGAGACAAAGAGTGCTCTCCTATGAAGTTAGCTTCGGCTAACTTTTGCTTCTGGGCTCTTTACGAAAGGTTTATTTACACGGCGACAGGTTTTTTTTTTTTTTTTTCGTTCGGAGCACTTGCACAAGCTATATAGAAAGAGAGAGAGAGAAACTCTTAGAATTAAAATGGCCTCCTACCACCACTACATCCACCCTATCGAACACCTGAGTTTCTTTTGCATATTATTTAGTCCTTCGCTGTTCCTTCTTTCTTTGTCATCTCTCTACAAAGAAGAAAGAAGAATTTAAAAAAAAATAACAAAAGAATAATTTAGAAAAAGCAACTTTAGCACCTATATATTTCAAATTTAATTAAAGCGTTTCATTTGTTATGATAATCGAAACCAAAGTTTCTGCATTATTCTGCATCTTTTATTGATGTCCATACAGTGTTAACAAGCAAAGCAATAATTCAAGACCACAATTTTCAGTTTCTTTAGAATTGCCAATCAGTTATAATTAAAGTTCTATCACAAGGAAAAAGAAACGAGTTCATACGATATAAATTCATTAGTAATTACATTGAATTGAATGAAATGTTACCCGAGTGAAATATTTATTTAGATTTTCTTTCGTGCAAAATGATTAAGTTACGATCAGTTTCATTATCATTAAGACTTTGGTTTTCAAGAAGGAATGTAACAAGTAGTAGTGTTGCAAGGTACGCCACGTGACAAAGTTTGCTTTTACGGAATATGAAAATTGAAGTTTGAATTGTGGCATTACTCAACATCGTTCATTTCCACTCAAAATACTCTAGAAACATGAATGAATATTTGAAAGTAGAAAGTATTTACGATGAATTAATATTTGTACAGATGAATGAATATAGTAGAAAACATTTAAGATCAATGAATATTTGGAAATAGAAAATGTTTAAGATGAATGAATATTTGGAAATTGAAAATATTTAAGATAAATGAATATTTGAAAGTAGAAATATTTAAGATATTTCAAAGTAGAAACGATTTAAGATAAATGAATACTTGAAAGTAGAAAATATTAAAGATGCATAAATATTTGAAAGTATAAAATATTTAAGAATAATGAATATTTAAAAGTAGAAAATATTTAAGATGAATGAATATTTGAAAGTAGAAAATATGTAAGATGATATTAATATTTGAAAGTAGAAAATATTTAAGATGAATGAATATTTGAAAGAAGAAAATATTTAAGATGAATGAATATTTGAAAGAAGAAAATATTTAAGATGAATGAATATTTGAAAGTAGAAAATATTTAAAATGAATGAATATTTAAAAATAGAAAATATTTAAAATGAATGAATATTTGAAAGTAGAAAATACTTAAGATGAATGAATATTTGAAAGTAGAAAATGTTTAAGATAAAAGAATATTTGAAAGTAGAAAATTCTTAAGATGAATGAATACTTGGAAATAGAAAATGTTCCAGATGAATGAATATTTGGAAATAGAAAATATTTAAGATGAATAAATATTTGAGAGAAGAAAATATTTAAGATGAATGAATATTTGAAAGTAGATAATATTTAAGATGAATAAATATTTGAAAATAGAAAATATGTAAGATGAATGAATATTAGAAAGTAGAAACTATTTAAGATGAATGAATATTTGAAAGAAGAAAATATTTATGATGAATTAATAGTTCAAAGTAGAAAATGTTTAAGGTGAATGAATATTTGGAAATAGAAAATGTTTCAGGTGAATGAATATTTGGAAATAGAAAATATTTAAGATGAATGCATATTTGAAAGCAGAAATATTTAAGATATTTCAAAGTAGAAAAGATTTAAGACGAATAAATATTTGAAAGTAGAAAATATTTATCAATAATGAATATTTGGAAGTAGATAATATTTAAGATGAATAAATACCTAAATTCGTTAACTAGTAAATTGTTTAGCTTGATTTTGGCGTTGTATCCCATGGACGGATTGTATTGTGCATCCTGAGGAGTATACGAACCAGCTAATCTGAACAGTGCTGAGGGTAGTGTATCAAGCAAGGATACTATTCATAATTACTCCCATGGAAATACATGGAGAGGAGATTTTTGACTGTCCATGTTTTCGAATCAACTGGATAGATCACGTACACCTACAAACGCGATTCTTAACTTTTGACTCTTTACATCTTGGCCAAAATTAATGGTGATTCATCAAGTAATGCTTAAGATTTTTTGTCTGTCAGACGGACACACGGACGAATGATTAGGAATGTTTTAATAAACTAAACTCTTCATGAATTAAGATGTTTCAAGAAGTGTAGAGGTGACACTATTAGATGAGTTTAATTCTATGTTCTAAGAGAGTAAAATGTAGACAGTTTCTATATTATGATCATAGTTGCCATTTGTTTTAAGAAGAAATAGGCTCAGACATTTAAAAGAGACGTTGAAATTCAACAAAGTGATATATATATGGAAAATTTAAAGTTTTCTATTGCTTTGTTTTTACTGTTTCTTTTGAAATGCTGAGTAAGTCCACATGATTAGTGTACTTTGTGAATGTCACACGAGAATTAAATTTTTCTGTTTCAAAGCTGAAGACACTATTTGGAGAACAATTTTAGAGATAAGAATTTTAAGTAACAATTTCTAACAAACGTAAAGAATCTTCCGATCTTGGGTATAAGAATGCAATTTAATTTGGTATCAATTTTAACACAAAATATATTTATGGAATTCTCTAAAAAAAAATATTATTTCGTGGCGTTAGGGACCGACTAAACATTTTTCCTAACGATTTTCATTAATTGGGTTAATTTATCAGTTTGTTAAGAAATAAATGTCTTGATATTGTAAAAGAAATGTTTAGATTATATTGTGTGAGGATTTATATACCTCTAATGAAATCAAACTTGTATCAAAATAACTATCTTGGGAAACAGAAGTTTTATTTTCTTTCGGAATGCTTTTAATAAACCTTATTCTTAACGTATTCCCAATATTACTTTTTATGTAGGGCTTTGGCAGCTAATTGCCCCTGATCCAGGAATGATACACCGCTTTTTAAAACTAGATTTTATTCAATTACTTTCTAAAATCATGATTTTATTGGTAGCTTTAGTTGGTAGTTAAGGTAAAACAATGTTATAAATTGAGATAAATGTAACCCCAGAAACCTAACTTAGTACTTATAAGTACTATTGCCCACAAGATGATCTTCAACGAGATATAAGATTTTCTCGCCTCGTAAATTTTGTAAAAGGCTCGTCTCGATTCTGGAAAAGTTTTCTTTCTCGAATTGCCTCGAATTTTGTCTAAAAGTTATCAAAATTCTTCCAAGTCACAAGAAGTCAACGAAGGAAGTGATATATCAATACTTAAACCATGCATATCATTGGAGTTCATTATGTAATTACTTGTGTATCTTTAAACGTAGAATTTTCGTGTTCATCACCTCATCTTGTATTTAAAAGAAATGTACATCTCGTTTCGTTTTTGGGACGTGACGAGAAATTTCTTGTATCGTTAGTAGCTCTAATCACATTAACAAAGGACAATGGTACTCGTATATTGTATAGACCATATGTTATCTATATGCTACAAACGTAATGACCCTTTACCGTTTAGATGTTACATCATACCGCTGCACAGTGTACGGTATCTAACAATCTTCCGTATATTACATGTTACTGCCATGTTCGTATGCTACTTCCATCAGCTATGTGTTTTACAAATCAATCTGTATGTGAGATCTTGACTGCCTATATACAGTTCTTTCTTTCGTATGAAAAGTAGGGTTCGGAACACTAATACAGAAAGTATGTATAAAACATACGTTTTCAGTTATAGGTTAACTGCAGGATGTTACATATGGTTACATGTTAAGTCCAGAAACTACATAAGTTACGCATGTAACCTACGTTTTTACGTATACTACATCAGGATGTTACTTATGGTTACATGTTAAGTCCAGAAACTACATAAGTTACGCATGTAACCTACGTTTTTACGTATACTACATAATTTTTTCCTTAGTGCTTAATACAAATCTTATTTTTTTCTTTGACAAAATCATGAGATGACAGACTGACGAGCTGGATCGATGTGGATGTGATGAGGCAGTGGCGGCTCGTGAAATAAAAGGTAGAATGGGCCAATCCCCAAGACAAATTATTTATGGTTATTATTATTATTATTATTATTATTATTATTATTATTATTATTATTATTATTATTATTATTATTATTATTATTAATAATAATAATAATAATAATAATAATAATAATAATAATAATAATAATAATGTTGCAACATGATCATCATTGTTATTATTTGATTATTAAGTGAATTGCTTAAAAAAATGTAAAATTGCAGTCAGAGAAATTTATCATACTAACACATTTTGTGTTAAATTCCTTTATTGTGGTAATATAGTCTTTGTGCGTATAGACAACGTTCTTAGTACATTGAGTCTGTCTTGGCTCATCGAATTCCTTAGACAAGTCTCCATCAATTTTAATGTACTGAAACAACGTTCTGATTCTGCTGTAGCTACAGCCGTTGTCAACACTATGTCCACCAGTTTTGACACCTCAGAAAATGTATCCGTTAAGTCATTGTCACGCAGAAATAGTAATAAATCACTAGTGTTATTAATTGGGCAAAGAACATTGTTGGCTGTATGCGGCCGATAGTTCGGATTTGTGCTTTCCTTTGTTCAACCTCGTATAGGAACGGGATACAACCGTTAAGCCATTTTCCAGGAAGGAATGTATGAAAGTGGAAAAGTTTTGAGGATTCACCTGTTAAAAACGAGCGTAATACTTCCTAACAATACGTTTACTTAATTCATTTTAGCACAACCACATGAAAATACAAGGGGAAAAATAGCACAAAAGACACTAAGATGCACGTCTAAACTGAGGGGTGCACACACGCGATTAATCTTTGATCCCTTCAGCAGAAGTAAAAGAAGAAAGCAAGATCAAGGGACAAAACAACTGAAAGAGCGAGATCAACAACCTCTGCAGACAAAGCGAATTTTGACAAGCAAGCTCCAAACCTGTTCGTTCAGAAGGGGTTGGGTGAAATCGTGTGATGAGAGCCTATGATTCTTGGCCCATGCTACCTACATTCAAGCTAGCTTTTCAAGTTGTTCACCACACGAGTCAATGCGAGACGATACTAAGTCCACACTGAAACAGGTCAGGCCCTTTCTCCCTTTATTTTGTATTGACCGCGTGACTAGCGTGCCCATAAGCGTAAGTAGTACATGGAAACACTGATTCGAAAGAGTCAGAACTACTGTCTTTGTTTCAGATGGAAATTATAGAAACAATACAAGCAGGATAACTTTAGATACATGCACTTTTCTATGTTAATACAAAAACGATGGGAAGGCCGGGCCCATCGGGTCCCTTATGACGGGCCGCCTCTGTGATATGGTGAACCTGACAAAAGCATAACATAACAAAGCAATTAAAATTATTGAAGAGGAATACTTTGAAATTTCTACTAAAGATAGTAAAAACATGAATTTGAAAGTTTTACGTTTCGCGTGTATGCACTTCAATTTAAAGGAGATGGATAATTAATAGAAGTGGAGGATTGAAAAAGAATTTGTGAAATGAGAATGCGATAACCTCAAGAAAAAAAAATCGTGGATTCAAGTGTTGTCCAACACAAACTCACACGGCCTGGGGATCAAAAATAGGTTCACTATCACCGCAGTTTTATTACTGTAGAAAACCGTTACCTCTTTATAGGTTATTATGAAGCTGCTAAACTTTAATATGATGTAGTGTATTATATGTTTATTGAAAAGAAGTAACTTACAAATTAACAATCACTTAAATGATTCTTAATTTCGATTCTAATTTGGATACTTCCACATTCGATCTCCTTACAGTTGAGCACTTGAAACTTTTCCATAATCACTTCTTAATTCATCTCAAGCACAGAAATTAGACAGCTCCGGTAATCAAACGCGGGGTCTGCTAATTACGATTCCATATCCTAGCCTCTTCGCGTAACCATTGTTTAAATTAAACTCAATTGCCAATCACATTTTCTATTTCAATAAAGTTTCCGTTATGTTTCCAGATTAGAACAGTCAATGCAAGAACGAAGTTTATGAAATATTTACTTAAATGTATGAAAGAAGTGACAATGGAAGTTATTGAAGACTCCATCCCTCACCAGCTGAATAATTTAAAACTTCATTGATTGTAGTTCGTGTGCTTTTTCAAGCGGAATCTCTTTTTGCTTGTGATTAAAAATATAAATCCAAAACTTGGGGGTTCAAAGATCTCGAGGGAAATCTAACTAACGCAGTTATTGAAAAGCGAACTGGATTACCAAGCTCCAATCTAACTTATACAGCTCCAATTGTTCACCGCATAGCACGCACAGTGTTTCCAGCTGCAAGGCAACAGGAAATTTACGTTTTAAATGCATATCTAAAGAGAGAATTTTAAAGTAGCAAGTATGATTAATTAAAGATATGATAGTTTCAATGTAGGCCTATTCTGAGTGTTTTTTTTTTTTTTTTTTTTTTTTTAATAAGAAATGTATATTTCACAAGAGATATTTTCCCCTTTTGAGAAGATTGACTTTTCAGGATCTTATTTTTTCATTGTTTCTGGTCTTCCAAACTGTGCTATACATACGCGTGGAAAGTCCTATAGAACTCAATTTTCAACCGACAGAGTATACGGACATGGTCGGATCCAGAATTTTCTGACGGGGAGGTGCACCAATAACTAGCAGTATATTTGAATTAAATTTGAATTTTTTAAATGCCTTTCTACATCTGTCGTGTGAATGAGAAATTGTCCTGCTAATACTCAGTGTCTGGTCTCCGAAATCGAACCTATGACTTTCCGCATGCAAAGCTAACACTTAACTCACGACCGCTTTGATTCGGTGTAATTTTAGCATATAATTAGCTTGTTGCTTTAGATCAGGAATTTCTTTAATCATGGACACTTGGGATATGATGGATACTTGTATCGTACAGAATCCATATGAAAATATTTTCACTGCTAGTTTCTCACTTTAGATGGTGTATATTTACAACGAAGGGGGTGCACATGAACCACTGCATCCCCTTAAGTCCGACTCTGTATATGGACATTATCTCGCGGCCGAACCTCGCAGCTCAAAATCCAGTGAGCCAAACTCTTGCGTGACCAAAACCTTACAATCGTTAGGACAGAAATCGCAGACCAAAATCTTAGGGACAGAATCTTGTCGCAACAACACACATAAGAATTTAAGAAGTAATAGGCATAATGACAATACAAAGAAATACTTAAGTAACATGTTCTAGAAATACTTACTTTGAACACTAGAAGCGTAAAAGGAAAAACGGTTTCAAAGTGAATGGAAATATAATAGTAAACTAAAATCCAAGTTAGGGGTAATCTTATCAATCAAATCTAGTTTCGTTAAGTAATTTGTTAAGCGTCAACTGTATAGATTGTTTTTCGAAGCCAATGTTATATTAATACATGCAGTTAAGTAACTGGTGAGTTGGTTTATTTTTCCTCTTTCTAAAATCAGCAAAATTGCTTATTACGCTCTATATCTTCTTCTTTATTTATAATAATCATATAGGAACATGCAGAAATTAATGCCTCCAAGCCCACTACTTGGCCAATAGTACTGAAAACATTCTGAACTTTTATCACTACGGCACTGATGTTTAAGTTATAGAATGTTACTTGTTTCACCTTCCTATCTCTTCTCGTTCCAGAGTAATGGAACAATCCAGTGGTGACTTCCAGTTGACACTTCGGGCTGTCAGTTTTTGACTGCGGAAGATTATGCACCCAGGAACATTCATCGCCGTATGACTGCAGTTTACGGAGATACCTGTGTTGATGTTAGCACTGTCAGTCGATGGAGTATCACCACACGACTTCCTCCTCTCCTCCGCCAAAAAATTCAAAATTGTCCCATCTTCTGGCAAAGTGTTGTTGATCCTCTTACACTTTGCCTCTCCGCCTATAACCACTCACTTGGTACCATCGCTCTGTCAACGATTGACTTCCGTGGTGAAATAATTCTGGAGCCTGTGATAGGAACAAGTTCTCAACCACAAGTTTCACTTCCCAATCACTAGTGAAGTTCTTTCCTACCAAGACGTAATAGAGATGCTGGAGGAGAGATATCAGTGGAATATATAGGGAAAGGACGGTATCACAGTCTAATTATTGGAAAGCCTGCATCATGCTTTGCTCAAAATGTGAGCGATAATTATCATCTACCGTGAGGACATCCCATATGTTGACTATTACTGAATACTTCTCGAATTTGTCGAACATTTCATGGAATTCAGCATTATAATGATCTGCATTGATTTCACCTCACCCTGATAAAGACATTACTTGTCACTCCCACCATACACCACCGTACTAGGAACATCTCCTGTTGATGGAAAGGACGTTTATGAAACTAATCTGGTCGTTTCTTACGATCTAGCCATTGTCTTGAATATTTGAAGTTGTAATGACAGTTTAATTGTTCATTTAAAGTGACAATCCGTCGGAGAAAACCGCCCAGGTTGTTGCGGAGAATTGTACACTTCCAGACAGTAACTCATGTTGGGCGATGTGAATTCATGTGGCACTCATAAGTCCAAACTTTTTCACCTTACCATTCCTCGGAGCCACCAAACGCCAGTAGTATGGTGTGTCGTCTGCAATGGCATGAGTACTTTTCCAAGGATCTACTTCTTCTACTATATATATATCTTGGGTCTATAAAGTTTTCTTTTTTAATAGAACAATAGCTGACCAACAGGGGAATTAAGAATAGAAATTAGATTTATGGGCTTTTGGCATCTATGGTCATGTTAGAACGTCACATTATGATGGTTGACGTTCCTCAGCGATCACACTAACAAAGGAAAGGAAAGGAAGTAAGCATCCTGGGACCTGTATGTTAGATACCATCCTGGTATTTGACTGGTGTGAATGATGAAAACCTCATTCAAGATGGCCTTTTACAGCTTTTACAATTTTTCGATCGATTGTTCCCACCGCTCCCACTGAGAATTGAACGTGGGATCGCTCGCATCAAAGATGAGAGTGTAAGCGACTACGCTACGCGAAGCCACAGTTGAACAACACGAAAACAGGGAACGCGAGACATTTTGGGCGTACCTGACTTGAGATCACATTCATACATACTTTCCAACATAGAACTGAAAACCTCATTAGGACTTCAAGCTTAGCCTTCAAGGCACATCTTAGCTACGGATTTGTGTAAAACTCATGTACGTTAAGGCAGAAGTTCTGATGAAAACTTCAACGGACATATTTAATTTGCATATAATTTATTATGCAGAAACTCTATAAAGAAATCGATTAATAATATAATAAATTACAACTTTCAATATGAGCATGAAATTTCCATCGGTACAGCTAACATATCTGTCGTTTACATTGAACTGTTGTGATATCTCTTTTCTAGAATTCTCTCGTAGCTATATGGCTATCACAAGTGTCTTCGATGTGGGAGACACGGGTTCAATTCCCGGAGAAGGCTCATGTGGTTCTGATCCAACGTTAAACTGTAGGTCTATGTCTCATGTATCTCCGCTTCTAAAACGGAATGCTAAACTCAAACTCAAGATTGAACAAGAATGTAAAAATGATCCTGATCATCTATTTATTTTGCAAGCGAAAAGTTCTTTCCTAGTTTTGATGTATGTAAAGCTGACTTTAGGATACAAAGTAACAAAATTAGAAACAAAAATAGTTAGTGACTTAGAAGGTAGTGAGTGATTCAGGAAGTTCGGCTACAGAACTTCCCCATTACTGGTTCAGTGAGGTCAGTGATGAACTCAAGAAAGTTACTTTCACAGTGAATATCAAAGTGACTAAGGGCATCAGGGTTTGTTTCTTTGTCTCTCTTCTGGCTACACTAAGAGATGCATTGCTCTTTTCTGCTAAACATCAAGTATTAATAATTTCTCAGTGGGAATAAAAGTACATTGAGTAGGATTATAATCTCTTCAAAGAAAATTAGAAACCTTTAACTTTTCTACAAAGAAATATAAACTTTTGGTATTGTGGAAGAACTTTCCTAAAATGGGTTTTGCGGTGGTTCAATGGCAGAGCGTTCACCTCTGGCGAATGGAGTCCTTGCTTCGATCCCAGCTTGCGCCAAGTGAGTTTTGTGGTGGGCAAACTCCATGTGTGTGGATTTTCTCGGCTTCTCCATTTTCCTCCCACTTAATTCATTCCAACATTTCACTCATTTCATTTATATATTTAAATTTACGATAATAATAAGACCATGGTTAGGGTACTGCCTTCGATGCGGGAGACTCGAGCTCTATTTCCGGTGAGAGTTCATATGTTTGGGATCCCACGTTAATCTCATATAGTTTTGCTGCTGAAATAAACGCTAAAGCTCAAAAATCAAAATTCAATAACAAGGCCTGTAACATTTTTTAAACCCGGAGGTTATACATTTTGTGGAAAATACAAGACTGACACTATAAATAAGGAATTTTCAAATCTGTAGTAGATTAATTGATTTGTAGTTTAACGACCATTTTCAGGAGTTAAGTAGCTATACGAGATGAAGGTTACATCTTAACGCGAGACCGAAAACATATGAGCTGATCCCGGGAATCGAAAACAGGATTTTTTACTCCAAGAATGCGTTTTGTAACATGCACGAGGAAGTCTCAGAGCTGACGCGATGAATCATACTTTATTCACGCATCAAACAAGGATATTTCCCACGTTTTATGTTATTATTGCTTTAGGCTGGCTAGCGAAAACCGATAGATTGTGGCTCGAGTCTTGTCCTATTATCCTTTTGTAGTCAAATATCTAAAATACTCATATTATATACAGATGGTGATCAGAAAAATGGAAACACCTGTAGTTAGCAACACGTCAGATGTATGGGTTGGCAGTGGTGTGGTGGCGCCCGCAGCGCCGGATCGCTGGTGGTGATGTGTTAGGTCGGTCTCCATACTACGTCAGGCGCAGTGGAACAGTAGTGTCCAGTGGCTGCAGCAGACGGAGGTAGTGTAAAATGGGAGACCTCTCAGATTTTCAAAGAGGGCAAATTGTTGGTGCGCGGTTATGTGGAGTGAGTGTGACGGCAGTGGCTACTGTGTTAGGTGTGTCGCGTGGGACAGTGTCGAAGGTGATGACGGCCTACACAACACACGGGAAAACCACATCGAGGAAGCGGAACAGTGGGCGGAAGAAAATCATGAGTGACACGTCACGCCGGGTATAAAAGCGCATTGTCACGCAGAACCGTCGTGCCACTGCGGAGTAAGTGACGGAGGAACTCAATCAGCACCTCCCCACCCTGTTTCGACAATCACAGTGCGCCGAGAATTACATGACATGAACTTACGGGGTCGTGTTGCACGGGCCAAACCACTCATCAGGGACCATAACGCTTTCGCACGCCGCAAATGGTGCCGCGACCATGCAACTTGCACCGTTGAGGACTGGAAACGTGTGATATGGTCGGATGAGACATCCTTCACCCTATTCCCAACCACTGGCCGTGTTTATGTGTGGAGAGCGCTCAAAGAAGCTTATGATCTGCAGTGTCTCCGCCCAACTGTGAAACATGGCGGCGGCTCGGTGTTGCTGTGGGCCGCCATATCATGGTTTTCATTGGGTCCTGTGGTCACACTTAGCGGACGAATCACTGCCAACGATTATGTCGCAATTTTAGGAGACCACTTGCATCCTATGGTCCGGATGTTGTTCCCAGACAATGCAGCCATCTTCCAAGATGATAATGCACCCATTCACACAGCTGGCGTTGTTGCAGCGTGGTTTGAGGAACATAGGGATGAAGTTCAACACCTCCCCTGGCCCGCCCAATCCCCAGATCTCAACATAATTGAACATCTGTGGTCCGTCTTGGAAACACGACTCCGGCGACGATTTCCACCTCCATCCTCTCTCACAGAACTGGCCGATGCCCTGCACGAGGAATGGTGTAAAATTCCACTTGCTACCATTCACGACCTGTATGCCTCCATCCCACGTCGCATCAAGGCTGTTCTGAAGGCGAAAGGTGGCCCGACACCATATTAATCTGGTAAGTTGCAATTTCGTTCAGGTGTTTCCATTTTTCTGATCACCATTTGTACGTGTTATTCGTATTTCGAACACAAATGCAGTTTGGCCTCGGATACAAATTTCAGTGCTCAGGTCCAAACTTAACAATAACTCCGTCTCATGTAGTTTCGGTTCTGAAATTCACGGGCATGAAATTCAAATCAATCAATTAATCTTGCTCCGTCTCCAAAATTGTTTTCATTATTGTCACATTTGTGATTCTTAACTTCTTAGCTATACAACATAACTTTAGGGCATATAAAACTTAATAAAGCAAATAGTACATATATTAGACAATCACATGATTTTTTTCCTGGTAACGCTGCAATAAATATAGAAGGCAGACTGGGTGTAGTCTTGCTGTGTCTCTTCTTAATGAGGAGGTGGCTATCAATTTGAGTTAATCAGTGACACCCTTCGAGTACACATTAGGTTCCTGCAGGGTTGTGTAGAGGAAGCGGGTCAAGTGGGCCTTTCTTCACGTATACATACTTACATCTCTCCTCCTTGTATGTTTACTCGTTCATACATCAACTTCTTCCTTAACATTTATACATTTTTCTTTATATATTTCTTATTTTGCCCTACTACTTCGGCCTGTCCATCAGGATACTTAGCCCTCTTTCACTATCTGAACTTCTCCCCAGATTTTGACCTTTAAAAAATTTAGACATTTTCTTTTCCTGATTGGACCTTCACATATTCTCCTTGTAGGGTATACATAGACAATTTTACATTTCTAGTCTATACGAATATTTCCGAGGCACTTAGCTGTAAGTGGTTTTGGATAAAAGAAGAAAATCTCCCAGAACTCTACTTTAATAGACATGGTCCAGCATAAACAAGCTCACATCAGTAGATTCAAGTTCGAACACATCTCCGATTTTTCGTCTAATTTTGTTTATACTTTCGAGATCCAATCATTTCTATACCCTTCTTATCATATGAGTGGTTTTTGAAGCATCATCTCACTTCTTTTTGTCAGATAATTATTACATTGTCACTCATTTCCAATCATTATGTTTTCCTTGATAGTGAGTTTTACAAATTCAAAATTTGATTTAATTGCATTTACAGTGACTTTGAAATTTCGTCAAATTTTAGATTTTATTTGAATTGCATACTCTTGGGATTGCCCTTATTTCTTGTATACTCTAACATGTCTGAGGGTCCACGGAAAGTTTTGCATGTTCTTGAACTTTATCAAGTTTATCAGCTCTTCAATTGTCAATCAACTGGGCAATGTGGGCTCAATGTAAAAGCGTTCACCTCTGATCAGAGGTGGTTGTATTTGGATTCCAAACGATGTTATCTCGTGTGTATTGTTATTCCCAGAGATCTCCACATTCTCATCCGGCAATTCCTCCATAATCATATACTATTTGCTACTTTCGGTCACAAGGATAACATTTAGGACAAAAGGTCAACCATACATTTGAACTTATAATCTATCTCTCGTTGCGTAGAGAGGATAACCACACAACAATGTGACCATTTATCTTTTTTTTTTTTTTTTTTTTTTAAAAAAAAAAAAAGAATTTCTGTTCTAACACAAGGATACACACCAATGATAACCCATTATCACCTTGTTGCTAAAAATACATGCGGCAAAGACTATCCCTTATAACTTTGCTCACAAACATTTCTATCTTTAAATTGGGCGCTCAGAGCATCAAAGTTGTGAGATAGAGAGGCATAAAATTTGTCCTGTACGCCAAGATATTTCCAGAGTATTGCGTTATTTACAGCATCTAGAAATGAATCATTTATACGTATGCTTCAAAAGGATCTTCAGAAAGAGGTCTAAAGATGAGATATTCTGTGCCTAAATTAACCAAAAAAGTGAACTTGATTTTCTTGTGCATAGAGCGCGTCATATGTTTACTGGAATAATAGAGGGCTCTTGATTTTTCAGCAATTATAAAAGAGCTTCAGGGATTGGATACTTTTAAACCTAGATCACTCCAGTAGGTAGACCAGTGTGCTAACAAGAATGTGTAGAGTATCGAAGCCTCACCAGTACTCTTTGGTGGACACACATTATAGGCTATAGGGAATTTGCGATTTTGAATAGTCAGTTTAAAGTCTGTGATATCATTTTACCAGTTAGATTATATTCAAAGTTGTCTGTAGATCAACAATCTAGCATTCCACCTATTGTTTAGATATATCAATTGCAAACGAAATAATGAACTTCTCAACACTATTTAGATACGTATATGTGAGCTAATCCTGATTCGATATAAGGCGTTGAGGAAGAATAAGCGGCTCGGGCAAACACAATGGAAAGTGTCAGTTCCGGTGAAATTGAATTATTAGGTGAAATGGCTTAGTATTGAACCACAGAACAGTATGTAGGTAGTTTAATTTCAAGAATGTACCTGAAGATAGTAAAGGAAGCTTGTTTCATATTTGACATTGCATTGAATTGCATGACATTGTTGAAACTTCTTTCTCAGTTTTCTCGAAAATTAGAAAATTGCCATGTCAATATCTTTCTCCAAACCGCCCAAATAGTTTTTGTATTGAAATTATTTCTTTTCCTATTTTTTTCTTGTTATGAAACTCATTTTAGATTCTTAGTTTATTTATATTTTCCTAGCTGACATGTTCATCTGCAATTTCCTTATCTACAGAAGGAATAAAGTTGGAATATGTGTGAATCCCTCTTTGGTGACAAAATAAAGAGAAGGAAAATAAAGAAGACATATGCTTGAAAACCTCCGCCTTTCGTACTATTCTATCCCCCAACTCACCCTTGTGATGAAACACCATTCTCCATCTTTCTACTGTTGGTGCGCGTGGAAGTACAAAAAACTTGCCATGTTTCTTATTCTTGTTCTTTTGGTGTGACCAAAACACGGTTCATCCATTTCAAACGAAATAGAACTTTCTCTGGGAACTTTCACCACCATTGCCTTCATCTCTCTTTTTCTCACTCTCGCTTCACTCGCATCCTTCTATATTTACTTCCTTGCAGCGTTGCCAACATCAATATGATTTTGACTCAATGCTATAATTTCTTAAATGAGTTCATTGTATCAACGGAGAATTGGCTTCAACTTCCACTACAGAACGAAAACGGTTTCCAAAGTCACAAGTAGTGAATGGTCTTTGGCGAAACAACTACCGACAAGAATAGAAAGGAAACACAAGAAGAAAACGACTGGTATGTTGCGAAAAAATCATTCTTGATTGATATTCTTTTGAAATCGTAATTATATATCAATAGTTAGGAGCGATTGGTCTAATACACGCTGGCAAGACGTGCTGCAGTCGTTCGACCCAGTGTTGAATTCAGGCATGCTCAAGGGGAACTGAGACCACTAGAATATATGTGCGCCGCACTTAGAATATCTATACACATGCATTAAACTATTTAATTTTTCCTGCTTTTTTTTTCGGAAATAGAAGTCTTAAAAGCAAAGATTTTTTAAAAAAAGAAAGTTAGTTTCTTCTTTTGCCCATCTAATTGTTCTAATTAACAAACTGTGTTCTGGTGTAGAGTCGGAATTAAATAAAAACTTGGAAATTAGATACAGACTCACACAAACTTTTTACAACGTTAGTTACAGAAAAATGGCAAAAGTGATTGTTATTGCAACCGACGACAATGAATCGCGGGTTTTGTTGCGACAGATTCCTGCTGCTCTATTGGAATCTAGAACAGAGCTCCCCTTAAATTTTTATTGCCTCCCTTGTACAAAAGTCTGAATTCAGCACTGGTTCGGCATTTTTAATGGACCAATTCCACCAACTTAGGCACTCGGCTCGTACTTCCTCAGTCTGGACTATTACTTCTCGTGCACGATGTGCACAGTCAAGATTTGTTCCCTAAGCTTAACTCGCATTAGCGATGGAACCCCTTTCCTCTAAGGGAATGGGATATGCCCACTGCGCAGACCGAAGTCCTGAGTACCTACCAGTTACCTACTGGTGGAGGTGGAGCTGCTAGTGAGTCAGATCCTCCTATGCTCTGCAAGCATGGTACCCGAGCGCTGAGGCAAGTTCACTTCCCGCTCATGCTCGCGGTTATCTAGATTTTTGTGGTTAGTTCATATACGCTACCGAATCACACGATAAAATAATCAATAGTCTCATTGTATACCTTTTTATATCTCAAACTACGTTTCATAATAAGTTTGGTCAAGGGCTCTAGTCGAGGGTATTCAGCGGTGTACCTCACACTACTTTGGTCTCTTTTATATTTATATGTTTAATTTGGTCCTGGCTTCAGTGATAAAGTCATTTTATCATTTTCTGTTCTATTATATTTTAACTGCTGTTCAAGTATATAATCATGCGCATAAAGGTCGATTTTTCTAACTACTCATAAATTACAAAAGAAAGAGAGAAATGAAGAAGAGGGTGCAAGAAATAAAATGAAAAGATTAGATGGGTTTTGACTGTGTCCTGCTTCGTGTAGTTTTGAACAGTAAAAATAAGTTCGAAGGCATTAACTATGATATATGTAGTTTCATCCGGCTCCTTAGCACAAATTTCTTAATTTCTTCTGTTACATCCGGAGTGGTTCCCTTTGTTTCTTCTTGCAGTGGGTTGGATCAGAAGTTTAGGATTTAGATTTCTGGGCTTTCGGATCTTTGGCCAGTGGCGTTTTGAGAAATGGCGTCTCACGGCGAGCAAACTATCCGAGCAAAGGGAAGGAAGAAAGAATTTGGGAAGGGAGGAAGCGACCTGGGAACTATAAGTTATGTACCATCCCGGCATTTGCCTGGTGTGAAGGTGGAAAACTTCATTCAAGATGGCTAGTCTGGAAAAGCTTTTACTGTAGTACGGTACTATACTTTTACTATTTCGACTGAGTGTCCCCAACGGGAATCGAACCCGGGACAGCTCGCAACGAAGTCGAGAGTGCTAGCGACTACGCTACGCGGGACCACGTGGGTTGGATCAATCTGCATACCTACATATATCTATGTTATTAATGTAGTGTTCTAACTAATGACCATTATCAATAACATAGCATAAAGTGTTTTAAGAGTACAAATCAGTATCATAGCATTTATATATTAATAGAATTATTAAGACGTGCATTTTACATTATTCACTTTTTGAAATGTTTGAATTTATGTCTTTCATGCAAATCAAAAATGTTCACAAATCAGCGTAGGCCTATATGGCAACTTCGTCTAAATACGTGATATTAAGGCTTTTAACCCAATAATATAGAAAGAAAGTGTAAAAGTGTGTTGGATATCAATATGCATTAAGGAAGATACATGTTTAAAGTCAGGATTCAAATATATAAAAAGATATATTTATGCAAGAAATATAAGCGTTGAGAAAAGTCTATAAATTTCTGCAAATTCTGTAAGTACTAGCAATAACGTGATGGTCCACGAGTAAATAGCGTGATATTAAATAATATGAACGGCTTTGGGGAAGATAATGGTAAGCGCCCTCTCCACGAAATTGATTGATTGATTGATTTTGAGTTTTACGTCCCGTTCAGCAGCGAGGCTATATGAGACGTGGACCTACTGATTAACGTGGAATCCGAGCCACATGAGCTCCCGCCGGGAATCGAACCCGGGTCTCCCACGCCAAAGGCGCGTACGCTAACCGCTTAGCCACGGAGGAGCTCATCTCCACGAAATTGAGTCACTGGCTGGAATGGATTGGTATTGGATCACAAGAACAGTATGTAAGTAGCTGAAGTTCGGAAGGATACTTGCTCATGGCAGGGAGCAGAAGTATGGATGTCACTTTGTCAAACTTCATAGAGTTTTCGAACAGAATGTGTTTGTCACACGTTCGATATAGAGTTTTGCAGCAAGCGTATCTAAGTAAACAAACGTATTGAGAAGAACTAAATTGGTTCTCCAAGATTGACTAAAGCCTAATTTCGTTCCCCCTTTGAAACATTTCATTATCAGCTTCAAATAATGCTGAAAAGTCTTCATGTAATTCTTTCATGCCTAAATCCTAAAAACATCCCACGGTTCCATTTTTCTGGTCGTGCTAGCCGGACGATTCTCAACAATCACTGTTTTATAAGCTCCAAGTGTATAATCGCCTATACCAGTCTTGTCCGATCGGATCAAACTGATCAATTTACAAGAGATTCTCATCCTCTTCTTCATTAAAGATCTCTTAAATAAACTTGCTTATTCCCACTTTGTTCATTATACCCGTCGAAAACTATATTGGGTTGTTTCAACATTGTTTGAAAGACAACAATCCTAAATTTTCCTGTGGACTGTTCATACGTTATAAGCCGGTGACAAAATTCGAGTCCATTTCTTTTCATAAATACTGGAAACAAACTCATAGATCTTTTTTCCTGCAGATTTAGCACGTTATATGTTGGATAGTATGGAATGTTAAGTTTCTACCAAATTCAAACAATCATTGAGTTTTGACTGAAAAACTGTTTGAGCCTTATCAGAGTTAAACTGTGTTTCCGGTCGATTGATGTTTTTGTTTTGAGTTTATTCGAAGGCTCATAAAGTGTTCTTTTGATTGCAATTATCAAATCAACCACATTCTGAATTATTACTCTGTCCGATCTTGGTACGACTACATTTCAAGATATAATCTCAATAAAGATTCCAGTGGTCAAAACCAAAATCCCACTCTCAAATACGGTTGATGGCGTGCTAAATCGATAAATTCTTGATCATATATATAATTTTAAATTGTAACACATTTAGTTAAAGATCATGTATAAGTTTACATTTAGTTGTTGCACTGGATTACTCATTTAGGCTTTAGTATAGTCAAGACACTTCTGTCGAAAATTTTGCACAGAACCGGAATGTCTCTTAACTATATATTTTTAAGGTGTTCTGGCTAAGACAATCTCAGCCAGTTGCAACGTACGTCAGCCCAGTAGTGCTCTCAATTCATTACGTGAAGCTCTCAGGGTGTCAAATGTTAATAAACGAACAGAAAATATATGGACAAGTTCATCATGCCTCATCGACGTCAAAGTTGTCAATATAAATAAAGACAAATGCATTTGAGTGAAGCCAAGTAGTATAACAATGGAAAATAAATATTTCGTATCATGATGCTGATATTTTTACGGAGCATGCTGCAACGACAATCAGGTGTGTATATGTGTTAAAATAATGGGCAGACGAAAACAGTATGCAGCGATTATTGGATGGTAGAAAACGCAATGTGACCATACCACAGAATGAAAGACATCTAGTCCGCATGGCCCTATTAGACCATATGTCATCAAACATACTGTTAGCTCTATTTTGAAGATCGATAACGGCCATGGACTTGCTCATCTGTTCCGATGATTGAACAATGTGTGCTAAACACCAGACTGGCGATATCGTTGCCTTTACGTCGGTTTTCATTTAGTCGTAACCGCAAATGCCTCAGGTTGTAATGATTACATGAAGATGCCTGCTAGCGTGTGAATAGCAGACGATTGTATTTTCAGATGAGTCTCTAATTCAAATAATGATCGTATACGTATTCAATGCTACTGTAATGAGGACAGCCTGTTAACATGGCTTATTGAGCATCAACGCTACCAAACCGGGCGTGTGTTGGTGAGGGAGCTATTTTAACGTGGCGATTTCTCAGCTGCTGAGCATTGAGCATAAACTTACTAATGATCTTTGGGTCCAGAAAACTCTAGAGACAAAGGTCATATTATTAATTAAGATTGTCAGGGTAGCATTGTCCGTTTATTTGTTTTAAAAAATGTTTCAGCGTTCTTCGACAAGAGGAACAATGTCCTGAAGAATTGTCTGACATGTCACCTATCGAACATGCGTGGGAGTTTGTTGGTAGATTCCTTTCTCGTCACGGTGCTCTAGCTCCAAGGGTTGCAGTGCTCAAACCACATGACAACAAGATAATTTTATGTGTGAGAAAAGTGTGAAACAATTAACGTCTGTACGAATCAACCTGTATTTTATGAAATACTGATTCATCAAATTCAAAACTCTCCTAAGACCTCTTTCACACTACACACCGTGCCGTTAATGGCGTCGTGCCGTGTATGCAAAAGTTGTGCCGTGAAACATACGACTTTTGATGTGAACATTTCGGCAGCTCTTTTTGCCGGCCAAACTGATTTGCCGTTTTTACGATAGAGACAGTATGCATGATCGAGATACGTAATTATATTTTTACTGGTTCTACTTAAAATCTGAAAGACGAAGGCACAGAGGAAGAAAATGGGTTTATTTCTTGAATATTCAAAGACCTGCAACTGGTGAATTTATACTATTATTGAGTGACTTAAGAAGTGATGAAACTAAGTTTTTTAAAAAATATTTTTGTATATCGATAGCAACCTTTGATGAGTTCTTACAGAAAATAAAAGGACAAATTTTAAGGCAAAATACCAACTTAAGAGGTGTCATTTCACCGACTGAAAGACTTGCCGTAGCTCTGAGATAAGTAGTTGAAAATTTTACGTTTGGAAAATGTTTGATCATATTTACACATTTGTATCCAATTGTAACTTGGTTTTGAAAATATATATCTCAAGTAATACAATATCAAATTTAATTTTTAAAAATAGGATCTAAATCAGATTCTCAAACTATTAATAACAAAAGATTAAACTAAATGTTATAATATACCTTTATTAAGTTTTGCTTTATTTATGAAAAGAACAAATGCAACAGAAAACACTCATTGCACTTCATCCCAAGAAAATTGTTTCTTTTTCTCACAGTCGTTCAAACTATCAAAATTGGAATTTAATCTGGTACAAATTTCCCTCCAAGTAGCTGTTGTTTCGTTCTTGGACTTGTATGAATCCAAAGATGTGTCCCAAAATATGGGCCTTTCCCCATCAATCTATTAATAGTTCTATATCTATAACTTCCATGCAATCCATTTATAGCCAAAATCAACTGCTTCTAGTACCTTTCAATAAACTAGTAAACATAATTTTGTCAGGCGCACGCCGTCTAGTTTGCAGAGAACCATAAGCGACAATAGTAATCAACACGTTCTGTACGGCACGACGAAGCACCGTGTCTTGAAGAGCGCAGTGATGTTGACGGCTGCCGCACGCGGGGAAACCCCGTGGCCTGATAATCTGAAAAGCCTCATATATACTAATGGTAATCAAACTGTCACTGCGCCGTGTCAGGTGTTGCACGTGGCAAACGCCGCATAATCTGAAAGGGACCTAATCTACTATAAACTTTTAAAAAATTAAGATTTGTATGGAATTAAGTATGTCATTCAATTTTCTAAACTAATATGTTCGATTGGTTGTTTTGGAAGGTGGCAAGGAAATGCAAACGAAACATAGTATCGCAAAATGCTATGCATCTATGATCAGAATTTATTACTAAAGTAGGCAATTTTTACAGTAGAAATAGTTTATCATTATCTTTCCTTTATGAAAGAATGGTTCTCCTTAGGTCTTAAAGTTCAATGATGTCTTGTTGGAAACCCGAGGTTTATCGTTGGGTGTCGGTTGTTTCTCAAGAACACAATCTGCTACTGACTACAAACGAAATTATTGGAAACAGACAGTAGAAGTGATGACAGAGACCGTACCCTCTTCGACAATTTATTCTATATGTAAAGAAAGTAGCTCAATCGACTCGCCAAATCTAAGAATCGAGCTTATTTTTCAAAACCTAGATTACTAGCTAAAATACGGAAACTTAGCAGCATTCTTTTATCCCCTCCTATTTCTTTTCATATTTGTTCCATAGTATTATCCTATAAATACATATCTGTTTTGCTATGTTTGCTTATTTTACATTGAAGTCACGAAAAAAAAAAAAAAAAACAGTTCTGTTTAAAATGTCCAAAATGTGGAAAACGAATTGGATCCGAGTAGCAGTTAATTACAATCAGAAACTGGAATTTGTGATAAATACGTTATTTTGCTATATCCTAAAAACTGAAGTTGACTTCCTGATGCGTAATTCTAATTACATGTTTCTTCAAGTCATTCCGGATTCGAAACTGAATTTAATAAAACTTTATATAAACAAATTCGAAGACAGCTACTAATTTAAACAATCTGTATGTAGAATGTTAAAGTTAAAACTTTTAAAAATATAATTGCTGTTACTTTTCCTTTCCTTGTTACTTTCCCCTTCATTATCATACTTGTAAGTGTTCACTGTATGAAATAATAATAATAATAATAATAATAATAATAATAATAATAATAATAATAATAATAATAATAATAATAATAATAATAATAATAATAATAATAGTTTTCTTGGCTGGGGAGAGTGTGATACAAATTTTCAAAAAATCAGATGCAAATTCAAATTTGCTTCTCATTTTGCTACGCAATACAAAATCTAAACAACGCTCATATCTATATCTATATATCTATATCTATATATCTATATATCTATCTATATGGATATAGAGTGTGTAAAGGATATATATATATATATATACAGTGTGTAACATTAATGCATGTCCAAAAGTGACGAGATGATTACGGACATCCAAATAAGTAAAAATGTTCCGATAAACATGGGTCCGATGCTGCTTCGTTTCCGAGATACAGGTTATTCAAATCTCGAGTCCCTTCTTTGGCTTACTATGGGAAAGTGAGTGGAAATGTTCAATATTACAGGAATAATACAATCAAGTGGAATTATGCCTATGCAAATACATTTACACTAACATAGAGAATGAAACTTACCATTGGTTAAGGTTATTGGGTTGTCAGTGTTGTCAACCTGGTAAAAAGTGTTACATTTTCAAATAGCACTAGAGGTCCACACGTTAGCATATGGTTGCTGACATCAAAACGTTCCCAAACATGGGGCTGGTCCCGCTTCGTTTTTAAAAGATAAGGCGTCCTAATGTGAAGTCAATTAACGGCCCACAATAGAAAACAACGGTTCGCAGAAAGCGTTATTGCATGAAAGTGTTATTGTGTCGTTACAAATGAATGCACATGAGAATAACTTAGGTACAAAGCCACAAAGTAATTAAATGTTAAAAGCCACGAAGTAATGTTATTGAGTAATAATGTTACCCACTTCGTGTGGACGCCTAGTACTATTTAAAGATATAACACTTTGTACCAGGTTGGCAACTCTGACAACACATTACCCTCAAATATTGATTAGTTTCATTCTCCATGTTAGTTTAAATCTATTTGCACAGGCATAATTCCACTTGATTGTATTATTCCTGTAATTCCATTCACTTTCCCATAGTAAGTCATTGGAGAGACTCTACATTTGAACACCCTGTATCTCGGAAATGAAGCGGCATCGGAGTCATGTTTATAGGAAAATTTTTACTTATTTGGATGTCCGCAATCACCTCGTCACTTTTGGACATGCATTAATGTTCCACCCTGTATATAATATTCTAAATTTATTTTCATGTTACTCTGACAATACGGAAAGACATGTAGTATTATTTCATAATCAAGTGTTTGCAAATGAAATAAGTTTTACTTGGGATAATATACGTTCTAAGCCAGTTTCTCCCAACTGACTGATGCATAACGTAAAAGCGTTCTTGAATAATCTGAGAAAGCCAGAGAGAAACAGAATGAGCAAAGAAGGGAAGAGGATAAGATGAGAAAAACGAATAAGCAAGTGTTTGCAATGTAATTATGAATTCACATGTTGTGTAACAACAAAATCGTCAGCTTCTTGTTTGTATGGATGTTCTTGTTTGCCTGTTACAACTGTCATTTAAAAAGTCACGTTATAAGCCAGCTCCTTCTTCTCTTCGTTTGGTTTGCTGAGAGGGGGAGCAGCGAACTGTGGCATCACAGAGTCTTCATTTGGATACACCTTCTCTAATGAAATATTGAATGAGGGCAGTGCTCTAGACTGTTTATCCTGCACTAAATGAGAAGAATGAAGGTACAATTCTATATTTGCTTTTCCCTTTTCATTTACAATTGATTTCTTATATTCTTCATTTGTTGATTTTTATAACTTTAAGATTAAGCTATAATACATACGAATACACTCTCGAATAAGAGAATTTCAAGTTGACAAGGTGGAAATGTTGATTTTCTTATACTGGTATTTCCTTGTGAGAGTTCAGGGTTCTGAGAAAATGTACTGAAAATACAATGATCTCCCCAAAGCAATACAGTATAAAACACATCGAGTTTTCTTGCGACTCCGAGATATGTTTTTACATTCTTAACGTTTTTCCTTATCTTCCTTCCTAACAAGGTTGTTTGGTCTTTTCTCCGTAATTTTTTCACCATTGCATTCATTCAGATTTTTTCTTCCTACTTCCGTTGCCTCCATTAGACGACAATTTTGCATTGTTAATTCTTGAGTTTTATAACAATTCACGTACTTTTTCTTTTGCTGTACATAATTCCCTAAATATATTTTAATAGCTTTATTTTTCATCTTTAGAACAAATGTTTGAAAGATAATATGTAAAAAGCTCTATTCTGGCATCTCTACTGCTAATGTTTGGATTCTCGTCTATCATGTGAAAGATTTGGGTTCAATTATCGGTAGAACTATATGTATTTCGTATGCGACCGTACTTTAAGATGTATTCTTATATCTAGTATAACCGCAGGCCTAGTATGGGACAGTAAACTCTAAAGGAAAAATGAAATGAAATCTTTGAGTTTTACGTCCCACGATTATGCCGGTTAGGCTAAAGGAGACGGTGATTATGAGAAATGAATGAAATGGTGGAATGAAGAAGATGGGAGGAAACGAGAGAACCCCGAGAAAACCCACGCACACGGTGTTTGTCCACCACAAAGTTCCCTTGGCGGGAGCAGGGTTTGAACCCGGGACCCAATGCACCAGAGGTGAACGCTCTACCACTGAGCCACCGCGGGCCCAACTCTAAAGGAACAAATAAAAATTTACTATAAACTTACTTCGACATTTAAAGATTGAGGCTATGAAGAGTCGTATCTGATATCCAAACGAGATTCCAAAAATACATTTATAAATTAGAAAATCAAAAGTCAATGTGAATAGAAAATTTCGTTCATTCAGCGTGAGTTAGAATTTTCCTCTGACTTGTAATTTATTTCTTGTTTTCTTTGGTGCTATTTAGGTGTTGTTTTGATCGTTCGTGCATTTGGGAGATTTGTCCATTTGTGTGGGAATTATGACCGATTGTGTGGTCGTTTTGACATTTCTTGAGTGTGGGAGATTTTGATGTGACTGTTTTGTCCATTTGTGTGGTAGTTGTAACAATTTCTGCGTGTGGGAGGTTTGTCCATTTGTGTGACAGATTTGTCCATTTATGTGGGGATTGTGACCGTTGCTATGTGTGGGAGTTTTGTCCATTTGTGTGGGAGTTATGGCCGTTGGAGGTTATGACCGCTCTAATGTGTGGGAGTTATGGCCGGTCGTGCATTTGGGAGATTTGTCCATTTGTGTGGGAGTTATGACCGATTGTGTGGGCGTTTTGACATTTTTTGAGTGTGGGAGTTTTGGCTGTGGGAGTTTTGACCTGCTCCCAAACCAACGAGCTCAAACGTCTTTCACACTTAAATGATCATGCGATATTGTTTGTATTTAGCTCATTCCAATGCCTGAGGTCCGCTAAATTTCGCGATCAGTCACATGTCAATCTGTGTTAATAAATTCACGAACAGCTTCAATGTTTTAGGGTACAATGGCTGTCGGGCTGGCGAGGGGCACAATAGCTGACCTGCACGATCCACATCACTCAGACTTACTCTAACACATCTGAATTCCTGAAACCATCTGAAAACTGTTGTCTGAGATGAGGCTTCATCAGGAAAAGTTGCAGTCATCTGATGAACACATTCTTGCTGTGTTAACTCTTGACAAGATTCGTAATAACTCATGGCAAGGAAGTGTTCTCTCGTCAGGTCCATTTTTGATTGCAACAACCTCACTTCAAACTAGTCCCCTGCAACGAGAAAGATTTCGACTTAAATATGATTTCGCATTTAGAGTAAACAAAGATGACAGTTTATATCTTCAACTAAATCTAGCAGATTACGTTGTTTCCGGTAGGTGATTCCTGAAACTTTAGCGCAACCCTTGTAGTTATTCACTTTCAAAATCAGGTATGATAATACAGTAAAACCTGTCTTCAATGGACCCTTTATTAAACGGAAAACTGTCTTAAACGAAAATATTTCACGGTCCCATGAATTTTGGAGAACAAAACGTGTAAAAAGTCCCTTCATTAAGCGGAAACTGTGTTACGAGGACAACGGAAAGAAAAGTAAACATTTAACGGAAAATTCTGAGTTCCGGACTACAGCGTTTAGAAGATCTTTAAACATTTTGTGAGATATACACATTACACTGTCTGCGATAAAATGTTCATTCTTTTGTTAAATATTTCTGGACTGTGTTGACGTTTCCCAACCACTACTCGTATTCACCTCCACAAATTGTCCTTAATCCCCGCAACTTAATCAAGAATCATACGGAATGTGGGAAAGAAGAAAATGAGATACAGGAAGAAGAGCAATACGATACAGAGTTCGAAGAAGAGTGTAGAATAAATACATAAAGATGCCCTCAGAAGTTTAAAGGAACTGCAAAAATTTGCCTTACGGAAAAATGATTCTGTTTTCACTTAGTATAATTTATCAGGTTAAAGTGTATGCGGAAAGTCAAGCAGCAATGTACACAGAAAACCCTGCCTGGCTATTAGAAATATATATATATATATATATATATATATATATATATATATATATATATATATATATATATATATATATATATATATATATATATACAGTGGCGGATCCAGGATATGATCAAGAGAGGGGCTAAAACCATAATTTGCCGTTTTATCCAGTGTAAAGCAGAATTGAAGTCCATTTTATCCAGTGTAAACCTGATCGTCAAGGGGGGGGCTATAGCCCCGTAGCCCCCCCTTGGATCCGCCCTTGTATATATATATAAAAAACTTGTGCATAGCAAATTTTGTATTCATTTTAATTTTTTGTGTATTTATTCGTAGAAGAAAGAAGTACTGTAATCGAACAATGTACGTACAGCAATATATTTTCTCAGTATGTACTTTATAAGCATGTATGTATTTAAAAAAAAGAAAGAAAGAAAGGAAAGGTCTGTCTCCACTAAGCGGAAACCTGACTTTAACGGAAATTTTTGCAAGTCCCGCTCGATTCCGCTAAAGACAGGTTTCACTGTACTTAGAAGAATGGTTGCTTAGGAAAGCACCTCACATTAACCCTGCAATACCCGCGCGGAATTTTGTGATGTGGATAGTCGCGCGGGCTAGAGTGGTAGCCCATTTGTTTTTATTTTATTATGTTGCCTAGTTTGTTAATATTTCTATCTTTCTTGTTGAAAATTGTATTTATAAACTGTTTTAAAGCTTTTATGCACAATTTGAGAAATATGTTTATTTTGAAAGCTATGTATATACAAATAAGACCAACACCATTCATTGTTCCAAAAGTGATACATGAATAAGATTGTAAAAGTTATTTGCATTTAGCAATAATTGAACCAATCTGGCGCATTTTAAACTTTCCTTCATCGTAAGCATATATGTTAGAATTCTTTAAAAATTAAGTATAATTTTTCGAAAATTTTACCTACCTTACAAATAAACGTATTATGCATAAAACATATACTTTTTCAGCATAATGATTTTCTGGTATCAAAGTTTGATTAGGATTTTTCATAATTATACATGTGCTATTTACACTCATATATACTTTTCTTTTTATGTTTCCTCATTCATGTCCTTCTAAGTATGTTCTGCACATAAGTGATGAGTGGTCAGTGCACACTTTCCTTCAAGCATTGACCACTCATGAAAAGCATCAAAATGCCAGTAATTGAACGTGCAGTCTTGTCTGTAAGTTTTCCATGACAGTTAATTACAAATTTCAATCTAACACTGTCAATGTAAATATTGGTACAATCAACCTTAAGTCTCAAACTGTTTTCATCTAAAAGAACTTCTGGATATTCAAGCTGCGACAATGCAGATCTAGCCTCACCTTTAGGTCCTGGAAAACGAAGCACAATATTATGAGCATGAGTGGGAATATTACGAGTTGGAATGTTTTTTTTTTTTTCTATTTGAAATTGTCCTTTGGTACATAATACTTTACTTCACAACTGTCTTTACTACTATTATCAACAGGTATCAGTGATTCCTGCCACCGGGAATTCTCAGTCACATCTTCTGAATTTTCACTATTTCTGTGTCCGAAAAATGCATTTTTCCGGTCTTAAAATGTTAACTATCGCAACCTAGAAAACATTCCTAATCAGAATTGGTATTTTGGAAACTCATTGACCATCTGATCAACACTCAAACTATAATGAAAAAACTTTGACGTTTTGGAACATTCGTGACAGCAATAGTCGCGCGGGCTACAGATGTAGCCCATGAAACTTTCAAGCAGAATAACAATGATCTCCTTTCGATTTTACGTTCGACCACATACTAAACACGCAGAATGATAGTTGATAGAAAGGTGCACAGACACCCTTTGAGTTAGCATCTCGAATTAATTAGCGGCAAGGAAAACAAAAACGCTGGGCTACAATAGTAGCCCGCGCGCGTATTGGAGGGTTAAGAACACAGTTGTACTCAATTTTGAAAAGCTGTACCAGACGAGGTTGTATTTAGTGTTGAATACTTTGAACGGTAAGTACTGTAGATATGTGCATATTTGAGTTTTAAACATGAATACGAGAGCAATCTCAGTGTAAGCTGATTTGCTAAACAGTCCTTCTTCTTAGGCATGACCAAATCTAATACATATTTGAAAGTAACTAACAGCAACTAATAACATCCAAGATCACGACCTCACACTCAACGTTGAAGGTTCAAGCTTAAGTATGCGATTATGAATCATTTTCTGCGGTATTACTCCATGAGCCAGACAACATCTTGGTACCATCCGGGGTGGCAAAATCATCCAATACTTTTTGAACAGATACGTGGTCCAGTATGTCAAAACTGCTTGGTGGACTTTCGTCCGGGCACAGCTTTATGCCAAATATGACGTCATGAATACGGCCGCCTACTGGTTTCACCGTAGCAATTTTAAACGACTATAATTGCACTATCGTTCCAGGTAGAAACTTAATTCTTCCTTTATCATCGAGAATATACTCTAGGCCTACATTTCAACGCCAAAACTTTCATAATAGTTGCCGCCATTTTTAAATATAGTGCCTGAAAGTGGAGAAATGTCATGATCACATATTCAATTACAACCTTGAATGGCAAATAACTATGAAACAGCTATATTTACACGAAAACATCATGAAATAAAAAAGTTGTGCATTTCAAGAGCTTTCGAACGACACCTGAATCATAACTGTATCTTTACAAATAACGGAAATAATTCATTTTATGCACTGGTAGATGTAGGTTTTTAAGAATTAAAATATCAGCAAATATCACGTTGTCAACATATGACTCTGACTTTTTTGGACAGAAATATGTAGAGTTCAATATGTAGTTATCATTTATTGCATTTATAAATTTACAATTGCAATCTTCCGTAAAAATTAAAGGAAATTAAGTAAACATGCATGCACAGTAAAATTTACTAAGGGAGTATGAATAGATTATGTAGCAGTAAATGACGTAATAAATTATATACTGAAGGTAGAAAGTATTATTGACGTGGCAATATTAAACAGTATTTATATGAATACACACAAACTGTACACTCTCTGTGATACACACACAAACTCATACATAAACTACATATATAGGCCTCTTTAAACTGTCAAAGTACATAAATGTTTAATTGCAAGTCATATGTTGTATTGTAAAGTATATATAGGCCTACTATTTTTAAAGTATTTTTCTATTTTTTGTCATAAGCTTGTTTATTTATTACTCTTGTACATATAATACTTTATATGATGGTATACGCACGCAACCCAAAATATTTTTATAATGTGAAAAAATAACAGTATTGAAATCATATTTAAAGCATACGGGAAAACTTTCTGTGTCTAATTTACTATGTCTCGTAAGTATTATACGAACGTTACTATACCTGGTTTCGCACCCTATTTTACAAGTTATACTATCGATAATTATGCTACTATACGAAATATTTACACATTTTTTCATTTGATGTAATCCATGTATACACTATGATGCACCACTCTATCATGTTTCATGTCTTCGTCATTGTCTCATCTGTGTTCTGAATGCAAAGATTATTCACTTCTAACATGTTACTACATGTCTGAAATTTACAGACATGTGTGCATTTTAGACAACTAGGATATCTACTGACAACTAGGATACCTACACTCTTTGATACATTGGAACGCCAGGAATTCCACAATTTCATCTGGAACTAGGGGACCCTTCATCCACTCAATTTGTAGCTGGTCATCTTCGAGCAGCCTTCCATGGCCATCTGAGCTGGAAATGTTCGGATCCTTTTCGAGTCTTCTCTTCCAGATAACTGCCTGATAATTAGCTCTTTTAACGTGAATGTAAAGTGCATCTATACATGGGGGCAACTGTTCAGATTCGATGTCACCTTTCTTCAGCCTGAGCAATTAGTACCGGGGCTCATTGACGTTGGTGATAGGTGAATTTGGTGCATAGATCCTACATATAAACTATTGTAGCTTCTGAAAGAGTACTAGTGTAAGGTGTAATTTTTCCCTAAGAGTTACCATTGCTTTTTTGAAGTTCGTTATCTATATTTAGAAATTTAAGGTCTCCAATCTTCCCACGGCCACTAAATGCACTGACTCAATCACAACCAGTGAATGAATGGAAACCTGCACGCATCTTTTCCCAATGAGGAGGCAGCCCGTTTCATATCAATGTACTTTTCTCTGTTTTTAGTGCTACACTTTATGAATACATTACCAATATGTTCACTGAAAAAAGGGCTGAGATCAATAACATTTGTGCAATCAGACACAATGATCACAAATGGATGATCAACACTTGCACGTTTTTCAAGCAGAAGTATTTGGGTGTCAGCTTCTTCCTGAGACGCCTGAAGATCTTCATAAATAATACTTTCTTTACCGGTTAGTCTTATGCATTCGTCTTTCAACGTGACAAAAAACTGTTATCAAGTTTCTGGAGATATGTGAGATATTTCCAGTTTCTAACAAGCACCTCGATGAGTGCTGTTTAACTTGCAGAACAAGCAAGTAACCTTTTCCACTGTTTGATTTTTTGATTGAACATTATGTTTCTGTACTCCAAACCAGAAGTGGACCCTTCATTAATCCTCTCTGGATTCTTTATGAATTTATCGTCGTGTACATCGGATACAACGTCAATCCTGTCGCTGTTTGATCCAGCTAAAAAAGCTTCTACAAATATTCTCTTTGATACCTCTTCAAAAGTCTTGCTTTCCGTTAATCCTGTGAACAAGACACACCCCATCAATTATACAGGCTGAGGTTTCAGTATATTTTCTGCAGCAGACACTTTTTTCTCAAGATATCTGCGAACAGTGGCCTTGTTTATTTTCTTCATGGTTCCATCACAATTAGCCAAAGCCCATGAAAGTGGTCCTAATGGATGTTGTAGAGGTAAACTATGTCCAGTTTTCTCTTTCCAGCCGCTAAGATCATATGGCCAAATAGCTTGTTAAGCCTATCAGCTCTCAAAACAATTCCTTATTCTAAATTCTCAATTTCTTGGACGTTTGCATATCACTGAAAGTCTTAACCCTTAATTGCTGGAGAGGGTCATTGAATTTGGAGGATACCTCATTGGGTTTCATTCTGTCTTGCTTAAAATTAATAAAAGCAATTGTCCCCTTCTCTTTTGCATTTAGGAGATCTTCTCCAGTTTCGGTAGTAGCAGCTATGCCAGTCGATAATGACAAGTCTTCTGGACCACCAAAAGGATTTCTCCAACTATTCTCCATTGTGTAAAGAAATAACTGTACATTGTTTTCATTCTTCTATATTATAGAAATACGAGATCAGCATGTGACAAACCACTTCTTTTTATATCAGTCATCATTCTTAGATTCCTAAGACATACGCACCTGTTCTCTGCTGTTATGTACGAGTACCTAGTCATTGCATCTAAGACTATATCCTTTAACTCCACCGGCGATTTGAGTGTCTTTTCAACTGTCCTGTATTGCCTGGTCAACTGGAATTCTTGCAAAAGGATTGCTTTCTCCAAGCTGTACAGAGAATCCTTCTCTGGGGAAGTGATCATACAACTGCGGGTGGTCAATTTGCAGCCTAGTCATTTCAAGATAGTAAACGGGAAGATATCTAGAATAATTTTAACTATCATATGTAAAACGCCATAGAATCATATGTAAAAAACCTCTTTAATCATAGCAAGATGAAGAAACCAGTTTCCTTCTCTGGAAGCTTTAACTAGGCCAAGAACAATCTTCCATATCGATACAGCTCATACAAAATGAGGATAAATCACCATTTTTGTTTTGAAGTAATACTTGGTAATCCTTGAAGAGAATCAGAATGCGAATACTGGGTATATTTTCTAATACACGTAGTAACTTCTCGTGACACACATTGTCATTAAGTAATTCAATCTGTGTGATAGTGTTGTTAAGATCTCGGATGGCATTTTGGTTATTTATTCACATTCATTTAAGAAAGCCTCTCCATGCAAATCTCATCAAGACTTCGTAGAGCAACTTATGCAGTCTAACTCCCCTATTATAATGTCTACCCTCCAGTACTGCATGTAACATGTTCAAAGACTACTAGTACCGTGAGTTAGACAACCTCTGGGTGTCCTTCCAGTAAGGGTGAACCAAGTGATGTTTATTGTACATGGTAACCACGACGCTAAAACCAAGAGACTTATATTGTGAGAATAATGTATTCTTTTTATTAATATATGCTTCACGCCAGTATGAATATTGTAGTACAAATCTAGAACCGCAGTAAATGATCAATTCATATTGAAAGGCGTGTGTTCTGCCGAAATCAATGTCACCATGTCTCATTCACATTATATAATAAAAGTCAGATCCACGTAAAATTTCGGAGGACTCACGCTTGGTGTATTGGTTAACACGTTTGCCCTCAGCGCATGTGGTCCTGGGCTCGATTCCCGGAGGAGATAGAGTTTAACGAAAAAAGTAGTTCGGATTCCACTATAATCAGTAGGGCTACGTCTTCTTTAGCCGCCATGACCTAACCATGGGACACAAAACTGAAGACAAATCAAAATCAAAGTAAAATTTTGAATATTTGAATTCTTATAAATGTACACCTACCAGTACATAAAATGAATTATTTCCATTATTTGTAAAGATACAGTTATGATTCAGGTGTCTTTCGAAAGCTCTTGAAATGAACAACTTTGTTTATTTCATGGTAGCCGTTTCATAGTTATTTACCATTAAAGAATGTGATTGAATGTGTGCCCATGACATTTTTTCCACTTTCAAGCCCTATATTTCAAAATGGCGGCATATATTAGGAAAGTTTTGGTATTGAAATGTAGGCCTAGAGCATATTCTCGACGATAAAGCAAGAATTAAGTTTCTACCTTGAACGATAGTGCATTATAATCGTTTAAAATTGCTACGGTGAAACCAGTGGGCGGCCATATTGATGACGTCATATTTGGCATAAAGCTGTGCCGGACGAAAGTCCACCAAGCAGTTTTGACATATTAGACCGCGTATCTGTTCAAAAAGTATTGGGGGATTTTGCCACCCCGGATGGTGTCGTTGACCAGATTTTAGGGGTCTGGCTCATGGACTATATACAGAAATGTGTTTCCGGGTGACAAGTGGCGCACTGTACTAAGCGAGTGTCAAACTACATATTATTTATATTTGTATTCGGGAAATAATTTCGTGCGCTAATAACATTGATAGCAGTGATGAAAAAATTGGTCGGAAATCTTGCGGTCAATTGTTATAGCAGTTCGTGAGGAAGATAGGCGATAATGTTAAATATGTATGTTCAGCATTTTAAAATAATAATATTTTTTTTAAAAAAAAAAGGCGTCATTTTTTGCAAAAGGTATGTAGCTCATTTTACTACTTAAGTTAATTAAAGATTATATCTGGTTAAAGACAATTTAGGCCCTACCTTAGATTGAATTCTATCTGTGGATAACAATACTGGGTTTCACAGAGAATCGGGGGAGGTAGGTTTTGTTAAACAATACCGTGCATCTGATACATTTAAGCTATAGACACTTTATGCTTTGATGCTGAACTCAGTCAGTTTTAGTCAATCATCAAATACCACTAAAATAATGTTGTGTAGAAAACCGTGTTATCGCTATTATGTCTACAGCGACAGACACAAAGATAACATTAGGTGGCTCCCAAGTTGCTGAATGCTAAAACCCGATATAAATTCAGAGGGAGTCCAGGAGGAATTTCTGTTTCCATAAGAGAAAGTTGCGAATTTTTTATAAGGACCGTAAAGATGCCAAGTGGTGTAGCTCTAAAATTGAAATTTTCCACAAGGGAACTTTGAGCTTTAGTATCTTGTGAAAATTGCAACAAAAGAATGTCATTTGCAATCAAGAATAGAACATAAACACATTTATGTTTTTGGTTACAACCATAAAAGATATGAATCTTAAGCGATATATTGAAATTCAAAGTTTTCTCCTAAAAAAAATTCTAGTTTGGAGTTCTACCACTTGGTATTCAAACAGTCCACATGCTGAGGAAAATTGTACTTACCCTACGTCACCCATACATTCATATTTTATTCCAGTTTGGCGATTGTCCAGATATTTTATTTTCTGAACCTCGTCATCCTAGCGTAAACCGTATTCTTCCCGAGGACCAGCTAATTTGTACCTGTAAATCATGCCACGATTTGGACTCATTTGTCTTTTTTTTTTAATTCTACTTTTACTATTTAGTTTAAGTGCAGATAACGTAAGGCTTGATATCCTTATATCTATGATGAAACAAGTTTTACATATTTGCGTTTTTTCATTCAACTTACAGATAGTATGGGAAAGTGAGGCACGTTGCAACAAGGGGTACGTTGCAACAGCGCTTTTTCTGTGTTGCAGTGGCGCGTTTGAGCACGAAACGGAAGACATCTCTCTGATCAGTTCAGTGTTGCCACACTTGGTACAATTGTACCAAAGTCAGCCCTTTTTGTCATTCAACGGCCCGTTGGTACCACGCTGGCATTTTCAGCTCCTTTCGTGAAAAATATGGTACAATTCAACCCAATTCAACACCATTTAACAAATACTTGTTACATTTTCAAAAGTGTCAGTAAGACTTTTCCTAGATCTCATTTTACCCATACTGCGTGTTGGACTCTTAAAAAATGCTGTTGAACATTTATTTTGTGACGTTGCACCGCATAACGCTACGAACGTTTTGTGGAATATTTGTAATTCAAACTATACTGGGAAACAAATGATGCTAGATGGGCTCATCCGCACAGCGCATGGAGACGAGAAAGAAGCAGTGTTGTGGAAATTTTAACTTCAAATAATAATAATAATAATAATAATAATAATAATAATAATAATAATAATAATAATAATAATAATAATAATAATAATAACACGTTGAATGTTTTGAAGAAGACCAGTGCATCCTCAAGTAAGTCTGTAATTTATGTGTCGTTGCAAAGATTCTACAAGAAAACGGTTCTACACCCGGTCATCCTATTTGGATGGTTTTAAAAAGTAATTTTTAAAAAGAACACTTTCTTGATTTGGACTCTTCGAAGAAGGGGAGGAGTGTTATAGAACATTCACCCCTTTTAGTTTCGTGTTATACAGTCATGTATTACACTGGTATAAAATAATGATGAATTCAGCCCTTTTTGTTTCAATTTGGTACTATTTTTCAGCCCACTTCAGAGCTAGGATTGTGGCAACACTGGATCAGTTCAACATCGGAGGTCGAAAGGTGCTGTAGATGTAGCGGGCGAATGTTTTTTGTAGAGGTAAGTCATTTTTTTTTAACTTTTGTCTTTCTTTACTACACGTTACACATATGTAACAACAGTAAGTAACATGTAGTACCCAAATAGTATTACAATTGAAGTATAATTACATTATATTTCTGTTTCCATGCTACCCAGCTACCTAGCAGCTGCTATTTGTGGCGAGGAATGCTTTTTAATATATATACAAACATGTCGTGGGGTAGCCTAAGTTGCAACATTGAAATATATATTTTTGCCGGTTAAGCATTGTTATATGCTAAATTGTTGTTCGTTATAAGACAAAGAGTATTATTATTATTATTATTATTATTATTATTATTATTATTATTATTATTATTATTATTATTATTATTATTATTAACGGCAAGGTGACCAGAACTTTTACTTTCAAAAACGGGACGCATACGAATCGGAGACGGGGGGGGGGGACTTCCACATTGCATTTTGGGACTCAGCAGTGTTTTCAATTTACAAAATATACAAGAAAGAATGATAACACAGCGTTTTTAACTTAAGTACTACCCAAAAATACTTTTAACTACTTCAACACTCACAAGTAAACCTTACGTTTGGGTGAATCGAGTTGCTGACTGAGACACATATGAGAAAGTAGTACTAAATGTGGTCAGTATTTCAGTGAAGTTGTAGGTGCGAAGCTCAGGGGTTTAGGAGATACAGCTACCAGAACATCACATGGAAGTACAGAATAGTCTTCATACAGTTGGAGGTGAAAGCTCTGTAAGACCTCTTGTAACGACGAAAGGTGAATAACAAATATATGGGTACATATTAGGACTAGGGGAAAGTCATATAGTAAGAGTATACCTGACGGCGGCCATCTTGAAATCCGCCATTTTAAATTAAGGTTAAGTTTTTAAAATATGAATAGGGTCATGTGATACATGATTTAAGGCGCAAATTTAATCAGAAGAACAATAGTCACGTTAATTTTGAGTTATGCACAATTGGTAAAAAGTTACAGGGAAATTAAATATTGTTGCAGCATATTAGTCCTTTACCCCACCTTGTAAATTTTGTTTTAATGATAATAATTAAATAAAAACCGGGTGGATAAATATTAAGTCTATGATAAGAGTTTCCTTGATGGCGGCCATGTTCAAATCCGCCATTTTGAAGCAGGCAAAAGTTTTAAACAAAACGCATAACAGTGATACCTTATTAATAGCAAATTTTACCATAATTCCAACGGTATAACCATTTTTGCTTTATCATTAACCAGCACAAAATTAAATGGATCGCTCCTTACGGCTACTGCTTTGACGGATTTGTTAACGACAGATGTGTCAAGTGTAACTCGATTGCCTTTTTCAGGTGGGCTCACTGTGAGCAGAGCATTTGTGCAAGTCATGCACTCTTTTCTGAACTACATATTGATTGTACTAATTGAGGACTTTTCTGGAAGAAAGACCCAAGTTCAATTATGACTCAATTCCTCTTTGGTCATCTTTCCTTAAATTAGCAACTTGTTTATGCGATAACAAATAGTGGTTAATGATAAAGCAAAAATGGTTATACTGTTGGATTTATGGTAAAATTTGCTATTAATAAGGTATCACTGTTATGCGTTTTGTTTAAAACTTTTGTCTGCTTCAAAATGGCGGATTTGAACATGGCCGCCATCAAGGAAACTCTTACCATAGACCTAATATTTATCCACCTGCTTTTTTATTTAATTATTATCATTAAAACAAAATTTACAAGGTGGGGTAAAGGACTAATATGCTGCAACAATATTTAATTTCCTGTAACTTTTTACCAATTGTGCATAACTCAAAATTAACGTGACCATTGTTCTTCTGATTAAATTTGCGCCTTAAATCATGTATCACATGACCCTATTCATATTTTAAAAACTTAACCTTAATTTAAAATGGCGGATTTCAAGATGGCCGCCGTCAGGTATACTCTTACTATATGACTTCCCCCTAGTCCTAATATGTACCCATATATTTGTTATTCACCTTTCGTCGTTACAAGAGGTCTTACAGAGCTTTCACCTCCAACTGTATGAAGACTATTCTGTACTTCCATGTGATGTTCTGGTAGCTGTATCTCCTAAACCCCTGGAGCTTCGCACCTACAACTTCACTGAAATACTGACCACATTCAGTACTACTTTCTCATATGTGTCTCAGTCAGCAACTCGACTCACCCAAACGTAAGGTTTACTTGTCAGAATTCCCACTCAATTCCCACTTAAACCACAGAACACTCAATTTTCATTTGAATATTCAGAAGTTCTAGGCACGGCTGAACCTTCCCAATGAGTGTTGGTACGGAAGAATGTAGAATTAGCATTGACCATTTATATTTTGAATAATAATTACGGGACACCTGGGTGATGTTTCCTTAAAAACGGGACATTTAGGCGTCCCGTTTGAGAATCAGAAAAAACGGGACAACAGTTGGAAATAAGGGACTGTCCCGGCTAAAACGGGACGTCTGGTCACCTTGATTAACGGCCAACAATGATGGCTTATTGGTTGCAGTGCCAAGTAGTGGTTCTTTCCATTCATCTTCTCAGGTAGAACTTAAGACTTAGATCAAAGTTAGCTTTATGGATCACCTGCATATGAATCTAACAAGATAGTGCACTGTCAGGAACGGCATTAAGGGTGGACGGGGGTGAGCCACAGCCCACCCAATGGATGGCCTCGCCCAACCATCCGCTCACCCCAAGAGAAGTAGAATAATGAAGGTGACATCCTGTACTTCAAAAGCAATAGGTATTACTTTTAATTGTAATGTATTAAATAATATGTTCTAGAACTCTGCAGTTAACAATGAACAGATACTTGTAGTAATTTAATGATGCCAAAAGTCGTGATTAATGAATTAAAGTTTAACACACACACACACACACACACACAATCGTGCTATTGAAACGCCAGTGTTTGTATGTGCTGCCCTGAAAAAAAAAGGCAGTGCTTTTAAAAAGCCGACTGCATTAAAATGTTAAAAAAATTCATAAGTAATATACAATAAACATTACTTCTCATGGAAATATACTACTTTCGCTTACAATGACCAGCAAAAATTCGAAAGTTCTGGTCGCTATATGGTTTAATGTTTAAATACTTCGCTTGACTACAGTTTATTATAGAGGCCACGGCTAGCATGTGCTCCTTTGGTATACGGGCTCCCGGCTTTGATTGCCGGTGGGAGGGCCTTTGGAATTTTAACTGTCCTCGATGTCTCTGTCGTTCTAGATTAATAGAAAAATAAGCAAAAACCTAGTAATAAGTAGTTAAGCAAGTTAATAAGGCAAGTTCGGTGAATCAGTTAAGTTGTTTTAGAAAAAAGTGGTAGAGCGTTCACGTCTGGTGCATGGGATCCTTGGTTCTAACCCAGATTGCGCCAAGTGAGCTGTGTGGTGGACAAACACTGTGTACGTGAGTTTTGTCAAAGTTCTCCCGTTTCTTCCCACTTTCTTCATTCCACCATTTCATTCCTCGCCATCACCATCTCCTTTAGCCTAGTCGGCATAAACGTTGTACGTAAAGATTTCATTTTTTTTTTTTTTTTTTTTTTTTTTACAGTTCATTATATGATTCCAGTATGTTAATAATTAAGTTTATTTATATTGAAAATTAGATATTAGAAAGGAATTTTTCATTATTCATAATTTTCAACAATTTAAAGTCTTCATTGTTGACTTATAAAACCCTTAGCCTTGGTGTCAATATAACTTAAACCGTTACTAAGCATTAAGTGTGTCTTGTTAGTGTTGTGGCTAGAATTCAATGGATTTATAGGTAAGTACAATATTTCCCCAATTTTTTTTTCTAGTAGCGTTGAGGCTAAAAACGTTACTAGCAACGAATACTTTGAACACTACATGGAGAACTAGCATGAATTTCTCGTAAATATGCTAGTTTGTAACTTGGCTGTTAAGATTACTTAGGGGCAACAGAGGGAAGGGGAACAGCGCCCCGGAACAAGACCCTCTATGAAAAGGAAGCTTCGAAGGTTGTTTACCTTAATGGTATCTTCCTCAGGTTCCTTTCCCCTTTGTAATTTGCAGGCCATGGGCGCTGAGGGCCTTTATGCAATTATTTGACATCTTCTCAGGCCCGGTAAATTCCCGAAAGATGTCTATATTGTTAATAAATCTAAGAAGTTAACTTGTCAACTCTATTGTTTTGAACTAAACATCTTCACACTTAAATACTATTTACATTTTGAAACGTTTAGTCTTTAGTTGTCCAAAATATTAAGCAACTGGCGTTAGTAAGGGTTAGTAAGAGTACAAAATACTATCTCCCGAAAAAAGGTGAAAAGGGAGCTACCGTGGTCCCGTATTTTTCAACTTTTTTGGGTTTAGAATGTAGATTCCGATGCCACAACATTTGTTTTTTGGATCCTACCGATTCAACATCAAATTAGGAGTCAAAAATAAAAAGTAGGATCATTTGTGCAATGCGGACCACTAACCGACTGGGACGACATGAGTGTTATTTGATTCGTATTCATACGTACATAAATAATTGATATGCCATTTTCTCGAAAATTCTATTTTGAGCCCGAAAATTAACGTGGGATTTGTGAAAGTGGACCAGTGACTGGGATAAAATGGGTGTCATGCGATGAGTATTCACACTTACGACAATAATTGATATGCCATTTCCCCCAAAAATTCAATTTTGGTTCGGAAAAATTAACCAAAATCCAAAATAAAGATTTTCGAAAATTTTCGGGGTGAAAGTAAAATTTTCGGGAAAATGGCGTATCAATTATTCATGTACGTGTGAAAACGAATCGAATGACACCTACTTCGTTCCAGTCGGTCACTGGTTCACACTGACCAATTTCTGTTTTTGACCTTGAAGCAGTCGGTTCCAGAAATCAAAAGTGGTGTCATTGAATACAGCTCATCAAAATTTACACTTTACGTCCAAAAACATTTCCAAATACGGAGCCACGGTGACTGTCTTTTAACCCCGAACCTGTTAAAGTTTCACATCTGTAAAATAATAATAATAATAATAATAATAATAATAATAATAATAATAATAATAATAATAATAATAATAATAATAATAATACATTACTGTATAGGGCCCCTACAATTGTCGTGAATTTCAGTGAGTAAATCCAAAAGCAATGCACCAAACTGAAAGAGAAATGCGGCTATTTTACAGAACACCATAGGCTTAATTCAAATCTTGATATGATTTTTAAAAAATGTCATCTTCATCTACGCATGTATGACTATCGTTGGAATACCTGTGTTAATCAATAGCATTTTCCAAAGGTATGAAGAAAATAATAATCTCTCTCTCTCTTTTTTTTTTTTTTTTTAACTCGTTTAGTCTAGCGTTTATAATACGCGTGAAACACACAGAACAGTGTGAAATTCCTCTCCTTCGCTTCACTTTCATCCCATAGTTCATTTGACGATAGGTTTAGGATTCTCTTGTAAAAGACTGACAAAAGCCAAAGATCGTTATTAAACAGAAAACAAAAGAGCTATAGATATGCGTAGATTGTGAAAGCTAAACTGGGGTGAGACATCAAGAGTCCTCAATGCCATTATGTGGTATCCAACAGAATTAATGAATCCTTAAAAAATCAGTCTGAAAATTAAGTTTTGGAAGCTTAACAAGTCCTGCGTAACGAAATATAGGTGTCCCGTAATGAAGGTGCTTATTCTTCGCTTAAGCTTCTACCTTTTTCAACAATGAGTTCCTGATTGAACTTTTGATTTCAGTAAACTGTTTGTTTATATTGAGCTGTACTAATCTTTCCGTTGTAAATTGATTTCTATTAGCATTAGCTTATTTCCATTTTTTTAAAAATTTCCAGCATCAATTTGGGCAATAACGACACTCTGATGTTTTCCCAGGCTTCACAGCGTAAGCGTGAGGATTCATGAATTATGGGAAATGAATTTTCTATAAGGTAGTCCAAACTTTTGAATACACATTGGGTAGTTGTGAATAGGTCTATTTTATCATTAAAAGCAAAATGATAAAAAATATTTCATTGATATAAAATATAATTTGACAGAAACATGAAATAACTTGTCTAGAGTTCAATCTGATGGGTATACTAAGTTACTTTTAAAATGTAACTCTGTCATCAACTTTTCCTTATATATACAGTATATGACACAAGTTATACTAGGTGATAGTTGTTACTAATGTAACCTATAGTCGGTTCGAAAGTAGCGGGCTACGGTATTTGTAGCGAAACTACAATAGCTAGCTACAAATTTTGTAGCTCTAGGTGTGCCGGCGCTATAAGTCTAAATCTGTTGCCTGTAGCTGTAGCGAAGCTACATATTTTTATAGTTTGTAGCGAACTTTGCATTACACCTACAAATAAATCTTTTCCAGGACGAAAAAATAGGTGCATTTCGCCAGCCCCCCCACCTTGGAGTTTCGAAAAAAAACCTATGCCAATCGTTTGTGCTACGTTTGTGCCGGAATGTACCGCAAAAATTTTCGTTTGTACCACTTCCGGTACGAAGTTATAAGGGTTTTAAAGTGGGGGGCTGGGGAAACGGCAGCCCCCCCACCTTGGAATTTCGAAACGAAACCCATGGCAATCGTTTGTGCTACGTTTGTGCTGGAATGTACCGCAAAAATTTTCGTTTGTACCACTTCCGGTACGAAGTTATAAGGGTTTTAAAGTGGGGGGGCTGGGGAAACGGCAGCCCCCCCACCTTGGAATTTCGAAACGAAACCCATGGCAATCGTTTGTGCTACGTTTGTGCCGGAATGTACCGCAAAAATTTTCGTTTGTACCACTTCCGGTACGAAGTTATAAGGGTTTTAAAGTGGGGGGGGGCTGGAGAAACGGCAGCCTCAAAACTTGGAATTTCGAAACAAAACCTATGGCAATCGTTTGTGCTACGTTTGTGCCGGAATGTACCGCAAAAATTTTCGTTTGTACCACTTCCGGTACGAAGTTATAAGGGTTTCAAAGTGGGGGGGCTGGAGAAACGGAAGCCTCAAAACTTGGAATTTTGAAACAAAAGGTATGCCAATCGTTTGTGCTACGTTTGTGCCGGAATGTACCGCAAAAATTTTCGTTTGTACCACTTCCGGTACGAAGTTATAAGGGTTTTAAAGTGGGGGGGCTGGGGAAACGGCAGCCCCCCCACCTTGGAATTTCGAAACGAAACCCATGGCAATCGTTTGTGCTACGTTTGTGCCGGAATGTACCGCAAAAATTTTCGTTTGTACCACTTCCGGTACGAAGTTATAAGGGTTTTAAAGTGGGGGGGGCTGGAGAAACGGCAGCCTCAAAACTTGGAATTTCGAAACAAAACCTATGGCAATCGTTTGTGCTACGTTTGTGCCGGAATGTACCGCAAAAATTTTCGTTTGTACCACTTCCGGTACGAAGTTATAAGGGTTTCAAAGTGGGGGGGCTGCAGAAACGGAAGCCTCAAAACTTGGAATTTTGAAACAAAAGGTATGCCAATCGTTTGTGCTACGTTTGTGCCGGAATGTACCGCAAAAATTTTCGTTTGTACCACTTCCGGTACGAACTTAAAAGGGTTTTAAAGTGGGGGGGATGGAGAAACGGCAGCCTCCAAACTTGGAATTTCGAAACAAAACCTATGGCAATTGTTTGTGCTACGTTTGTGCCGGAATGTACCGTAAACATTTTCGTTTGTACCACTTCCGGTACGAAGTTATAAGGGTTTTAAAGTGGGGGGGCTGGAGAAACGGCAGCCTCAAAACTTGGAATTTCGAAACAAAAACTATGGCATTCGTTTGTGCTACGTTTGTGCCGGAATGTACCGTAAACATTTTCGTTTTACCACTTCCGGTACGAAGTTATAAGGGTTTTAAAGTGGGGGGGCTGGAGAAACGGCAGCCTCCAAACTTGGAATTTCGAAACAAAAACCTATGGCAATCCTTTGTGCTACGTTTGTGCCGGAATGTACCGCAAAAATTTTTGTCTGTACCACTTCCGGTACGAAGTTATAAGGGTTTTGAAATGGGGGGCTAGGGAAACGGCAGCCTCCAACCTAGGAATTTCAAAACAAAACCTAAGCCAATCGTTTGTGCTACGTTTGTGCCGGAATGTACCGCAAAATTTTTCGTTTGTACCACTTCCGGTACGAAGTTATAAGGGTTTTGAAGTGGAGAGGCTGCAGAAACGGAAGCCTGCAACCTTGGAATTCGAAACAAAAACTATGCTAATCGCTTGTGCTACGTTTGTGCCGGAATGTACCGCAAAAATTTTCGGTTGCACCACATCCGGTACGAAATTATAAGGGTTTTGAAGTGGAGGGGTGGGGAAACGGCAGCCCCCCACCTAGGAATTTCAAAGCAAAATTTATGTCAATCGTTTGTGCTAGGTTTGTGCCTCAATGTACCGCAAAAATTTTCGTTTGTACCACTTCCGGTATGAAGTTATAAGGTTTTAAAGTGGGGAGCTGGAGAAACGGCAACCTCCAAACTTGGAATTTCGAAACAAAACCTATGCCAATCGTTTGTGCTACGTTTGTGCCGGAATGTACCGCAAAAATTTTCGTTTGTACCACTTCCGGTACGAAGTTATAAGGGTTTTAAAGTGGGGGGGCTGGAGAAACGGCAGCCTCCAAACTTGGAATTTCGAAACAAAACCTATGGCAATTGTTTGTGCTACGTTTGTGCCGGAATGTACCGTAAACATTTTCGTTTGTACCACTTCCGGTACGAAGTTATAAGGGTTTTAAAGTGGGGGGGCTGGAGAAACGGCAGCCTCAAAACTTGGAATTTCGAAACAAAAACTATGGCATTCGTTTGTGCTACGTTTGTGCCGGAATGTACCGTAAACATTTTCGTTTTACCACTTCCGGTACGAAGTTATAAGGGTTTTAAAGTGGGGGGGCTGGAGAAACGGCAGCCTCCAAACTTGGAAATTCGAAACAAAAACCTATGGCAATCCTTTGTGCTACGTTTGTGCCGGAATGTACCGCAAAAATTTTTGTTTGTACCACTTCCGGTACGAAGTTATAAGGGTTTTGAAATGGGGGCTGGGGAAACGGCAACCCCCTACCTTGGAATTTCGAAACAAAACCTATGCCAATCGTTTGTGCTACGTTTGTGCCGGAATGTACCGCAAAAATTTTCGTTTGTACCACTTCCGGTACGAAGTTATAAGTCATTTAAAGTGGGGGTGGGGGTGGGCTGGAGAGACGGTAGCCTCCAACCTTGGAATTTCGAAACAAAACCTATGCCAATCGTTTGTGCTAAGTTTGTGCCGGAATGTATCGCAAAAATTTTCGTTTGTACCACTTCCGGTACGAAGTTATAATAGTTTTAAAGTGGGGGGCAAACTTCAGAAACACCAAATTCAATACAAATAGAGATAGAAACATTGAGTTAACGGGAATCGTTAGTGCACTTATAATCACTAAGCACTAACGTTAGTGCCATCATATTTTGGGATTTATTCAAGATTTTTGGTGGGGGGGCCAACTTCAGAAATATCAAATTGTATACAAATAAAGGTAGAAACATAGTGTTAACAGCAATCATTAACCCATCATTAGTGCACTTAAACGCACTAAGCACTAACGTTAGCGCTACTATATTTTGAGATTTATTCAAAAAATTTGGTGGGGTGGTCAACTTCAGAAATATCAAATTCTATACAAATAGGGATAGAAACATGGGGTTAATGGCAAACGTTAGTGCATCGTTAGTGCACTTAAACGTACTAAGCACTATCGTTGGTGCTACCATATTTTGGAATTCATTCAAGATTTTCGGTGGGATGGGCAACTTCAGTAATTTCAAATTCTATACAAATAGAGATAGGAACATAGAGTTAACGGCAATCGTTAGTGCATCGTTAGTGCACTTAAAATACTAAACACTGACGTTAGTGCTACAATATTTTGGGATTTATTCAAGAATTTAGATGGGGGCCAACTTCGGAAATATCAAATTCTATACAAATAGAGGTAGAAACATGCAATTAGTTAAAGACAATCGTTATTGCATCGTTAGTGCACTTAAATGCACTAAGCATTAAGGTTAGCATTACCATATTTTGGGATTTATTCAAGATTTCTGGTGGGACCAACTTAAGAAATATCAAATTTCATACAAACATTTAGTGCTTTCTAGAAGCACTAACGATACACTAATGAATGGCATTAATTTTTTGTTAGTGCTTGAAGTTGACGCAAGTTCACCGTGCCCTCCAAAGATATTGTACCTGTAGCACCTACACTAATGAAGTACTAACGTTAGGGGTTGGTGCACTAAGAACCACTAACAATTGCACTAGAAGATATCATTAGTGCTTTTGAATATGGCGGAAATTTGATGCAATTAAAAATTCCCAATAAATGTCTTATAGGAGTTTAGTGACATGTAATTGTTCATAACTACACTAATATTGAAGGACAAACGAAACTGTTAGTGTTTTCTAGAAGCACTAACGATGCACTAACGATTGCACTAGAATAGATCATTAGTACTCTTGAATTTGACGGAAATTTGACGCAATGAAAAATTTCCCATAAATTTATTATGTGTTTCGTTACATGTAATTGGCCATAAGTAAACTAATATTGAAGTTCTAACTAAATTGTTAGTGTTTTCCAGAAGCACTACCAATGCACTAACGAATGGCACTAAGTTTTAGTTAGTGCTTGAAGTGGGGGCGCTAAGTTCACTCTGGCCTCAAAAGGTATTTTAATTGTAGCACATTTACTAATGAAGCACTAACCTTAGGTGTAGATGCGCTAAGAAGCACTAACAATGCACTAACGATCGCTCTAGAAGAGATCATTAGTGATTTTGAATTTGGCGGAAATTTGATTCAATGAAAAATTTGCCTAAATTTCTTGTGAGTCTCGTGATATGTAATTGGCCATAACTACACTAATAGTGAAGCACTAACGAAATTGTTAGTGCTTTATAGAAGCACTAACGAATTGGACTATTTTTTCCGTTAGTGCTTAAAGTGTCGGTGCGAAATTCACGCTGACTTCTCCATAGGTTTCTTTACTTGTAACACCTACACTAATGAAGCACTAACGTTAGGTGTTTGTGCTCTAAGAAGCAATTACGATGCACTAACAATTGCACTAACAGAGGTAATTAGTGCTTTTGAATGAGATGGGAATTTGATACAATGAATAATTCCCCATGTGTTTCTTATGGGAGTTTTGAGACTTATAATTGGCCATTTCTACACTAATGGTGAAACACTAACGAAACTACTTGTATCTTCTAGAAGTACTAACAATGCACTAACGTATAAAACTAATTTTTTCGTTAGTGCTTGTAGTGGGGGCTAAGTTCACGATAAATTCGAAAGTTTTCTTTCCTTGTAATATTAGTGCTTCCTAGTGAACCAACACCTAAGTTTCGTGCTTCATTAGTGTAGGTGCTACAAGTAAGAAACCTTTGCGGGCCAGCGTGAACTTGGTTCCTACTTCAAGCAGTAACGAAAAATAAGTCCATTCGTTAATGTATCGTTAGCGCTTCTGCAAAACACTCATAGTTCCGTTAATGCTTAACTATTGATGTAGATATGGCCAATTATATGCCACAAAAATCCCATAAGAGATTCGTGTGGAATTTTTCATTACGTCAAATTTCCGCCAAAATCAAAAGCATTAATGACCTCTTCTACTGAAATCGTTAGTGTTTCTTAGTGCATTAACACCTAACGTTAGTTCTTCATTAATGTAGGTCCTACAAGTAAAAAAACCTTTGGAAGCTTTCATGAACTTGGCGCCCCACTTCAACCAATAACGAAAAAATTAGAGCTGTTTTCGTTAGTGCTTCACTATTAGTGTAGTTATGGCCAGTTACATCTCAGGAAACTCACATAAGAAATTTAAGGGGAGTTTTTCACTGTGTCAAATTTCTGCCAAATTAAAAAGCACTAATGATCATTTCCAGTACAATCCTTAGTGCATCGTTAGTGGTTCTTCGGGCACCAACCCCTAACGTTAGTGCTTAATTAGTGTAGGTGCTACAAGTAAAATATCTTTGGTGGTCAGCGTGAATTTGCGCCCTCTTCAAGCACTAACAAAGTAATTAGTGCATTCGTTACTGATTCCTGAAAATACTGACACTTTGTATGGAATTTGATATTTCTGAAGTTGCCCCCCACCAAAAATTTTGATTAAATTTCAAAATGTGGTAACACTAACGTTAGTGCTTAGTGCATTTAAGTGCACTAATCACGCTCTAACGATTGCCGTTAACTCCATGTTTCTACCTCTATTTGTATAAAATTTGATATTTTTGAAGTTGGCCCCCGACCAAAGATCTTGAATAAATCCCAAAATATGATAGCACTAATGTTAGTGCTTATTGCGTTTAAGTGCACTAACAATGCACTAACGATTACCGTCAACCCCATGTTTCTACCTCTATTTGTATAGAATTTGATATTTCTGAAGTTGGCCCCCCCACCGAAAATCTTGAATAATCCCAAAATATGGTAGCACTTACGGTAGTGCTTAGTGTGTTTAAGTGCACTAACGATGCGCTAAGTTTAGTGAAAATCTGTCTGCATAAAGATGGGTGGGGGGCTAACTTCATATGAAGTAGGTCCCAAACCAAAATCTTCAATATCTCGTAAACGCTGATAGCACTAACGTTAGTTCTAAATGCACTAATGTGCACTAACGATGCATTAACGATGTGCAACGTTTGGTGTGATTTGGGAGAGGTGGGGGGCCAACTTCAGGCACGTAATTTTTTTTGCGGTACATTCCGGTAAAAATGTACCACAAACGATTGACATAGTCTTATCTCGAAATTCCAAGATGAGGGGTTCTGGAAACGGCAGCCCCCTAGTTAAAACTGTCATACTTTTGTACTGGAAGTGATACATACAAAAATGTTTGCGATACATTCCGACACAAATGTTGTTAAACGATTTGCATAGGTCTCGTTTCGAAATTCCGAGGGGGCATCAAAACGGCAGCCCCGTAGCTTGAAACTCTCGTATCTTTGTACCGGAAGTGGTACAGAAAAGAGTTTAGCGAAACGTTCCTGTTCAAAAGTAGTGCAAAGAGTGGGCATAGGTTTCATTTCGAAATTACTGGGTGCGGGGCTGCCGTTACCACAGCCACTCTTGAAAACTCATATAACTTCGTACCGGAAGTGGAACAAACGAAAATTTTTGCGGTACATTCCGGCACAAACGTAGCACACACGATTGGCATAGGTTTTGTTTCGAAATTCCAAGTTTGGAGGCTGCCGTTTCTCCAGCCCCCCACTTTAAAACCCCTATAACTTCGTACCGGAAGTGGTACAAACGAAAATGTTTACGGTACATTCCGGCACAAACGTAGCACAAACGAATGCCATAGTTTTTGTTTCGAAATTCCAAGTTTTGAGGCTGCCGTTTCTCCAGCCCCCCCACTTTAAAACCCTTATAACTTCGTACCGGAAGTGGTACAAACGAAAATGTTTACGGTACATTCCGGCACAAACGTAGCACAAACAATTGCCATAGGTTTTGTTTCGAAATTCCAAGTTTGGAGGCTGCCGTTTCTCCATCCCCCCCACTTTAAAACCCTTATAACTTCGTACCGGAAGTGGTACAAACGAAAATTTTTGCGGTACATTCCGGCACAAACGTAGCACAAACGATTGGCATACCTTTTGTTTCGAAATTCCAAGTTTTGAGGCTTCCGTTTCTCCAGCCCCCCCACTTTGAAACCCTTATAACTTCGTACCGGAAGTGGTACAAACGAAAATTTTTGCGGTACATTCCGGCACAAACGTAGCACAAACGATTGCCATAGGTTTTGTTTCGAAATTCCAAGTTTTGAGGCTGCCGTTTCTCCAGCCCCCCCACTTTAAAACCCTTATAACTTCGTACCGGAAGTGGTACAAACGAAAATTTTTGCGGTACATTCCGGCACAAACGTAGCACAAACGATTGGGATAGGTTTAATTTTGAAATTCCTAGGTGGGGGGGCTGCCGTTTCCCCAGCCCCCCCTCTTTAAAACCCTTATAACTTCGTACCGGAAGTGGTACAAACGAAAATTTTTGCGGTACATTCCGGCACAAACGTAGCACAAACGATTGCCATGGGTTTCGTTTCGAAATTCCAAGGTGGGGGGGCTGCCGTTTCCCCAGCCCCCCCACTTTAAAACCCTTATAACTTCGTACCGGAAGTGGTACAAACGAAAATTTTTGCGGTACATTCCGGCACAAACGTAGCACAAACGATTGCCATGGGTTTCGTTTCGAAATTCCAAGGTGGGGGGGCTGCCGTTTCCCCAGCCCCCCCACTTTAAAACCCTTATAACTATGTACCGGAAGTGGTACAAACGAAAATTTTTGCGGTACATTCCGGCACAAACGTAGCACAAACGATTGGCATAGGTTTTTTTTCGAAACTCCAAGGTGGGGGGGCTGGCGAAATGCACCTCGAAAAAATAGTTTGTAACTCCATTTCCTCACTACGTTTAGTAAATTTTTATATCATGATAGAGATATTTTTTTCTTTTTAATTTTCCAAAAACCATTATAAAACTACAAAATCTTAGGAAAGTCCTAATTATAAATTCTCTAAAAAATATTGTTAGCTAATGATGTATAAATAAGAAGTATTTTGAACTTTAATTTACCCTGAAGTTTGCTTTCATCTTTTTCATGATTTTATCCAAAATGTTAATTACTACTGATAAACACTATGTTATTTGACTACAGGTGATTCTTGACTATTTTGCTTATGCTTCCAATGATTTCTTGATTAGAAATACTGTCCTTGTGGTTTTAAAAATTATGCTATGCATGTACACGAAATTTAAAATATTAATAAAAAATCTTTCTTCAGTTTCACCCACAGAATTATGATTTTTATGAATAAAATTAATGATTATTATTTTCATTCTTATTTCTTGGTTTCATTGCAGTTGAGAATGACACTGCAAAATATCAAGCATAAAAGCAATGGTACTCGATATACAGACCACATTTCACTCAAACATTAAGCCGTCTGGCCATGTTATATCCTTTCATACCTTGTAATAATAGCAGGAAATTAATTTGAAACACTGCCACATTATATTGCGTGAGCTTAATAAAAATTGTTCTAAAACTAGACTATTTAATACTGTATATATTGTATAAAGATTTTTTTTAAAAAAAGTTAGATTAAATTTTAAGTAGTGTTAATAATTAAAGCAACAGGGAAAACAAAGAAAGAAAACTCAAAATACAAACAAATATTGAAGAAAAAAAATATATCAATTGAAGGCTTCTGAAAAGAAACAAAAGCAAAGCATAGGAAGAGGAAATTAATTAAAATTAACGAGATCATTTCAATCAGCGGACCATAAGCAGGATTAAAACTGCATTCGGTTGCCATAATTACTTTACTTTCTTCGAGCAAAAGACTCAAGTTCAGCCATTTTTCTTTCTTTTTTGGATTCAAACTTTCTTTTTCATCAAATAAAAGAAAATAGCAGAATGAGAAGAGGCTCCGATGGATTGAAAAGAGGCTCATCGGGGAGGGAGTTAGGATATTTAACAAACGCTCAAAAGAGAATAAGTTGTCTGAATGAATAAAACTTTACACGACTCACAATTAAAATTGCGATAGACAAGAACAGGGAGGGACGATAGATTCAAGGCGCAGAAGAGAGTTTTATTAACGTTGGAAAAGACTTCGTTTTGTATTAGTTTTTGTATAACGCCAAAGAATCGTGATTCTATGAGTTACTAAGAAAGCCAAAGATCTTGCCTATGGATAGTAAAGGATGGGATATCAAAATAATATAGTAGATAAGTTAGTTAGAATTGGCGCATATTTCTTTCAAGTTCTAAACTCTTCGGCTTTGTAAAAGAATTGTAAAGAATTAGAAACCATTTGAAATTAGAGGAAGGGTACCCACAACATTATCCAGCTAGAAACGAAGAGGGACAGAGCTCTTGGCCCTGGATCCTACTTGGGTTGTTATTTCAAAAAAATGTTTAATGATTGAGAGGGTTTGAGAGGGTATGCCGCAATTTTTTGTTCAAAATGATATAATACCATTAGGCACAACATATCCGTATTTTAGGGTATGAAAATGATGGTAACATTGTCAAAAAATAAATAAAACTTAAACAAAATTGTTTTTTCCATCGTTTTTTGAAAATTTTAGGACCTTCAATGTCAAATATTTGAGTCCAACTTAAAAGAGTACTTTCAAACGCTCGTTCTAGCCGTAGTTTTTTCGTACGGAACATCGTTTTTCAAGTTTTCTCCAAGTTTGCCTGTTAGGTATGTTTATTATTAACAGAATATCCGTTCGTCGCACGGGAAGAATACGTTCCATTATGGACATAAAGGACGATAAAGGCTGTGTTTGGATTTAAACGCCATCAGAAGTGTTACTGGCCATCTTTGCGACCCCGAAAACTGGGTTTGGTACTAATATAAGTCAATTTTGATCATTTTTATATATAGTAATTCGTGGGAAGTGAACATAGTAAGCATGAAAATAAAAAGACCTTACACAGAAATGGTAGCACAGCTGATTCTGAAAATACAAGTATGGCTCATATCGTGCTTGAAGTAACGTGCACAGAAAGACATGAATCATACAAGCTAAATTATTCACTTCGCCCCACACGTGGGGGTGAAGTGATGGGGTGGAGTGGTGAGAATATGTGTCCTCGATATAATGTAAATAACAAGATATAGACTGCTATATAATGAGTATACAGCTAAACAAGAACACCTACATGATGTAAAGGTACATAACCTATTGTTGTAGAAAAGCTTAAGAAGCAAATAGACATACCAACCCGAGATGGTGTCCGAAGTATCGTCTCGGGGACATTGAGTTGTCTGACCTTACAGGAAAGAGAAATATTTGAGTTCCCAATAGGTCTTGAACCAGGGGCGTCATTTTAGACTTCACTTGAGGGGGGCAAGAGCGCCACCGATATAAGACTTTCAAGTTTTGTACTAGTATATAAGTAGACAATATATTAAAGTATATGTATTCCTCAAACTCTTGAGGGGGCAATTGCCTAAATGACGCCCCTGTCTTGAACCCAGGCATCTCCTATGACAGGCTGTGGTTTGAAGGACAGACAAGGAATAGTTATATGTAGATATGTTCTTTAGTCGTTGATTTATAATACAATACGGAATGATTAACAGGAATATTCACATCACCCCAAAATATGTTAGTCATTTCACACTACCTTGTCGTCGTTTTCCAAAACATGTTTTGTAGCTTTATGTTCCAATATATTGAAGCATATCTATATACATGCGTACCTAATAATCGTCTCTTGCAGCTGTGAAAGTATTGGGAACAACACAATTACTTCAGGAAAGAATTACCCTAGTTTCTTACTGTTCTATATTCCAATAGCAACAATAATCGCTGCAAATCTACTCACCTTCCTTGCTGTCCGTCCTCGGTGCATTCAACACTTCCATTCTTTCCTCTGCACACTACTTTCCTCGTCAGCTCCAGACTCCATATTGCACACACAAAGTATTTTCAAGGCCAGTGCCGATCATGCTTTGTTTCCACATATCATTAACCTTAACTCAATTCACTTCACCCCTATGGTCATTCCCCCCCCCCGCATTACTCTATCTTCCCCTTCCCCTTCTCTAAGTTGCAGAGCTGAATTTGGACTTAAACGGGATCGGAAGTGTTACTGTTCATCTTAGCTTTCCCGAAAACTGCCGTAATTAGGGACTTAGCTATGAAGGTTTAAAACCATGACGCAGGATTGCGTCAATTGGCGTTTAAAGGATGTATCTTTCCGTACGTTCTACCATCAAAGTGAAAAGATAATCAACATCCCATGTCCGAACGTCATCAATATTGAAAATTTGATCAAGATCGGTTGGGTGATTCAAGAGGTACGAAATCACAGACGTATTGAAATTCAATTTTATATATTAGGTTTATGTCAGCTCATGTAGTTTTATACATAGTTAGCATAATGCTTGTTTTACAAGAAATCAATTTGAAATCTATTTCATACGCAATTCATTCACCGATCGAAGTAGCTCAAGTGGTAGAGCGTTGGCTTCGCATTCGGGAGGTCGTGGAATCGATTCCCGTTGCCAACCATCCTGACTGGGGTTTTCCAGCGTTTCCCTCAGTCCTACCAGGCAAATGCTGGGATTGTACCTACTATACCTTCCCAAATCCTTTCCATTGTTGTTGTTGTTGTTAGATATCCAGTACAAATGGCCTCTGTGTTGTATCTGGTGATTGTTAAATAAATAAATAAAATAAATAAATTAATAAATTGAAGACCTGAAATGGTAAATGGTCTAAGAGCCAAAATCTGGTGTTCGAGGAAACTAAGAGAAACTTTGCTACTTTCACAATATGAAAAATTCAAACAGTGCATTCTTTTAGCAGTTATGACAAAAACTTAGAGCCGTATTGGCACTTAGATCTCTTAGCAGAACATTGACATAGGGCCAGGGCCGTGCAGTTTAAAATCAGCGCCTGGGGCGAGAGTATACGACGGTGCCCCCATACATATATTCCAAGCAATTTTTCCTATCTTTTTTCCTTTTTTCTCCCGAATTTTTCGTCCCCCTTACTTCGGCACCCGGGACCGTCGCCCCGCTCGCCTCCCTTCCGGCACGGCCCTGCATGGGGCGTAGATCACATATCAGTGACAAAACAATATTTTCTAGTTTTGGCTTCAGCATTTCAGATCTTCAATTGCAATTGTGTTTTCCAATTCACAATTCTGGATGCAATTGAATCTTAAAGACAAAAACATCTAATTTAAGAAGAAAACAAGCGAAAACGATATCTGGATTTTAGGTTTGTTAATTTGTTTTCAGTTTACATATATACGTTAGACTAAACCTATTTACTGTACATATTCATTTATGTAACATGCAAAGCAATAAGGTACACATAAATATTCTCTGATAATGAGAACAAATAAAAAATCAAACAGCATATAATTTGCGATAATTCATTCAACCTTCGTCGCTGTCTTCGTTGATTGGAATATTTTCAACTTTGGAGCCTGTTTTAAATAAATTAGTGACAAAATAGAAACAAAATTCGTGAATTCTGGTAATAAAAAAAAGTACTAAATTTTGATCTTGAGGATCCTAAAATGGTCAAACACTGTTAAAAAAACACATTTTTTCAGTTTTATTATTACTTTTTTGAGAATGCTGCAATCACTTTCAGACCCTGAAAAGAATTGTGTTGTTCCTAAGTATATTACATTTTGAACAAAACATCAGCGACATGTCCCTCCGGAAATTCTTTTTATCTTTTTTTTTTTAAATTTTGAACATGCTAAAAAAAAATCAAGGAAACACGCATCATTTTTTTTTAAAGAAAAGCTTTCACAGTTCTCTGAAACTTTCATATTATTTGGACAACCACCAACAGAATTTTAAAAATATTAAATTTTGAGTATGTACGAAACGATAATTCGGTAATGGGTGGAGCTATAGGATCGAAACTTTTTGGGATGGTTTTAGGTCAAAACTAACATTTTGGGTCAATAACGACCCAATTTGGATTAACTCTGATTTCACTAGCTTACAAGGAAAGGCGCTTGGTCAATCTTATCTGTCTATTTGCGTATTACAGTACATTCATAAATAATTATGACGTTGTATTTGTTTATCGTTATATGGAGAGTTTTAATATCATAAAACGCGACCCGGCAATGCAGAATAATTAAAGACTTTAGTAGACGCGTTTCCTGTTTGATATTTAAGGGAAGCTTTACTCAGGTATACAATCTGTTATTTCTCAAATTTGAATATGGGCCTATATTTCTAACATTTGAAAATTATAATATATTTTTAAATTTTGTCAATGCCCAACGGATTTTGTCTTTGTAAACTACCATCTGCTTCTGACTCCCATTAACGTTAGTTGTTTGTTCGACAGAATCTGATCAAGTTGGTTTCTTTGTAGGTTTCGTTGTTTCGTAGTATGTAGAGAAGTTTTCAAGTGTTCTAGTATTGTATCTTTTCATAGCATACACAATACAGTGGTGCAGTGATAGTTAATTAATAAATTTTCGTTAAGAAACTGGCAATTAATATGCTTAAATATTTTATCCTCGTAGAATGATAAGGACAAAATAAAATGGATGCCGCATCCTCGGAGAGCGATGCGAATAAAATAAATTTAATCGGTAAAGTGTTTTTGGCATTGTGGCAAATTTTACAGATGTTATTTCATTTTTGCCTGATATGGCGCGCTACTGAACGTACCTTGAAGCACAAAATTATATGGTCCGCGTTAAAAATTGCAACAAAACGTGAAAATTTATGTTTGAGAATCGAAAGAATAATTTTTAATAAAGGTACTTAGGTGTTGTAGCAATCTCGTCCGCTATCTATTTACATGGTATTAGTTTCGAAATTTTAATTCATTTTGTGAAACGCTGAACTTTTGCTTTGTAGGAAAAACTACGTTTTATAATAGTATAAAAGCTTTTGTGCAGCCCGCCATCACATATAACCATTTTCTACATGCAGATGACATTTCTAAGTCTTTGCAATCAGTTCTGGGAAAGGAAGTGGCACTTTAGAACGTGTCATCGAACCTCTCACAAACGAAATGCTTGGCACTGCTCTCGCTGCTTGACCACATATGACGTCATCACAAAATATTTTTTCCCTCTGTTACTCGCTAACGACTGAACTTATCACGAACAAACAAACACCATTTCTTTTAGAATTTTCAACTCTACAAATGGAAATAATTTGTTAAAAAAATGCATTTCTAAGTCGAACTCTTCCTTTAACAAAATTAAAGACATGCAGTTTATGAAATGTGGCCAAGTTAATAAAAAAGATACATTGCTTATCTTGCTTTAAATGATACCGTAATACATCTTACAGTATAATTTTTTGTTGCATGATCAAATATGTGAGCACAGACTGAAAATATTATAAGAAAATTGATATAGGGTAAGTGGGAGGAAATCGGATCATGGGGAAAATCGGATCAGTCAAAACCAACTCTTGTGATTGGAGATTAAACGAATACTCTTTGCATCGACGTAGGGCGCATTGTAGTGCAACCTCTCAGAAGAAATGGTTACTAACGGAAGACTTTGTTGTTGCAAAATAAGCTTTTTCTAACTGTGTAAGAATTATATTTGGTTTTCAATGCTCTTATTTCATTGATTGATACATGCATCATTAGGCTGTACAAGTTGTGCAAAAATCACTTAACGTACTGTGTAAAAAAGAAAAAGAAGAAAAGTGCAGTTTAGGGTGAATCGGATCACTGAATTTGTAATTTGTATTAGATGTTTGTAAGAAGATTGGGAAGTATTGAAACTACCTCTCTCTCTCTCTGTTTTATTGTTTTATTATATATATTGTTTTATTAAAAAAACTCACTTATATGATGTTGCTATGCTCATAGAGCACACTGTGGCTCAGTGGTAGAGCATTCACCTCTGGTTCCAGGAGTCCCTGGTTCGATCCCAGGTCAAGCGATGACAAATGTGAAAAATGGAGAGAACGTGACGGTACTAACTTGTGGGTCAGCAATAGTGCTTAGAACGGGGCGGGTCGGGGCGGGTTGAAGACCGACTCGATTCGACCCTTAACCCAAATTGACCGACCCGAGCAGAGTGACCCGACCCGACAACCCGATCCGAGTTGACCCGACTGACCCGACCCGACTCGATCTGACCCGACACGTTTGAGAGCACTAGTCAGCAACATGAGTTCACATTCCACCATTTGTTATTTTCAAGGGCAAGAAACTGAAAGTTGAATATCGCAATGGTATGCCACCAGGATCCGACGTGTGTATGACGGAATCAGGATGGGTGAACGAGGAGGCTTTCATGAAATGGGTGGAACATCTCCATAAACATCGAAGTCCTTGTAAAGTCATTTTAATTATGGATGGAGATTGTTCGCACACATCCCTGTCTGTAGTAGACGTGTGTGAAAAATATGATATAAAAGTGTTGTTGTTGCCACTTCACACAACACATGTTCTACAGCCACTTGATGTTCGTGTTTTTAAGCCATTAAAGGCATTTTTCAATCAGCAGGCAACAAAAAAAGTTTATTTGCGGCATTCGCATATCACAATCATTGTGTTCCGATTTACCCCACAACGATTTACCCCGGCTCGATCTATCATCTGGTACAAAGTGAAAGTTTTTGGCAAGAACTATAAAATTTAAAAACTTTTTATTACAGTCTATTAGATGAAGGTTGAGTACTTTTCGTTTAAGTAGAAGCATATTAAAATTCCAATTTGACGCTTTCTGCAAAGATGATCCGATTTTCCCCTATCTACCCTACTATAAAACAATTACTTAGGCGAGAAACATATACCAATCTGTGCTAGGCCATACCACTACATATGAAAAATTGAATCTATGCTGGTTCAGGGTAGGGCGAAGCTAGTGAGCACGTTTGATGATGCTTCGGAGCCAGTGCAAAGCGACGGTGGATATAAAGAAAAACAATTATTTGTGCAAAGATCGCGCACCAACCTGTATTAGGTGGTTACTAAGATGAGTTAAATCTATTGTCACTGTGCAGACTTACCTTGTTGTTGGAGATTTACTACTTCTTATTTCACACAATGTTGAACAATTCGAAGGTTTCGACAGATTTACGGGCAGTATAGACATTGTAAATTGTGTAACACTGCTATAAAAATGGCGTTTAGTGCACTACTTGTGTACGCTTGCATCGTTATCTCTATTATGTACTTAATTTATATTTCTATATTTTATTTTGTTCGAATGTAGGCTATATGAACATAAATGATTAACTTTCACTAATTTTGTGGTAATGAAACACTTCTAGCACCGAGAATTAAAGTGAGTACTCATAGATATGAAGAATAAATTACTTTGTAAAATACTACCAATGATTTCTGCAGTATGTAACCTTTACCTTTTTCTCACAAATACTGCTTTCCTAGATTGTGCAGATATACATCTCCGGAAGAAATAAATAATAGTATATTGTAATGCTTCAGCTCGTCTGCTTGCTTACACTGTTTTTGTTGGCTGTTATATTTGCTTCCTTTTAATTTTATCATTCAAAACTATCATTTGCAGCTTATAATGTGATAACTATGTTAATTGTTCTGTGAAATTGATATTGAATGCAGTTAATATATCCATATTCTGATTATATTTTACTTCTTTACAAGTTAGCTAACATGGTCGGAAATTTAGTCCTTCTGAATAGTTTCAAAATAGACTTCAAACTTCTTCCATATCTGCTCCAGAATGATAATATGTTGAAAGAGAGTGCCATTAACCTTTACAGTAAAAGCTTCTTATTCGCACTTCCTTCATTCGCGTTTCCACTATTCGCTGATTAAAAAAATGCGACCCAATTCCTATATTCGCGGCTAAAGATTTCTTTATTCGCGGATCTAATCAGTATGTACATACATAATAATAAAAAGGATTCCAATAGGTATCCAACCCAATATCCTTTGTAAATGCCGTCAAAAGGACTAATAAAATGTAAAATAGACCTTATTACAACTTTGCCTAAAGTATGTTGTTAAATGATATCGCCGCTGTATTGGTTCGGATTTTGACATAAGCCGCCTTCGCCGCGATCGGTGTTTTTGAGAATGTAAACAAACAGAATTAAAGCAACCTTATTACTCAATGAATAAAGTATATTTTTAAGTGAAGCCACATTATTAGACGTTCCGTCCTTTGGTAAGAACCGCTTTGCGTGTTTTATTGTTTCGTCTTTCCATTCGTTACAAAAATTGTGATCGAGTAACACGTCTCTAAAGCTGTCTTCCTAATTTATACAGTAATATCAACTAAAAAAAAAAAAAAAAAAAAAAAAATGAGAAATGAGTTTCGACACGAAAAAAAAATCTGTGTTACCGCTTAAAGTGAAAATAGAAATGCTTTATCGTTTACGCCTAGGAGAGTCGTTTGCATCCATATCAAGTTTCATCCGATGTCAATGAATCAACTGTACGATCGATAAAAAAATCCGAAGATAAAATAAGGTCGTCTGTAGCTTAACTTCACTGTCAGCGAAAATTGTTCGTGATTCAGAAAAAAAATAAAATGGAAGTGGCGTTGTCATTATGGATCGAAGCCCGCAACCAAAAAAGGGTGTCCCTGAGTGTTCCAATGGTCCGGGAGAAGGCAAAGCGTCTTTACGCTCATTTTAAAGAACCTGATGGTAGTTGTAGTGGTGAATGTACAGATGGGGGATTGTAAGCATCGGAAGGTTGGTTCAATAAATTTAAGGTAAGACAATCATTGCATAACATTAAAATCGTTGGAGAAGCTGCATCTGCAGACACTTAGCCGAAATTGCGAATGGAGTAGGACGAGATGGGTTCAAACAGATAGAATCAAGTGACATTCAGGAATTGCTTGAATCGCAAGATGAATATTTGACTGAAACCGACTTGGAGAAAATGTTAAATTCACAGCTCATTGAAGAAGAGGCTTCAACAAGCACTGGGAACGTGACATTTAATTTGAAAAAATCTTAGTGAAGGTTTAAGAATGGCAAATGAGCTTTGTGATTTCTTTATGAAAATTGATCCGTCTATGAAACGAAGTCTTATTTTTAAGAGGCAAATTGCTAATGCCACTGCTGGATATCAGTCTGAATTGAAGGAGCTTTTAAATACTGCCAAGCAAGAAAAAATTACAAAATTCTTCAAACCATTGCCTAAGCCTGAAGATAATAATTAATCAATATGGTCAAAAACTTCAATTACAGTAAATTTATTTTTTTTATATATGTATTTGTTTTTTTTTTATTTTGTCACCTAGGAATGTATCCCCTATAATCCCATATAAATTACCATTCCATATTCACTGTTTCTGTATTCGCGGCATATTTATGGAACATATACCCCGCGAATAAAGAGCTTTTACTGTATATAATTTTGTAAAAACACTAAAGTGAAAGGACTTCAAGAACTCACTGACCAATAAATAATTTGGTAATTTTGATTTAATAAATTCAAAAAGAAATCCTAATAAGCTATCTGTTCAATTTCAACTCCAGCTAACTACTTATTTCAAGTCCAGCATCTACGACTAAAGATCACACGTTTACAGTACGTTACTCCCTCCACATTCAGATCTTCTTCGTTTATCGTTATTTATTTCTATTGTTCATTCACTGATATTGTTGTTACTTACAAAGCAAACAATTGTGTTTCTATGGCTTTGTGTGCCAAGGTAAAATTACATTCTTCTTTAAATGTGAAACAAAACAAAAAGAATAAAACAGAAAACATACTATTAAGTTAATAGAAATTCTAATTAAAATGAAGTCTTCTGTGCAGTCTGTAGATTCGCTTTCAGCCAAACAGAAAATGAGAGAATATGCAATATTTAATTTAATAGACGCCGATTTGCTCGACTTCACAAATAAAGCATGCGTTATCAGAAAAAAAGAAAATATAGTCATCATTTTAACTAAAAATGGCAAAATGTTCCTCATTGATGAAGGAAAGAAGTTAAGAGAAACGTCCGACGAAGCAACAGGGATGCAAGGATTCCTCTCGTACAAAGTGCAAGAGTTGTACGGTAAAGAAATTAAGGACTTTAGGAATTCGGGACATATGCTGGCTCTTACTGAGGATGGTCAGTTGAACGTCAGCTTACTGAGAACGGAATTGGCCAACTTGTACAAGGTCACACTATCCACGTCGAGACACACACAGAAAAGGTACTTAGACTCTTCCTTAATGAAGTGGTCACCCAAATTGCATGTACTCGATGTTATTCTATAGCATTTACAGACTTTGGAAATCTTTATTAATGGGTTGAACTTGACACAGATGAATGCAAAACAATTCCTAAAATAGTTGCGTGTTTCTTGGAATACACCCAGTCTTCAGAGTGCGCCAGTAGAAGACCTACAATATACCAGATTGCTTCTGAATATGATCTTACGGTACCTCTAAGTGATACTAGTGGAGTATATTCTTCTGGACGCGAAAGTGCTTTTGGAGAAGTAAGACTTCTGCAAGTAATAGAAGAACTACAAGATAAAATAGTCATAAAAGTATGCACAGTGGAGATGTGATCATTCCGTAACTCTGGTACCAAATGGCGTTTTGTTTTCTACGAAAATAATATTATGGTGAACTTGGTATTAGTCATGCAAATTCATTTGTTTGAATTCAAGATTCAGCAGAAAATCTTATTAAGCTAGAGATCATGGCTGCAATGCGTTCATGTAATATTTAAGGTGCAATAAATAAAAGTGGTAAAGTCTTCATGTGGGGATAAATGCAGACTATATTCATTTCGGTTTCCTACAGTAACTGAACTTACATATGTTTTTCTAAATTTAGCTTCTTTCGAGATTGCAAAATTAAATAGAGATAACATTTGTACCGTTTGATACTATTGACACTGCTATGGCAATAGAAAATCAAGTTATGTTTGTCCACAAATCACATTTTACTGCACGAAGCAACAATTTTTAGATCATGTTTCGGCAGAATAGCTAATTGAAGAAATCGACTAAAAACACTATTGAGATTGATAACTGCAAATTGCACACAGACGAGAAGAGAAACACAACTCAAAAACTGTCAATTTTAATTTACTCGATATATTCGGATTCGTGTACTTGCCCTCTATCCGGCAATATAAAAATCATAGCTTTAGCTTTATTAGAAACAGAGTGAGAACGCTAGTTATAAATGTCACTGTCGCATAGCGGCAAAGTTTTGGAAAGTATTTTTGTTTAACCTATACCTTCTATTATATTTATGGCATTTCACTTTCCGAGATGTTCCTAAATATATTTTGTAAATCTTGAGAATCCTTATAAACCTTCTTAAGTATCTGTCGAAAATTTAGAAAAAAGGATATTTAAGCATAATTATGTTTTCGAACTTTTTATGGCCCTCCCTCAGGGTAGGCCTTAGATAGTGCGAGGCCAGATTGGGATCATTTTGCGGGGCCCCAGGTTTACAACTAAGTTGCACCAAGGTCTGTAGAACCAATATATATATATATATAATACGGTGTTAATGAACTAAATCCACAAACTGTAAGAGGTGATTCCTCATATCAAAGTAAGAGAAAAAGGGCATATGGACCTGTGGGGAAAAGTGCACAGTTTCAGAGTTTGGGCTGTCCAAACTCACGAAAAACCTAAATTTCAACAAGCCCTATTTCGAATTCGAGAAACTGTGGATGGTGGTCCTTATTAGCGTAAAGGAAGTCATGCATACGCAGTCCAAAACTGCACATTTCATTAATGTTCAATGGGTGTACAGAGCATTCCGTGCAGGGTGAAATTCCCAGACATGCCATCAACCGAATTTTGAGATATGCTCTGACTTTGGGATTGGCCCAAAGTAAGCATATAATAATGATAGCAGTGAACACGGAATTCTTTGGCGAGATGTCGGAAATGTTTAGGATTGTCAGCAGCACGATCTCTCGTACTCGGGAAAACGCATGGTGCGATGTTTTCTTTCACGCTTCTAAGTGAAGAAATCGTGAAATATACCGTGACGAAATACATATCATCACACGTTATTCCGAACACACACACACACAAAATGGAGCTGCCTGTTCCTAACACTTCCGCCTTCCCTCCGAAGCATTGGATGTCCATTCTTGTCAAGTTTTACATCCGGCCTACTTTGGACCCTTCTTGAAATCAGAGCTTATCTGAAACCTTTACTGAAAACATATCTGAGAATTACACCCTGTAGGGAATACACTCTACACCTATTGCTAATTGATGAAATATGCACTTTTGGATTCTGTATGCGTGACTTCATTTACACTGATAAGAACCTCCATCCACAGTTTCTGGAATTCGAAATAGGGCTTGTTGAAATTTGGCTCTTTCGCTTTTTGGACAGCCCTAGCTGTAAAACTATGCACTTTTCACCATAGGTCCATATGAATTTTTTCTCTTATTTTGATGTGAGGAATCACCTTTTACAGTTTGTCGGTATAATTCATTAACATCCTGTATACAATCTCATTGATGGTGTAGTGGGTAACGCGTGCCCCTGTGGTGTACTAAGTCTCGAGTCCGATTCCCGGGGGAGAGCACACAATTTTGTTTTCATCATCGCTCCCTGTCATTAATCATCCATCTCCTAAGAACAAATCCGGGGATATCAAATAAAAAAAATATCATTTTCATTTCATTTCACAATTTAATAGAGATTTTAAAGTCAGAATGGATGGCAATCAAAGTGTGCATTTAAATAGTATGTGAAAGTTAATAGACTAAATCAAATGTCCTGAAAACGAAAATGCAGTCAATTTCTTTGTATCATTCTCAGATTTTCAGCTATGATAATGATGGTCATCAACTGCTGACAGGAGTAAATGTAATTTGAGATAAAATGAAAGGTGTTTATGAAGGTAAATTTCAAGTTTTAATGAAAGGAATACATGTATGTGATACTAAACATTGCAAACACATCATATATATACTAGTTTATGCGTATATCGTTATTACATAGTCATATAGGGGGTGATCCGGGAAAAGCCGATAAACTTCGCATATGTATTCAGAAACTCAATGGAAGAAAAAATCTGCAACTTTCATCGAAAACGCTTAATTACGGAGATAGGGATAATAAAAGGATAAGAGGAATGACCAATTCCAGTAATTACTTTTAATTAGCTATCTCCGTAATTAAGCGTTTCCGATCAAAGTCTCAGAAAAACATTTTACTTGTATTAAGTTCCTGCACACACATGATAACTTTGTCAGTTTATCTCCGGAACACCCTGCATGTTTAATTATATACTTGATTTAAAAATAATATTAACGGCAAAGGCAGTTTCGAAGCATTCTCTTGTTTCTATGTTGTGGAGTCCTCTTTCAGGAAGAACTAACAATAATCTCTCATCATGGAAGGGTCCTGTTTCCTTTTATAACGTTTTCCTATCTGCAAAATGTTATGCTGAAAACGCTCACCCTGTTCATTGCTTATAGCTGCCAATTTTTCAGAGAAATAACTCAAATGGAAATGCAGACAGTGAATGTCTTTTACAACACATATTTCACCCATGCGCATCACATTTTTCCAAGAAGGTTCTGTAATAGTAACATGGGCGCTCGAGAGGGAAGGGCAGGGAGGGGTCCGAGACCCCTGGCTCTCGAAAATGTATTAAATTTCATAAGATTTTCATAATACAAATAAAAAATACCAAACGCAATATAGCAACTTGGGATTTGAGACCCCCTCTAGAAAAGTTACTTCGGGCGCCCGTGACTAGTAGTTATAGTTTATCTTACAAATAAATCTATCGACGTCGAAATTTAGTTTCTTGACCAACTTGGCAGAGAAGTGTGGAATATCAAGAAACGAGTGTAAACAAAATTTAAAAAGTGTCCGTCCATAAATAAAGACGGCCGCAGAGGCCAAAAACCTGATTGATCAGAATAAGCAATAAAAATGTGTTTCAAGTTTGAAAATTTCATTTTATTTGTAAAACGGGAAAAGGGATGAAAAACAAAAACAGATTAACGGACACCGTAAGGAAGTAGACATCTACATGTATTTGAGGATATGCTTATCATAGCCGCCATATTCAAGTCAGCCATCTTGTATCTCGCTCGACTTTTTTTAAAAATAGGAAGGGAGTCATGTAATATAAGAAATTCGGCTAGAATTTTACGAGAAATACAATGGTCAAGTTTATGTTTTCATAAGTTTATATTTGTAAGACATAATGAAATGTACATTCATATAAATTCATTGGTTCAAAGATTTCTTAACAACTATATCTTTTTGAAAAGAATTCATGTCTGGAAAATCTAAAGTACGCTAGTGAGAACATCGTAGGCATATACTTATGAAAGGTATAATCAGCTTGAAATTGTTATCGACTGTAGACAAAATGAAATAGTGATTAGACGATCACAAACCCTAAGGACCTGATGGAAGATGGTTGACATATTTTCCAATGGATTATTCGAGTTAGAAGACTAACCTTCAAAAGCAGCCACCTATTCAGTACGCACTAGTATACATTCGCTTTTCCTGACTTAACTTATTTTAAAGAGATACGTCCACGGGCCTTTTCGCAGGAGAGGACAAAGTTTGTCCTCTGGTTTTGTATTTTTAATATAGCTTTAATAAGAGAAAGAATATGCAAAGAAGTCGCTCTGAAGTTGATTTATATCATCTCGGTATTAACTGTAGTATCACATGACATAATCAGTAACAACACCGGGAACTTCTACTTAGTGGTGTGTTGAAAATAAAAGCGGTGTGCACCTAGAATAATGATATACATTTTTACACACATTCAAAGAAAACAATATTTTTATGCTCAGTGGTGTGTGTGTAAGGAAATTTGGGGAAGTGTTAGGAGTGTTGGGTTGTGCAGAATACTCCCTGGACATAATATCTATTTTTACAACAGACGTTGTAAATGAAGAAAAAGAAAGAAACTACCGCAGTATTAAATTCATAAAATATTTGCTTATGTCAGGAAACTTAATACAAACTATTCATTTGCTTGTTAGGAAGAGGATACCTTCCTTTGTGAAGTCCATGAATGTACCTGCGTTGAAATATGTTGCTGTGTGTACTTGACAACCGAGAGTAGTAGAGCTATCTTAACGGTACCATACCCACTTGGACGGGGGCCTCACAAGCATTGGGAGTCCCGCGAGCCGAATGACATGTATTAGGAGCAAAATTTAGTCATAGGGACCACAACATACTTCTTTCCTCTGTTGCCTAATACGCTGTTAAAACGGCACTGGAGAGTAGATTAGACTGGAGAGTAAAGTAGACTGCACTAACACGGGGCCCCCTTAGGCGCGGGGCCCTATTGGAAGCAATCAGTCCAATCGGCTTAAGGCCGGCCCTGCCCTCCCCTCACTTATCTCGTGGTTAACGCGAACGCCTTTAGCGCATGGGACCCTGGGTTCAATTTCTGTTAAGAACCTTTAAATTAGAATGTATTACGATGGTTCGATTTTCATCTTAAACTGTAGGTATACGTCGCATATAGCATCACTGACAGTGTACTGCGATTGATACTACTGGCCCTTTCTGACAGCTCAATTCACGCACGTGATCTCAATGCTGTGTTGCCAGCTTTTGTGTCAAGTATTGAACACGAAATTATTCACTGCAAATAAATATCAGTTTTATAAAATTAAATGACACAAAAGAGAACTAAAAAGAATGCTCTCAATAACCAGCAGGTCCTCTACTTAAGTTGACATTAGACTAAAACAATGTACATTTGTTTATATTCAATGAGGCAATGAGCTTAAAGGTGGAATGTTAACCATTGCAGAGCGAGAGAAATGAGCCACTCTAATTGCTCATTGCCTCATTGAACGTGCTATTGCCATAGAAACAGTTTTTGCCTGATTGTTGTGACCACGTGCAGGAAGGAAAAAGCAGAGGAAAGCAACTGTCAGATAGGAAAAGTTGTATCAAATGGACTGTAGACTCAAACCAACTAAATCTATTCATTGAGTTTATAAACAATAATAAAATTTATTAATTCTAAAAACAAAGAAATTAATTCTAAAAGGACAGTTAAACAAACATTTATTATGTGTTTAATGATATGAAGCTGATAAATAACCTTGTGGCAGGAATTTCATGGGTTCATCTTCAGGTCATTAGAATGTCACGGAAAAAGAGCTTCCAGATCCAGTTGTAATAAAGTAAGATTGAGTTTAATAAATCGCTTTAGCTGAAGCATTCCTTTTTCCTTAGTATTGTCACTTACAAATTATGGGGCGTTATGCTTCGAGCTAATCTATCTTTTGTACTACAATACACTATTTCTTTCTCTCAATATATTTTTAAAAGAGATGAACTTCCGGTGGTGAAGTATACATTAACTCCAAGTTGTCAGCTAGATAGTTGTCTAGATTTACGCCACAATTTGAAAAATCATAAGGTAATATGATGTGTTACTAAGGTATGTAGTTTTACTTCCATTTAATTGATGATTGGTATTTAACAACTACGTTTTTGAATTGACTCTGCATGAAGCAGAGCCTACCGTATAGAGTGGGATTCGAATCGCTACCCAAAGTTTGTGCTCGAGACATGCAGCCTTATTGGAAATCGAACCAGAGGACAACACATAAATAAAGAAACTCCACCATTAAGAGGTAAATTTTACATGAGAATATGTTGTATACCTTATAATAATTAATGAATATAAAAGTGTAAGTTCCCGAATTTCAGGGTTAAGAAATAGATTTCTGAGCTTTCGGCATCCATGGTCATGTTAGCCCGCACACACTCCCTGGGGAAATGGAGAGGAAGAAAGAAATGGAAAAGAAAGAAGCATTATGTTAGTTACCATCCCGGGATTGGCCTAGTATCAATGAGGAAAACAGGAAAAACATCACTCAGGATGGCTGTCCTGAAAACGCAGTATCCGAGTATCATACTGGGAATCGAACCCAGTAACACATACACCAAAGGCAAGAGCGTTAGTGACAATGATACTCGGGGCCAAAACCAAATTACAAGGAAGACCGCCCTTCATTGATTTTTAAAACAAATCTTGTTCAAATTCTACCTCTTCTTCTAAGCGTTTTTCCCCAGTTAGCTGGAGTCGGCTTTTCGAATCTTTATTCTCCACATGGTTTTATCTTGTGTCGTATCCACTATGACACCGCACTCTACATATCGTTCTTAACACAAACCTCCCCACTTCTTCTTTGACCAACACCGGGATCGATGTCCATTCAGTTCGACAGCATCCACTCGGTGAGCTACGTATTTCAAAGGTCTTCTAACATACACAAACCACTTCAGTCTACTTTCTTGCAGTTTTTCTACCACTGGTCTTACCTTTACTGTTCTCCGGATCATTTCATTCTTACTTCTGCCCTTTTTCATAACCCCACACATCCTCCGCAGCATCTTCATCTCTGAAACATGTAACTTCTGTTCCTCTCTCTTCTTCGTCGTGAAACATTCCGTTCCGTATAATGTGCCAGGTTTCACAACTGTTTCGTAGACTTTTCCTTTAAGGTCTACGGTTACACAATAATTTTACCGCTTCTGTTTATTTTCTCCAACCACTGTTAATTCTGCTGTTTACATCTTGCATTTTTCTGCAGTACTGATTCCGTTCCAAGTAATTGAATTGCCTCGTTATTTCCACATCTTCTTCGTCCAGTCGTATTTCTCTATTCTTGATTACATTTTTCCTGAAAGGACAGTGTACATATTCTGTCTTCGTTTTACTAATTTTAAATCCTTTGTTCTTCAATACTCCTTTTCAGACGTTTAATTTCTCTTGCAGTGTTGCCTTGGACCCATCAACAATACGATGCCATCCGCAATCTTTATTGAACTTCGTGAAATTTTTCGAAAATTAGTTGGAAATCTTATTCAAATTCTTTTACGAAAATGTCATGAAGTCCACTTCCCAAATTTGATGACCGATTCTCGAGAACAAAAAGGCTACATATCATAATAGTCCATAATATTGTATAGTTGCTCAAGATTACAACTGTTCTAAATTTGACCTGGACCAGATAACATCTATGGAATTCTTACCGTTGATTTTTCAGGAACAATTTAGTGAAGGCGGCAATTTCCAAAGTTTCAAATCCATACAACCAGGATGACTTAGTAACAGAGCGCTCACCTGGTGCGTGGAACTCCCGGTTTGATCCGAGCTCTCGCCAATTGGGCTTTGCAATGAAATACAATTTGCGCGGGTTTCCTTGGGATTCTACCGTTTCCTCACACTTTCATAACAATTTAGTTCATTACTATCATCATCGTCTCCGTTAGTTTCGGAATATAAACGTGAGACATTAAAATCATTAAGAAGAAAAACAAATATTAATGAAGAAAGATGTTACATTTGTAAGAAAACTTGATTCTAAACTAAGATGAGTTCTTTCTGGGTTAATAATATTATCTGTTAATTTTAATAGAAATTGTATGTTTCATATTAATTATTTCATTGCTTGCACCAACGTTGGGAAAATGATCAGAATGTATTTTACTCGTTAGTTCTTAAGAGGCAGTTCAAAATGGGCAAGTTCTACAAAATATCTTAAGTTACGTTAAACTTTTGATGAAAATACTTTATTCAGATCCCAATATCTGTGCTTTGCTTTATTTGTGCATATAATTAAGGAATGTTTATATTTATTGTATTCATTTTACTAAAATTACATGTTAGTACTTATTGTTTCATTGTTTGCACCAACGATAGAGCGCTCATCTCTGGTTCAAGGAATCCTCGATTAGATTTCAAGACATGTAGTGTTCTGAATAACTACGTGTTCATGAGTTCTTTCTGGGTTAATAGTATTATCTGTTAATTTTAATAGAAATTGTATGTTCAATATTAATTATTTCATTGCTTGCACCAACGTTGGGAAAATGATCAGAATGTATTTTACTCGTTAGTTCTTAAGAGGCAGTTCAAAATGGGCAAGTTCTACAAAATATCTTAAGTTACGTTAAACTTTTGATGAAAATACTTTATTCAGATCCCAATATCTGTGCTTTGCTTTATTTGTGCATATAATTAAGGAATGTTTATATTTATTGTATTCATTTTACTAAAATTACATGTTAGTACTTATTGTTTCATTGTTTGCACCAACGACAGAGCGCTCATCTCTGGTTCAAGGAATCCTCGATTAGATTTCAATATATGTAGTGTTCTGAATAACTACGTGTTCATGAGTTCATCTATTTCATTTCATATTGTCATTCTAGTACTTTGTGCCTGATTGTGACTTTCATTAAGCATTCGTCTCTTTCAACAAAACCTGAGATGTTAAATTACGGATTTAATATAAAGGTAACCAAGGAAGTTCTGTCGCTTTTTGTGGAGGTCTTTATTCAATTGGCTCTCACACCGTGATTTGAATGCGAATGGAGATAAGGCGAAGACCAGTTGTTTGTATTGCTATATCCAACATATTACATGGTTGTGACAGTTCAGTTACACCGGGAACTGGCGTAAGGACAGAGTAAATATGAGACCTCCAAAAAGCGTGATAAGGACGCGTATGTTGTACGAGTTTAAACTGTTGTCAAACGCCGCTGCAGAAAGGCAAAATATATGAGAGGCCTTTGGTGAGGTTGTCATAACTACTTGAACAGTGCAGCGGTGATTTAACAAGTTTAAGGACGATGACGGATCACTCTAACAGCGTTTGCACACGTCCCCGGCAATGCCGGATCCGGTTCCGACAATGCCGGCGATGGAGTCGGCGGCAATGTAATCAAATGGTAGCTGGCACACGCTTTCCGACCCGGCAAAAAAGCCGGTGGAACTCCCGGCTCCGGCAAATGCAGCCGGACTAGCCGCCGACATGTCGGTGCCGGCTCCGGCTCCGGTTTTGTCGGCGGCAATGTTTTATTATGCGTAGATGCACACGTAGCCGGCAAAGACGGAGCCGGCTTGTTGATAGGTTTCTTCAATCTAGCTACAGTGAGTGAGTGGCAAGGCGTTGTGTATTCTTGTTTCTTTTTCTGTATTTGGATTTTTTGTTTACTTCAGGTTTTTTTGTTATTTTCTTTTTTTCACATCATATGAATATATAATGAAGAATGAAATAATAAAAATGGCTGTGAGGTACCACAGATATAGTGGCTTGCTATTTACATAAATTCTCAGCAAGAGAAATTCGGATCTTGTTTGAATTATCCAACTACTGCAACGCGTAAAGTGAGTTTCACACATGTATGTATGCATATTAATTTGTTATCTTCTACAGCTGAAACTTACTTAAACGATTTAAACAAAGGGGTCGTTGGATTCGTTTTGATAGAGAATATGTCTTAGCATATAGGCCTATGAAGTCATAATTTTTAAAAAATCAACTTGGCGGAAATGAACAAAATGGAGATACGAAGAAATTATAAATCTAGGATAGTTGTCCAGCGCTTATCCTGTTAATTATGCAACCCAGTATGTACGGTATAAATATCCATCATAATCGTAGAAGTAGGCATTTTCAAGCATAACAAAGGTTGTAAATAAAATTAAAGTAAATAAAAACTACAACATAGCTACAGAAAGAACTGAAAATGCACAAACAGAACAAGAAAATTTCTATTCTTGTGGTTGCATACTGTTTTACCTTATAGATCGTAATAAAAATATGTACTCTGTCTTGTCTGGTATTTGTTCCATAGAACGATTGTATACTGAGTGAATAGGCAGCCGCAATGTTGCCTTTGTAGAGCTTATTATTATTATTATTATTATTATTATTATTATTATTATTATTATTATTATTATTATTATTATTATTATTATTATTATTATTATTATTATTTTAAATAGCTTGATCTCAGCATGTTTCAATTTTGAGAAATTTAAATAGATGTTAAAATTATGGCAACAAAAGTGAAAAAAAGAGAAAGAAACCAAAAGAAGGCCATATGCCTCGTGCGCACACATCCACACACACAAAGAGCAAATATACCTTTGTGTACTAAAGAAAAGATATTTGGGGATTTAGACGTTAATGCTCCTACGTCACTTGATTGACGTAATACAATTAACCTTGTTCTTTGCATTGAGCTATTTCTCAGATATTGAACGACCCTTCCATTTATTCAAGTCAGTCTGTAATATTACACGGCTTTTGCAAAAAAAAAAAAAAAAAAATCTGAACAGCGCTGAATATGATTACTAATTCGTTGTACTAAGAAATCGAACGTTTGTTTAGACATGCGAAAGTAATTAATAAAAAAATTTCGAATCATATGTACGCAGCTTTTCATATAATGTATAAAACGGACTCATGTTCTCTCCTTCACGTTCAAACTCAAACTACCTTTCGGCACCGGCATCACCGGGATGTGTGTGCAAAGCAGCGCCGGCACCGACATTGCCGGATCCGGCTCTGGTTTTGCCGGCTGCGTGTGCAAAGCAGCCCCGGTTCCGGTTCCGGCATTGTCGGTGCCGGATCCGGCATTGCCGGGGACGTGTGCAATATTGCTAAGGCGCACCACGTACCGGAAGACTAACACATTTGCAAAATGAAGATCTTCAGGCAGTAATTGAGGCGAACAATGACCATACATGTGACAAACTGGGACTACAATTCAATGTGAGTGGATAAACCATTTGGCGGCATCTCCATTAACTTAGAAAGCACTACAAGTTGGGTCGATGGGTCCCACATGATTTGACACCGGGTTAGTAGGCAATGCGAGCAGACACCTGTGTCTCTTTGCTGTCTCGTCTGAGGAAGGAGCCATTTCTTGACAGAGAGTTGACATACGATGATAAGTGGGTTCTGCGCAAATCTCCACAGAGCCGTCATAATTGATTAGCATCCCATGAACCGGTTCCAAAACAGCCGAAACCATCACTGCACCAGAAGAAGGTCCTTCTGTGTGTTTGGTGGACTGATCGCGGCATCGTGCATCGGGAACTGCTACCATCTTGTGAGAGCATCAATGCAAGTGTGTACTGTCAGCAGTTGAGCCCTGTACAAGAAAAACTCAAAACTCGTGGAGTCAGCACTTTTGAATAGCAAAGGGGTCCTCCTGTTACAGAACAAGCCTAAACTCCACGTGGCTAGGATGACCCGGAACAAAGTTCTGCGCCTTGGATGGGAAACACTATTGCATCCGCCATACTCCCCGAACATTGAATTGTCCGACTATCACCTGTTCCCTTCCTCGGATAATCACCTTATAGGATGCTGGTTGAAATCCCTAGTAGAGGTGAAACTGAAAAATGCACTCCTTCGCTTCACTTTCCACCAAGTTCTACCGCGATGGAGTCCATTGCCTTTCAGAATGTTAGCAGAAGGTTGACAATGGTGATGGGACTATTTTCAATCTCCATATACACCTTAGGTGACATGTCGATGTTCCAAAATGGTGGGTTAAAAAGCGACAGAACTTTCTTGATTACCTTTGTATTTGAGGTTCTTCGTGGCTATATTGTCAGTATGTGCGCCATTGATGTGAGAGGGAGAACCGAGTTAGATTCCTCCTGGAGGTCATGAAGTTCGGATCCCACGTTCATTGTAAGGACGTTAAATCGCAAATTAACCAACAATATTTTTATTTCATCAAAATTGTGATTCTCTAATAGACAAATAAATGCATGTAAAATATAAGCCTGTTTTTCTTCCTTCGACAGCAATAACTTTTGATGGCCTTCTGTACTCCAAAACATAGTAACTATTCTTTCCCTTCATAACTTAGTAAAGCAATTCAGAAGTTTAATTGTAGAAATTATATACCACATTCTTCAATTGCAACCTCTGAAATTTAATTTTATATCATGATTAGGTTCGTAGTCTTTGATATCAAGGAAATTGTATGGTATTGAAAAAGGAGAGGAACATTTTAAAAGGAACATTAACTTCAGACTGAGGATTGTTTGTCTCTCATATCTAAAAAACATTCATATCAACTCTCTCAGAAACACAAACGAAAAGCTTAAGCACTGATTGATTTGTGATGATGCTCCGATAGAAAAACGTAGAGACCAACATTGGAAAGACATTTTAGGCGAAGAGACTTGTGACGTCACGTAATTTCTTGTGATTGGCCACGTCTTCTTGAAACGAGCAAACATCGCAATGAAGTTTTCTTCACCACACGCAAAGGTTTTATAGGTGAGAGAAGTTATATCTACCGTAGTTCCCTATCCTGGAAACTGGTTAATGGTTCCAATCCATTTTCCGATAGGAGTCACATACATATATATACCTTCGGCTCGCTTAAGTGTGTGACTGAATGGGTTCACCACATGGTGGGCTCTAAAAGTCCTATCCGATCCACCTTATACGGTACGTAGCTTTCAATGTCTGTGTCTTCCACTTACATTTCTTGGTCCTCGTATTAACTTTACCACGGCTGGTTCAAGGGAATGAACTTTGGCCCGTGCATGTTCTTACACGGAAGAAGCTTATCTTTACATGTGATCAGAATCCACTGGTCGAAACCAATGAAAATAATTGGGTGTTACTTGCCCATTCTTTCTATAGATCGTAAATGGGAATCTTCCATGTGTTCTCAGAGTTGCCAAATGCCAATATCAAAAGCGAAATTTGGTTGTCGTATAAGAGGAGAAACTAGTTCCAGAAGCAATTTTAAGTGAAATCTAACTACCATAAAACAATTGAAAGTATTCATCCTGTTAGACAAACTATCAATATCAGCAGGTAAGCAATACAAAAAAAATATTATTTCATGTCTCTTTAGACCTGGTTTTCTCAAGGTGTAGTACGCGAGCTGCCGTAGGGTAGTACGCACGACTTCTATAAAATTGTACTAAAAGATTCTCTCGCTTAGGACAAATAAAGTTACGTGCTCCCAAGTCAAAGACTCATAAATCGTCCTTTCCAGAGGATGGATTTAACAGACTTCTGGTTGGTAAGGATAAATGAACATTTATTACCTGTGTAATGTAGATTTTCTTCCATTAGGTATATTCATTGCTCAACTTAAATTTATTTCAGAACTGAAGTATCATAATCAGAAATAGTATGTGGGTTCACTTAACGTTATTTCAATTTTTAAGAATGGTTATATTTTAATAAGCAATCCATTAAGTAGATTCTGAGAATAGTTGATTTTGCCAAGATATCTTAACTAGCGTGAATTGCTCGCTTCATTGGGTCAGAATAAAAAAAATTAGTAACATGTTCCATTAGTCAGTCATTTTTTACTATTACTGAATCGCTCTTTGATATCGATCAGTTTCGATCATGTTTATATATCTTCCCCTCCCCCAAGTTGCGGGGTCGAATTTGGATTTAAACGTCATTGGATGTGTCACTGTCCATCTCAGTGACACCGAAAACTATAGATCCGACACTAATATAGGTAATTTTCGATCATTTTTATATATCTTACCCCTCCCTCTCCCCTAAGTTGTACCATCAAAGTGAAATGATAAAAGCCATCCAAGGCCCGAACCTCATCTATATTGAAAATTTAATCGAGATCGCTAGGGTAGTTCAAGAGTTATTAAGTCACAAACACAGTCACTTTCATTTTCATTTATAATAGAGAACGTTCGCAAAAAATTGGTGACCACGCAGCGACCATCCGCGGTGAGCCCACTTCTGTTCTGACAATTTTACCACTAGTGGCCCACCAGCGGCAGAGACGCGACGAGATATTTGTTTCGACTCGACGAAATTCTGCCGAATGTGGCACATTAACGATAATCCTTCGACGCGTCGCTATATCAACAATCATCATTTAACGCAAGTGGGCCACTAGATATTGGTGACGTTTACGGCATGGGGAAATGGAACAGGCACAACACTTAAACGGCATAAGATCTAAACGACAGACAACCTAAAATTTCGGTCTTATGCCCATACTTTTAGCTTTTGTGCCGTTTAGGTCTTGTGAATTTTACCCTCTCAGGCGACACTTTCGCTGTTAACCTTGAAGGAGCCCCATTTATTGGCGAATGTTTCTTCAAAGGCTTCGTTTGTGTTTGCTTTGCCACAACGTCTTTAGGTCTAATTCCTTCGTTAGGGAAATCAGTTTCCCGGGATTGTTCACTAGTAGGATGTTTATAAAATGTGTGTAGTAAAAAAGAGCCGTGATGCATTCTACTCAATGCAAATGAAACGAAATTTTTGAGTTTTACGTCCCACGATTATACTGGCTAGGCTAAAGGAGACGGTGATGATCAGCAATGAATGAAATGGTGGAATGAAGAAAGTGGGAAGAAACGGGAGAACCCCGAGGAAACCCACGCACACGCACATGATGTTTGTTCACCACAAAGTTCACTATGCGGGAGCATTGTTTGAACCCGGGGCCCCATGCACCAGAGGTGAACGCTCTACCACTGAGCCACCGCGGCTCTCTACTCAATGACGGTTCATCATCTGCATCGTTTCACTAGTACCATTACAAATGTCCGTCAACCTGGCCCCACCCATGACTGCACTACTTTTAAAACATGCCAAAAATTAGTGCTCAATTAGTGCTGGCTACTTGTAATATTAAAAAAATGTTAAAAGACGTCAAAAAACAAAAAATATGCTGGGGGCTAGGTTCACACTAGCGTCACCCACTCAACCGAATGAGATGAAACATATACACAAAGCTAGTATTAAATTAGTGCTGGTGATACCACACAAAAAGAAAATTAGTGTTATTATTAGAAAGCAAAATATATTCGAAGATCTTTAATGCGGCATCATCAAAGAAAACAATCGATCCCTCATTTTCATAAAATACATAGCACAAATTTTCTTTGCATGCGGTATCATCAGCACTAACTTAAGAGTTACTTTAAGAATAGTGATAATATAATAGGGTGGGTCGTTTTGCCACTTTTTTTTCGGAACGAAATGTAATACCTGCCAAAAGTGGCCCACCCACATGGAAATTACAAGTATAGATTTTTTTTTCAAATCAGATAATATCTTCTGTGAGAACTATTGCCTCAAAGTTTCAAAATTCCACTGAAAATTACAAAAAATACCAAAATTGTTCATTATGATTAGTTACGTTAAAATAAACATATTTTTGGATTTATACATGCCAGATGCTATGAAAACTGACATTCAAGTTTCAAAATACCAGTTATATGCCCCTGCGGTGGGATAGGGGTGCCTACTTTGGGGCCGGCAAAGGGGGCAAATTCAGTACAATTAAGCGTTTCTACAGCTATTTTCGTCCTTGCCTTTTCCTTCTACTGGTGGTTCATAGTGGTAGCAGAGCATTGTTACTTTTCACCATGACACTCCCACCCCTCCACCTCACAATACTGCAACGCCCTTCTCCTGTCCCGACCTGCGTAACTCAGCGTCACTATCTGGAACGAGCCGGAACGCTTCAAATTGGGCGCCATTTCTCAAGCGCTATATTTGGTTACTGTTGCCTTCAGCTTATATGAATTGGCCGTTACAGATAATAGTTTGCTAAACACTATTTTCGCAGAAAATTCCGTATTTCTTTTTTTAAAAAGTCAATATTGTTTATTATATCACAAAAATGACTTCAGTGACAATGAAGCAGACCTTGAAGAGAAAGCAGAGGAAAGCTCTTCTGAGGAAGAGACCAAACCCAGAGACAGAACATCTAACTGAAGCTAGATTTGACTGAAACTGCTATGATTGCTCAGAGATACAATGTAAGCTAAAGGGCTGTGGCACATTGAACATGAACTGTGCTTCAGGCAGCTTTAAAGGCTGGAATTATAACCTCTCAACAATCTAGTAACATAACTCTGCTTTAATTGTGAACAGGAGCAAAATAAGGCGTGCGAAACTTAAAGTTGCTCGGAATTTAAAAGTACGTTCTAGAAATGATGATCCCATTAAACGCCTATACTTTGATGGTCGAAACGATGACACTAAAACACACGCAGGCATCGTTAGAGAAGAGCACTTATCACTTGTGGCTGAACCTAATTCTCAATGCGTTGGTGACGTGACACCATCCTCTGGCTCTGGCCATGACAAGACCACGGCTATTTTCGAGTACATCATAAACCAAATCGAAGGTGGCCTTGATGAAGTAGAGGTTCTTGGGTGTGATGGAACAAGCACTAACACTGGTTGGAAAGGAGGTATTCGTCGAAAATTAAAGGAACTAACAGGCTATTTGTCTCTTGCATTTTAATGAACTGCCTTTCCGAGCTCTCTTCACGCATATTGGCGCTAATTCAAGCCCTTATTCTTACACAGGCCTCATAGGTTCAAAACTATCTGACTGTGAAAAGCTTCCAGTGGTGTCATTCAAACCAATAAAATGTGACTTACCTCATCATAGTCAGAAGAGCTCCACACGATGGCAGTAGAACGGATAGTGAAGTTAATCACTGAAGCAGCCTCTGGAGTATGTGGCAGTGATGCTAGGAACGGGATAATCAGATCAACCTTACTTTCTAAGCAAGCTGTGTCTAAATTGCAATCAAACTCACAATTTGTGACAATTTTTCCTGACAGTGACGAATTGCATTAGTTCATCCGTCCCTATATATGGTTGGTTGGTTGGGTAGGACTGGCGCAGGAGCCCTAGGTGCAGCCACCTCCACGTGGCAGACTCTGGGACGCTTGGACAGCCTATATAACCAGGTGAGCGAGGACCTGCACAACCGCTTAAATGTACTGAATTTGCCCCCTTTTCTGGCCCCAAAGTAGGCACCCCTATCCCACCGCAGGGGCATATAACTGGCATTTTTATACTTGAATGTCAGTTTTCTAAGCAACTAACATGTATTTAACCAAAAAATGTTTACTTTAACATAACTAAAATTCATGAAGAACTTTGGTATTTTTTGTAATTTTCAGTGATATTTTGAAACTTTGAAGCAATAGTTCTCACAGAAGATATTATCCGATTTGGAAAAAAATCTATACCTGTAATGTCCATGTAGGTGGGTCACTTTTGCCAGGTATTACATTTCGTTCCGAAAAAAAAAAGTGGTAAAACGCTGCACCCTAATAATATAATAATAGGTTTTATGAGAATCGGTTGAGTGGGTGGAGCTAGCGAGAACCTATCCCCACCGAGAGATTTTTGGTTTTTGGACGTTTGTGTAACAATATATATTTTTTTAACACTACAGGTCGCCAGCATTAATTGGCCACTAATTTGTATGTATTGTGGCGTATGTTTTAAAAATAAGTGTGGGTGTGGGTGGAACCAGGTTCACGTACATCCAGCACAACACGCCAGCACCAGCAAGCTAAGACACTACACCGATAACGACACCGATTTCATGGTTCTCTCGCAACTACACAAGTAACAGCAATGTACGAATTTTGACGGATACAAAGCGTTGAACTTTCTGTATTATACTTCATGTAACGAAGTAATGTGCCCTCTGGTAGACAGAAAGAAGTTCAAGTAGTATAAGTTTCATTTTCGTCCGGTAAATGTCAGGCGGTGAATATTTGCTGCCATCTAACGGCGATATGAGGAACTTCTGCTATCTTTGCTTCAATAAAAGAAAATGGGATACGTTTTGTTACTTGTAAAGTCAGCGTTATCAGTTAAGATATAATTGAAATTATTTCGTTAACGAAGTCGACCGGGACAATCGCTCTATCTTCCTGTTGTGAGAAACAGAATTCAAAAATTCGCTTCCGTTCAAGAGTTATCGTGTGGAATAACGGACGAACAGACGTACTAACACTACAATATTGAGTTGAGTTGATTTTAGTTTAGCGTCCCTTTCAGCAGCGAGGCTATATGAGACGTGGACCTACTGATTAACGTGGAATCCGAACCACATGAGCTCCCGCCGGGAATCGAACCCGGGTCTCCCACGCCAAAGGCGCGTACGCTAACCGCTTAGCCACGGAGGAGCTCTAAACACTACAATATTATACGTCCTTCTTGCGTAATCCTAAAATAGAGGAAGCTTCATAAAGAACACAACTTTTGAAATACCCGCCATTTCTGTTCTGGTAAGTTGGCAGCACTGAAGGATACACAATTTCAATCTATTGTCTTTGTGGTTAGTAGTGGCGAAGCGCCAGATAGCGCATGACCGTAATCTGTTTTTTGTACGGGTAGGAATGCAACGGTTCACGATGATACACGTATTCACTATGACAACACGCTGTTTCATCATAAAGTGCTCCACTCCTACCCGTATAGAAAACAGATGACGATCACGCATTATTTGGCACTTCTTGACTACTAATCACAAAGACAACAGATGAAAAAAATGTAATTTTCAGTGCTACCAACTTACTAAAACAGAAATGGCGGGCGAATCAAAATAGCCCTGATGACATTTATAAATTTAAGTCTTAAAACAGATCATGCTGCTTTGATAATAAAATTGAAACTTCTAAGACGAATAGCTCGTCATAATTTGATCATCAGCCCTTCAAGGTTCTAGATTCCATTTGTGGTTATACAAGTACATTAGCATCTGAGCTTAGAAGAAGAAAGCCAAGAGCGATTCCCGGTGGAAGCTCGTGTTCCAAATTCCATTTTAAGCTCTCGGCTTACGTTTCATTTAACCTCGGGGATATGAGACTTAGACATTCCAAGTTAACGAACCATTTTTTCAAAGGCCGTATTCTTCGAACGATTGATAAGAACTTTGAGTCCTTAAGCCTGAAATAAGGATCTAAATACATATTATTTTACTTTATAAGAGGTAAATTCATGTCCAAAGTGATTGTCGCATATCTATAATTGTCTTCTTGTAAGAATATAATTTCATATGATTTTGCAGGGTACTTTTAATACTGATACTATGTGTATAATCGGGAAATGTATATTTGTGGTAAATTTCACAGGAAATTAATTATAAATACGAAAATTAGAATGAGGAAAACAAAATGTTGATAAATGGACAAGAAAATTTTATTTTTGCTTTAATGTTCTTATTTACTGCTCTTTTGACATGAAATTTGCCACATACATGTCTTTGCTGATTATACACATACTAACATTATAAGAAATACCGGATGAATTTGTTATCAAATTATATTCCTACAACAACATATTTATAGACATGCGACAATAATTTTGGACATGAGTGTACATACAATATCTGGGTATGAGTCTTTTAAAGCTCTGAATGTAGCTTGAGATAGAGATTTTAAATATTAAATATGTCTAATATAACGAAAATTGAACTTTTCTCCCTTGTGCACCATTCCTATGCGATACCTATAGTGGGTAATACCCAACTCACTTGATATTTATTATTATGTCTTTTTTGGACTAACATTCCGTGTAAGAGAACTACAAGGACATTCTTCGATGGCGACAATTCGAGAAACATTGCTCTATGTAATATTAATTTGTTTCAATCATCATCCAAATATATAAAAGATTTAAATATAAAATTTGTTAAAAATAAAAATTTTTCTATATTGTGTTACGTAAAAATGTAAATTAAAATGCGTCCATAGTTTCATATAGGACATTGTTGAACAGTAGGTATTACATTGCGGTAGCCATGGATTTAGATGAAAAGTTAAATTCATCTTATAATGACACAGTAAAACGCTTATGCGATAAAATAAAGCCTAATAGCTAAATAAGTTATATCAACGGTTATCCTATACTGATAATAGGAACAAACTTAGTAATGGAGAATCAAAATAATCCTGATGACATCCCCGGACCTTCATGGATGCAAAATGGGGCCAACGAAGGTAACCCACAGCAACCAGATGAAAGTTCTTTAGAACCACGTGACCCAAATATGGAACAAGTACCCAGCGAGGAGGAAGTGATGTCTATATTCGATTATGAATCAGTTTCGTCATCAATTCTATGGTCAATGCGACATGTTCCTCCCGTTACACCTTCAGATGTTGTCAACGTGCTAGGCACAGTAGCTACTCTAACAGGAGCTGACGCTGCCCGGGCTGTTGCGGCCATGCAAGATTGATTAGCTGGTCCATCAGCTGTTATGTCGACGGTTGGGATGCTTGTATTGTCAAGTGTGATGAATTTAGTGGAAGCGGGGGAACCAACAGGTGATACCACTGATTACACCGTCCCAATCTACGTCGGACTGGACATAGACGTGCGACCTTCAGACCAACTGGATGTGTATTGGCCGCAGATAAGGCACGAAATTGAGCGTGGGAGACGTGTCTTATACGTCAATCCTCCCGAACCCAGAAACCTAATTTGTGGCATTATATTTACAGGAGATAGATACCATTGGACTTCCATAGCGCTTGGTCTCAGTTCTCTCCTCTCCTACAACTCTTCCAGCGGACGAAATGTGGTGTTTGGTGTGTGCAGTCTGTTAGCTTCAGTGGCGTGCAGTAATCATTTTAGAGACAATTGCGAAGGCCTGGAAGATTATTCAGTGACTAACACTTCTATAGATAGAGAAATAGAAACTGACGGAGAATCAGTGGTTAGAAATTGTGCGGTGGTGGAAAGAACACATAAGAAGAAGCCGAGGCTGCTTATAGCAGTGAGTGCGGTGTTGTTGGGATCGTTCTACTTCGTCAAGCAACGCTGGATATAATCGTAATCATTTCTAGTTAGAAAGGACTAACGCTCTGTGAAATGATTTTCTTTTCCTTTAAAAGACTTCCTTACAGTGAAGAATTTGATAGAAAGGACTTCTTTTTATGAAGCATTCCCGGTACACAAACTTTAGTTTTCAATTAATAGTGAGCCAATTTTCATTCCCTGCTGCGAATCTACGATGCAGATGCAATGCAAATTGCGGTGTCGTTTATATTTCTGTTATATTATGTGTAACTTCTCAATCTCCTTTTATTTACTCACACAATAAATAACTTATAGTTTACAATTATATTATTATATCTCGTGCAAACAGTACTATATTAATTTCTGAATATATGTAAAGATCAACAAGAAATGTACGACTTCTAAATAATACATATACATAGAGAAAAAATAACAATACTACGATATTATTAATGCTTCACCAATTAAACTAGTGATTACCATTACTGTTACGCTCCTATTCAGTCGGTTTCTTTAATCTTGATTAAAATTTGTGAAAAAATCTAGAAGAAAAATATTGTCAATGAGGGCATACAATTACGTTAAATTTGACACTTCATCCAGTAAAGTGTTATATGAGACGTTCAAAGTACAGAGAAGCGGCTCTCTACACAGCGCATCATTCACATATGAACATGAATCTCTTTGCCATTCCTCAGAACATCTGTACATGTTTACAGACAAAAGTTAAAGACGCCATGATAAAAAAATTGGCAAAGGATACTATAAAAGGGAGATTTTTTTCGATTATTTTTTCAGTATGTCGCACCCACCGTTTGCAAGATTTGAGCCTACTTCCGGCTGAAGTTTCTAATTCATATATGATCAGTGTTTCAGGGACGGCGCCAGGAACGCTTGATGGGGTGGGCGGAAGGAGGCGGACCTAGTTGCTGGCTGGGCGGACAATGAAAATGAGAACTGGGCAATGTAGACATTTTTTGACAATAATTAAGTTTCAATTTTTATAGTCTTTAGTTAGCTAAGGCTCAGACTGAAATAGGGGAGGAAGAAGGATGTGGAAAACAGCTGTCTTGGCCTTATAGAAAGTACAATTTCGGCATTCGCCTAGTGGGACTGAAGAAATGCAGGACTAAGGATGGGCTGCGGGAGTTCGTGGCTATATGCTCGACCTACAGAATTCCGCGTGGCACACACACTACCTCTACTTCCAGTTAGTTTTTCTTTTTTTCTCTTTCTTTATAGCAATAATAACGGTGTGTACTGTGTAGTCGATGAAGTCCCTCCCAGCTTTAACTCCTGTCCCTCCAAGAGTGCACATGAATGCTTAAAAATAAAAGAAGGTTCTAACAACACAGGCTAACAGATAATACTCTACTTTTCGTTAATAACATAAAATACAGTACACAATAAGTACCGGTAGGTAAACTAAAACAAGAATAAAATAGGCTACTGCAAAATTTTTTATCTTTGAAGGATTTATTACAAGAAAGCAAGAGACAAATATATTCTAAATATCCTCAGAAGAAATGCTGTCGCCTTCGCTCTCTCCAGCATCTAGTTCATTTTCACTTTCTTCGAAATCGAACACTTGAAATTGCTAATCATGGTTGTCAAATGTATTTGTATACTTTGTCTTTTTTTATTATTGAAGAAGGATTATCACACGTCAACGGATTGAAAATCGTGCTTCTTTGAACACGAGGAAGACACTGAGCCTAAGAAGAAATTGCTGATAGGTTTTTTCGACATATTAGCTGAACAAGCACCGACCGCCGAGACTTCTGAACGCAACAGAGATCAACTCAACAATGCTAAATATAATAAGGGTTTTTAGAAATTTCTTTAATGCCCCACGGGTAAGACATGCGGTACATTGCTGTAAACAATTGCAAGTTGCAACCCTTTTATAAGAAGCTATCGCACCGACAAAAAGCACTACACCCCTCCTCTCTTTCTTAAATGAAACAATACACAATACTGGCCAATCCTGTCCATTATTTAGTCGACTTTTTAAAAAGCACAACCTTTTTTCTTCAGTGCAGCACATACAAACACTGGCGTTTCAATAGCACGATTTTGCGTGTGTGTGTGTGTTAAACTTTAATTCATTAAGCACGACTTTTGACATCATTGTAGTACTACAAGTATCTGTCTTAAAATCATTGTTCATGACAGAGTTAAACAGAGTCCTAGAACCTATTTCATTACAAAGTAATACCTATTGCTTTTGAAGTACACGATGTCACCTTCAGAGCCAGATTTACGTATAAGCTAAACAAGCTATAATTTAAGGCCCCAAAAAAATTTAAAGAAAAATGGCTGTAATGTCATTTCCAAATAATAAGAATAAACAAATAAGATAAAACGCACATACAACAACGGTGTTCTGTACTGTTATGTATTAATCTCTCATGAAGCAAGTAATAGACTGAAATAGTAATGTCGTCATTTCCTCCTCGTTACCATGGTGATCGCCATGTTTTTTTCTAAACAAATGCATGAATCCAAAGGAATACTGTTAAGTCTGCTTTTGATAATGACAGACAGTTAATTAGAAAATTGAAAAATATTTTGAAGACAAAGTAAAGTTAGTAAGAAAATGAACAGATTAAGAATATGGGGCCACTATTTAGAAAACTTACGAATGAAATCCAGTGATTCATGAAGTAACATCTAAGGAACCTTTCTCTACAACGACCACATCTCTACGTAACGTGATAAGATAGAAATTCCATAAGAAATGGCAGCGCCATTACCATGTAATCACGGGCGGATCCAGAGGGGGCGATCGGGGCGATCGCCCTCCCCCCAGAAGAGGAAGCTTTCTTATTTTATATATATAAATAAAACCAATCCCAAGTTTGGAGCCCCTAAAAGTAGCAGTATGACAACCCACCGCTACCCACCCCCCAGGAGTCGGTTCTGGATCCGCCCCTGCATGTAATGCATAATGAACAAAAGCAATTATACGCAGTGTAAAAGATCCGGTTTGTAAAAGCAAAGATACAAACTGACGAGCTGTCGGCACAATGAAAATAGAACAAATATACCATTTATCTACAAGGAAAAATCACTGTAGTAGTAATCGCGTCACTATAGGACACTTTTTGGCCCCTGGGTCCCTGCCTCAGGACCCATGGTCTCTGGCCGGGGTCAATGACCTAGGGGTACATAGGACCACCCCCTCTAAATTTTGGCAGGGGTACCATGGCCCACCCCTAAATTTTGGCAGGGGTACATAGGACCACCCCCCTTAAATTTTGGAAATTGCCAAATCTAAAAATTTGGTATGGTAGGGTAGGACCATAGTATGTACCTCTATCAGTATTGGGGGTCTATGTCGTTCCCTTTCATGGGTAAAAAATTGCCAAAAATTCAAATTTCGGAGGTTTTTTGACCTAATTTATCCCCTTTGATGAGGTGTTATTACCCTATATAGTTATATGGGCGTATACAGGAGTCCATTCCCTTTCATAAGACATGGGTATATTAATGCACCCCTTTAAATTTTTGGGAGGGGTACCTTGGCCCACCCCTTCAATTTTGGAAATTGCCAAATCTAAAAATTTGGTATGGTAGCCTAGGACCACAGTATGTACATCTATCAGTATTGGGGGTAAATGTTGTTCCCTTTCATGGGTAAAAAATTGCCAAAAATTCACATTTCGGAGGTTTTTGACCTAATTTATCCCCTTGGATGAGGTGTTATTACCCTATATAGTTATATGGGCGTATACAGGGGTCCATTACCTTTCATAAGACATGGGTATATTAATGCACCCATTGAAAAATTTGGGAGGGGTACCTTGGCCCACCCCTTAAATTTAGGAAATTGCCCAATTTAAACATTTGGTATTATAGTATAGGACCCTAATATGTATTATGATAAATTTGGATGGTCCACCTCGTTCCCTTTTAGGGGTACCAAATTGCCAAAATATAAACGTAAGCAATACGTAGTACCACGTCTTTGGTTTTGACTTAATTTATCCCCTTGGATGAGGTCCTATTACCTTATATGTTTATATGAGCGTATACAGGAGTCTATTACCTTTCATAAGACATGGGTAGGCCTATATTGGTGCACCCCGGGAGGGGTACCTTGGCCCACTCCTTCAATTTTAGAAATTGCCCAATTTAAACATTTGGTATAATAGTATAGAGCCCTAGTATGTATCACTATAAATTTGGGTGGTCCACCTTGTTCCCTTTCATGGGTACACAATTGCCAAATTTTAGTACAACCACTTGTTTGGTCTTTTGACCTAATTTATCACCTTTGATGAGGCGTTATTATCCTATATCGTTATATGGGCGTATACAGGGGTTCATTACCTTTCATAAGATATGGGTATATTAATGCACCCCCAGGAGGGGTACCTTGGACCACCCTTTAATTTTGGAAATTGCCCAATTTAAACATTTGGTATAATAGTATAGGACCCTAATATATATTAATGTAATTTCGTTCCCTTTTAGGGGTACAAAATTGCCAAAATATAAATGTAAGCAATACGTTGTGCCACGTGTTTCGTTTTTTTACCTAATCTATTCCATTGGATGAGGTCCTATTACCTTATACGTTATATGGTCACGTATGGGGATTCATTTCCTATCATAAGACATAGGTACATTTGTGCACCCGGGAGGGGTACTTTGACCCACCCCTTTAATTTTGGAAATTGTCCCTTTTATATGTTTGGTATTATAGTATAGGACCCTAATATAAATTACTATAAATTTTGGTGGTCCACCTCGTTCCCTTTCATGGGTACACAATTGCCAAATTTTAGTACAACCACGTGTTTGGTTTTGGCTCAATTTATCCCCTTGGATGAGGTCCTATTACCTTATATGGTTATATGGTCATGTATATATTGGTCCATTTCCTATTATAAGACATGGGTACATTGATGCACCCTTTAAATTTTTGGAAGGGGTACCATGGCCAACCCCTTAAATTTTGGAAATTTTCCAATTTGAGCATTCGGTATCATAGTACATGCCTCAACATGTATCATGATAAATTTGGGTGGTCCATCTTGTTCCCTTTCATGGGTAAAAATTGCTAAAATATAAACATAAGCAATATGTTGTACCATGTGTTTGGTTTTTGGCCCAATTTCTCCCCTTTGATGAGGTTCTATTACCGTATATGGTCATATGGTCATGTATATAGGTTCATTTCCTATCATAAGACATGGGTACATTGACGCACCCTTTAAAAATTTGGGAGGGGTATCTTGGCTCATCCACTCGGTTTTAGAAATTGTTTAATATAAGCATTTGGTATCATAGTACAGGTCTTCAATATGTACCACTATAAATTTGGATGGTCCACATCGTTCTCTTTTCATAGGTAAAGAACTACCAAAAATCAAATTTCGGAGGTTATTGACCCCTATTTAGCATGTTATATGGATATGTACAGAGGTTTATTACCTTTATATGTTTATGTTCCCTTTTAAATTTGGGAATTATTAAATAACAAAATTCGGTAAACGTTTTCTAGGACCCATTGTAGATGTTGATGTTCCTCTTATGGCCAAATATTCAAAATTTAAATGTTATTGACCGGCTTTATTATTGAATAACTACAGGATTTATTACTTTTTCATAAGACACAGGTGTATTTGTGTACCAATCTTAAATTTTGGAAGGGGTACATTTCTTATTGTCGTATCAATAATTGGTAATTGGATAGTATCTCATTCATTGGGTAAATCATTATGATCACGTGATCAGTTATTGACCTATGATGGGATTAGGAGTCCAGGACATCGGTACATTTAAACTTTGTAGGATAATTTGAGAATGCGTCATTGGTTGTGATTATTCCCGCCAAATATAAACGTAAGCAATACGATGTACCACGTGATTGACCTTGATGAGGTAGTGTACAGGGATACATAGCTAACCTTATTGAATCTTATGACTCATAGTCTTAAGGGAATACATGCTACAACACTGGCAAAGTTATTGTTGATGTAATTTGATTGGTTGATCACTATCTTTCGTGCAATCTGATTGGCTGATCACTATCTTTCGTGTAATCTGATTGGTTGCTGATTTTCAAATCTTTGCTGCATTCAGTTTTAAGTTTTGTTTAACATTTAAAAATCTTGGTTTCGTTCAACATTTTGCACTCACTGATAAATATGATTGAATTTTGTTTCAGAATTTTGTTTGAAATTTGTTTCAAATTTTTTTGTTTGAAAATTTTTTTGTTTGAAAATTTTTAATTTTTTGTTGCAAAATTTTGTTTGAAAATTTGTTGTTTAAAATTTTTTCGTTTCCAAATTTTTTGTTTAAAATTTTTTTGTTTCGAATTTTGTTTTTTCAAAATTTTGTTTGAAAATTTTTTTCGTTTTAAAATTTTGTTTGAATTTTTCGTTTCCAAATTTTTTCGTTTCAAAAATTTTGTTTCAAAGTTTGGTTGGACATTTTTAAAAGTTTGTGCACTCATTAGTAAAGAACCGGAACTGTTTAGAACTAAAACCTCTGGCAACATTGTGGTGCAATAGTACACGTCAGAACATGATAATGCAACGTCATCAGTTTTGCATCATATATAAGTATCGTTCGAGTTAGTATTCATGATAACATCATCATGGCTACTTGTCTGCAGTTTCTAAACACACGTGATGTGATTAAATCATTTACCAAGATTACTGATTTACAACAGAATGTACCTTATAGAATCTTAGCTAGCCAAATGATCCCTACAAAGTTTGGATTAAGAATCGTAGTGAAGCTTGAAAATGATAAGAATATAATTTTACCAGCAAGATATTTACCCATGGAAGCATCAAAACAAGAAGAACTGCTGCGTTTCTTAAATACTGGATCTGTATCTTTATGTTATAAAAGACTCTTGGGTCGAAGTCATCAATTTGAATTTAGTACACAGCCAGATTCGTCAGCAATTGTGATGAAATCATGAATTCAAACGTCAGCACATCAGACATAGTTGTATGAATTTGGTTGGTCAGCATGACGTCAGTAACTGTGATGAAACCATAAATTCAAATGTCAGCACATTCCTTTCCAATGACGTCAGCCGTAGTTCTATAAACCAGCAAATACAGTGTCATCCCACGAAATCATTTGAGCAAGTGCTTTTCAGGTGGAAAGATGTGTACTTCTAACGATAAAGAGTTCATCTTCGCAAGCTATTATCCAATAAATATATTTCAAACAAAACATGTGATGATTGGTATCAGTGCTAGAACATTTGAACCAGTAATTCGATTGGGCAAAGCAGAACAATTTGGTGTACAACTGACCTTTGAAGAATGGCAAATATTATGTTCACGAATCGACCAAATGAACGATTATTTTCATGATGAGCTAAATGTGACCATAGTCAAATCATTAGGCTCAAATCATGAAGTGGTGCTGCGTACAGTCCTCGAAGAGAAGATGGTGCTGTTACGTAAAAAGAGTACATTCCATGTCCCTCGCAACATGGTGTATCTAACACAAACGGAATGGAACAAATTCATCAGCGTATTTCAGTGTGTGAAACATGCAGTGGAAGTGTGCAACAAAACAAGTATATTCCTGAAAAAGTACTATTTTGAAAAATGTGTCATGCATATTGTACAACATGTATCTAGATATTGTGATGGTTGTCAACATCGTTCGTGGGTGCATACCTGTATTGATAAACAGTTTATTTCTGATCAAATGGACATTGAGTTTCCACCAATTGATATTGCAATAGACCTTAAAAGACTTCAATTGGAATTAAAATTATACGCTAAAGACAAACTAGTGCAAGAAGTTCAAAATACATTGTATCGACAATATCCAGAACCACTATCTGGTATGGATGTATGTGGAGTGTAATAAAATTATCCATTTCAATGAATTGTGTTTTTTCATTTCAAGTACCCCCCATATTCTGATGTGTACTATTGCACCACAATGTTGCCAGAGGTTTTAGTTCTAAACAGTTCCGGTTCTTTACTAATGAGTGCACAAACTTTTAAAAATGTCAAACCAAACTTTGAAACAAAATTATTGAAACGAAAAAATTTGGAAACGAAAAATTCAAACAAAATTTCAAAACGAAATAAAATTCGAAACAAAAAAATTTTAAACAAAAAAATTTGGAAACGAAAAATTTCAAACGAAAAAATTTTAAACAAAAAATTTTCAAACAAAAAATTTTCAAACATAAATTTCAAACAAAATTCTGAAACAAAAACATTCAAACACAAATTTGAAACAAGAGTTTTCAAACAAAAACTTTCAAACAAAAAATTTTCAAACTAAAAAAATTTTACGTTTCACGGTTAACCGTCAAACTTTATCCGGTTTTTAACTATTCGATTAACAAATAAAACGGTTTTGATCATATTTATCAGTGAGTGCAAAGTGTTGAACGAAACCAAGATTTTTAAATGTTAAACAAAACTTAAAACTGAATGCAGCAAAGATTTGAAAATCAGCAACCAATCAGATTGCACGAAAGATAGTGATCAGCCAATCAGATTGCACGAAAGATAGTAATCAACCAATCAAATTGCATCAACAATAACTTTGCCAGTGTTGTAGCATGTATTCCCTTAAGACTAAGAGTCATAAGAGTTTCCCACGAAGAATATCCCGTGGGAAAAAAGAGGGAAAATGACACAGGTATTAGGAAACACTCACTAACATGTGAAGCTATTGAACAGAAACATGAACTGAAGAGTCAACTACGTATTTCTGCGTTTAATATGCAATTCACACTTCATGCACAGTTCCAATATGTAAAATCAGTCAATATCTTCAGTTGAAATTATTGATATAGGGAGAAAATGACTATTTAAAACTTCAGGTGTGAACGTGAGCTTGGAGCGATATATGAGCATTACTACAGCATATTCTTTCATGAATTGTCTCGGTGGTCAAGCGTGTTTAGTAGTGTTCTTGAAAGTTTAGGGTCGGAGGGCGGCAGTTCGAATCTGCCTCCCGGCAGTTTTGATTTTTTTTCAACATATGGAAAGATTTCTTTAAATATAAAGTTCTGCTTTGAAGTGCTTGAAAAAAAATCAGATGAACTATCACGTTTCAAAGCCGGTTACATTTGTTCACCCTGTCATCATTTATATACGAAGACGCTAAAATGAGGAACGTTAACATTGTTATAATGGGAACAACTTTCTGATTTGAATACCAACCTTGAATCACACGTCCAAAATGAAAATTATTCATGTTCTGATACCTATTGTAATATACAGGTGTGTATATATAGAGAAAGAAAGAGAGAGAGAGAGAAAGTATGTGAGAGAGATAGAGTTGAGTTGATTTTGAGTTTAACGTCCCGTTCAGCAGCGAGGCTATATGAGACGTGGACCTACTGATTAACGTGGAATCCGAACCACATGAGCTCCCGCCGGGAATCGAACCCGGTGAGAGAGATAGAAAACAATATATGCTGTAATTTTAATTACAACGTAAAAAGTTATTGCAATTCATAATCTGGATTTTTACAAAGCGATTTGAACGCTTGAAGCGACTTAATATTCATAAAGCATCTTTTTCTTGAAGTGTCGCAAAGTCCGATGCTTTGTAATATGTGCCAAAGAAATAAATGCATGTTTTTAACAGGATAGTATCGTCTACCTTTTGCTTCAGTTGATGGTATAAAATAATGTTGAGTTGATTTTAACATCCCTTTCAGCATCGAGGCTATATGAGACGTTTACCTACTGATTAGCGTGAAATCCGAACCACATGAGCTCACACCGGGAATCGAACCGGGTCTCTTACGTCAAAGGTGCGTATGCTAACCGCTTAGCTACGAAGGAACTCGGTATGAAACTAGAATAGCACACATTACCCCATATTATTTCACCGAAAGATTTCTGTTTTATGATCAGTTAAAATAGTATTTCTGGACACCGTAGCGAAAAATGTATTTGCTTTTTCAAGTAGTGTACGAAAAATACAAAGAATAAACACAGTAGAAACGAAACCAAGAAATGAATTCAAAGTAAAGTGCTTTGCCTCTCTCGAATAAATCACTCAATGTATTACAAGTGCATATCTCGTGCATTTCCAGTAGAATTATTAAAACGCGCTGGCTTTATAACTTGGCTGTGTGGTCTAGTGGCTAGCATGTGTGTCTGTGGTGTACCGGGTTTGATTCCCGGTGGGAGAACTTTTGGAATTTTAAATGTTCTCGACGTATCTGTGTTTGTGTCCCTATCATTCAAGGTTACTGTAAAACGTGTATAACCGAGTAGGAAATATACAGAAAGTACTGATAAGGGGAAAGTAGACTTCGGTAAGTGAACTTTGGGGCCGCCTTTCGCGACGTAAATTAAGAAGAAAATAAGTGGGTTTAGCGAGGCGCTTGAAATTACAGTAATGATTGACGGTTCGGTTCCCAGTCCTGTTTTCTTTCAATATAAGGATATTTTATTTTTTCTAAATACAACGTTACATTTTTAACATTTGAATTGGTTATAAAAACAAAATCAGATAAACTGTCAGCTTTCAAACCTCTGTCACTTTTATTCATCATCTGTTTGTATATGAAGATGACGCTATGGAAATGCTAGCACTACCAAAGTTCAAATAGATTTCTAAGTTAATATCAAATTGAAAACACACGCCCAAAATGAGAATATATGTTTCTGCTTTATATGTATAGTTCAATTATACCAAAAAAAAATACGCTATCTCCATTCCCTTTGGCGGTAGGGGTAACTTTAAAATTTTAAAGTGGGACCCCCATTTCTTATTGGACATTTCGATTCTCCAGAAAAAAGTGACTGATTTCACCCAGAATTGAAAACAATTCCTTCACGGATGGGACTTTAATCGATACGGGAAAAGGAGGGGTAACAAAACGTTATGAAAATGTTTTTTGTCAGATCCGTGCTCTGTGGTCATACAGTTAGCATACTGGGCTGCACAGTCAGAGATCCTGATTTCAATTCCTACTAACCCTAGGGGAACACCAAATGAGTACATAACAAGTAGTGACTATTTTCATGAATAAATGCATCATATAAAAATCGCTTAAAGTTTGATACTAAGATATTATCATTATTATTATTATTATGTTACATATTACTTGAGCTTATAATTAGGAAGACCTAGGCGCAGATGGGAGGACAATATTAAGATGGATCTCGCAGAAATAGGAATACAAAGTAGAAACTGGATCCAGTTAGCTAAGGATAGAAGTCAGTGGAGAGCTTTTGTGAATGCGGCATTGAACCTCCGGGTTCCATAGGCCATAGAATTAGTTAGTTAGTTAGGAGGGTAAGTGTGCCTAAAGTCAGCCGTCTCCAGTAGTCAGCCATTTTTCAGTAAAAGGCATATTAAATAAACATACAGTAGCTTGTTATCAAACAAATAATCAACTACAACTTAAATCAGAGCTCCAGTATTCAACCTCATTTGTTCTGGCCTGGTGTCACTCCTCGTGGCAGAAAAGAAAAATTATCATTTGAGGTCTGCTAATGCAAGTGAGCAAAGTGCGCATTTTGTTAATAAAAAAGTAAGGAAGAAGCTTTACTTCAAAGTTAAGTTAAAATTATATTATTGTAAAATAGTACGAGTTATTGCTTTCTTCTATGCATGAATGTATCGTAGCTTATCAAAACTTCGTGGTTTATGATACAAAACAAGATATTGCGTAGAAATAAGGGGGGCTGACTACAAGTTGCATTTTTGATAACGTTTTCCGGTAGTCAGCCATTAGGGGCTGACTACTGGAAATGACTCTTCACTTCAATTTCCAATGGTCAGCCCTCCCATTACTTTCAACGGACGACTACTGAATACATATACTCCAGTAGTCATCCACTTATCATTCATTCAATTTAAATGACACATGACATACAACTAAGACACTTAACTAATACGTAGAAGACTTTTCTAACGATTTAATGAAAAAGTAACTGTTATGATGTCACTAATTGCATCATACAAGTATAATACAGTTATAAAGTACGGGACAAAATTAAACGATCGAAAATGCCATTAAAACTTATGACGATGTTGATCGTTTATTTTTGTCCCGTACTTTAATATCAGTCTGGTATTGTAACCATTTCAATTCTTGTATTTTTCTAGAACTGAGGGAAAAACGGTTAAGGATTTATGGTTGGTCTGAATTATTTCTCTAAAATTTAAAAAGGACAGGTAATGAGTATTTATTTTACCCTAAGCATACGCCCTACATAAGCTTTGGGGGCGCGGGCCCCCCGGCCCTAGCAGGATCGACGCCCTTGACCCTGATCATAGCTTAGTCTTTTAATCTAAGGTAGCTATGAGGAAGTAAGGGTTATCCATATCTAATTGATTTATTTTTTTAAATTACTCCGCACAATGTCGCGTTTCTGCACGTTTTTAATTCCAAGGCTGCAATTGCTCTTCAACTATAATAATAATAATAATAATAATAATAATAATAATAATAATAATAATAATAATAATAATAATAATAATAATAATAATAATAATAATAATAATAATAATAGTAATAATAATAATAATATTATTATAATTATAATTATTATTATTATTATTATTATGATTATTATTATTATTATTATTATTATTATCTGTTCTTATCTGCTCTGTTCCTAGAGTTGCCTGATTGCCGAAACAATACAGAATAATCATAAATATTTACATTCTAACTCACTATGAGCGTGAGGAAAATATGTCTAACAGTTTAAGAACGCGTGATTTAGCGTTTCTTTCAACCAGTCCAAAGACATCTACTGGAATAGACTCAGTGTCAGATGTTTTTGCAATCAGGTGCGTTGAGGATACTCTATCCAAAGAGTCTTCTTATTCTACACTAATGAACACATATAAGGCTATTGTTCTGTCCGAAGAGGATCGATCTGCTATCAGTAGATACTTGCTAGTGAAATGCTCGATATCTTAGTCCTGGAACATACCAAATTTTAGCAATTGGCCGTCTAGAGCCTACAAATATATCTTCGATATCAGAAATAGACGTTACGTCTGACTCAAATCAGGAAAACAACATATCCGTTATGGCATCTTGTACTGAAGCGACGCAAGGTGAAAGGTCTGCTTCTGTTTCTACAGTCAGTAGAGCCAGAAATAACTCCATATAATCTCAGAAGAAATTCAAAGAAAACCTTCGTAAAATACTTTCATATCATCTGGCTTTGATTACCATCTTTTCTGGCTAGCTCCTATCAAAAACAAAACTACCAAACATGTGCCCAGAGAAAAAGTTCAAAGCGCAGTATCCTTCCAAGCATGGAGAAATTATCAGATGGCAAAGAATGAAAAGAAAAGAAAACTAGAAGAGGATTGTCTAAAATGAAAGAGGGAGAGAATACAAAAGAAAGGAAAAATTTTAAGTCAAACAAAAAGAAAAGGGCTGTCAAGCCAAGTAGCACTAGTAGTTAAAAAGACGAGACGCAAGAAGCTGTTGAAATGCCGTCTAAGGCCTGAAGAAGAATTCATAAGTGATATTGAGAACGATACACTTAAATATATTGGGTGTCACTTTTGTGATCACTGGTACCACTTAATATGCACGTGCCTCAGTGTATTATCGTACGAGGAACCTGCTAAACAAGTGCTTATGTGTTCTGAATGTGCTTAATGAACTTCGTATTAAAGGGTTAATGTCATAGCTAAATATAAATATCAATGTAAATATAAATGTAAATATAAATAGGCCTATATATTAGTTTTAAATAGGCTAGTCTAGGCCGAGGCACATTTTTCTTAGTTTATGGTAAATATCATACAAGAAGTCTTTTTTCCTGTATCGCAATATATTTTCCACCAGGCCTGCTTCTAGCCACAGAGGTTTGGGGGGGCATAGATATGTTAGGGGGGGCAAGTCATTAAAAATCTCTTACACATATCTAAATTGTGTTTTTTGTGTTGAGGTCTGGAGGGGCCACGGAAAGTTTAGGAGGGCCAGGCCCCCTAGCTCCCTCTAGTTGCGGGCCTGTTTTCCACGTAGTTTTTCTTTGTAGGAACTCTGAGTGCAATACATTTGTCCCTTAATTTGCTACTGAGGAATTGATCTCTAAAATTCCATTAAAAAAGTCAATTCTATAGTGTGGCTGAGTACTGGTTAAAGTAATGGCTGACCTTTGGTTTTCATAGGCCGACTACTGTTTTTTTCAGGGTTTCTTGTATTTTCTTTTTCCTGTGTAATTATGTATAAAAGATTTCCTATGCGAGCTACACAAACGTAAAATTTAAACACTGTTCTTTTTAATGACATATGCAGTAAAAGTTATTAGTAAAAAATGATTTTTTTATACTTTAACAAAGTTGAAAATCTCCTTGAATGGTCGACTATTGGCACATTTACCCTATTACTTGAGATGCAAACTATAGTTGCAATTTTTTGAAGGAATGTTGCCTAACTGGAAAGTAGAACTTTACATATTGTTTTGTCTGTGAAACATATGCTTGTTTAGCTTTATTTGAAAGTGTTAATTTTGCCAAAAATATTCAACGTTGGAAAACCGCAATAGCATTTCCTTATAGGGGCCAAAAAAAGAGAGGTGATATTTCTAAAGGAGGCAATCGTAACAAAAACGGATAGGAGATAAACATAAATCGAAAATGTTATGTTGAAAACATTTTCATTGATTTTGTCTTCTGCCTCAGGCACTGACAAGGTCAGACAAATATTGTCTATTACGTTTAAAATTGCCTAAAGGAAAGTTGAACAGAATAGCACAGATCTTATCACTCAGTAATCAGTTGTGAAGTGCTCCCTTGTAGTCAAACAACATATATCGAAATAACGTGTTTTCTGCCTCTTAGCAAATAAAAACTACGATCTTACTAGCTCTTGGAGTAACCAACTGCGCATGTCGTTTAATAGCTTCAACTAAAAGGGGTGCTCATTCAACGTGCAACTCGTGAAAAGGGTAGAAGTCAGAAATGGCTGAGAATAGAAAAGAGCGTGTTCTTGCTTTAGTGCAAGAAGGCTATTGCGCTGCACAAGCCGCTGAAAGGTGTGGAGTTTTACCAAGAACAGCACAGAAGTGGATAAAGCGTTTTCGAGAGACTGGAGAAACTATGCGGCGCCGAGGTAGTGGTAGGCGTCGTGTGACAACACCTGAGCAGGATGCCCAGCTTGTTGCTGCTGCGCGACTTAGGCCGTGTCCAAAAGATACAAGTGTGCATTCGAAGTACGCTTATTTCCGGAACTGACGTCACCTAGTGTGCGTCAAAAGGTCCAAGTTCACAAGTCTGCGAGTGCATAGTACGTAGTGTGCGAGGATGTACACTACGTTAGCACACTTGCGTACTTAAGATGGGAGTTCTTCGTCGTAGGAACAAAAATAATGTCAAAGTGACTTAATAAAATTTTAAAAGACATATATTTAATATTTTTGTTGAGGTGAATATATTTGTGGGCTGATCTAATAATAGTTTACTTGATAAATATACAAATTAGTGATTTTACGAGTGGAATATAAAAATGTTACGCAAATAACAAACGTATTTACGTTGTGTTCTATGAATATGCAATGGAATTTAAAATAGTATAGGGAAAGCAACCAAATAGTTTCTTTAATAATGCTATAAATTCATTTGTGTTTAAATATTACATGGTTTATGTAGCTTAATTGAAATAACTATCGGTAATGGAGCTATTTGCACGTAAATGACAAATTTTAATGGCGTATGAATTAAAATGTTAAACTCTATCATAGAATAATGAATACCTAGCTTATTCATTTATATATACCTACAGCTACAGTTGCAGCTGCAAATATTAATTCGTAGGTAGATAGGCCTAATTTTCTAGTTTTGATTCTAAACAAATTCCTTTCAAAGCTACCATATTTCCTTGCACTTAAGAGACTGTAATATACCAATTACCACACATTTTGCTTTTCTGACAGCTGCCATAAAATGAAATACAGATAAAAAAATTCTTTCTCCACATTTATCAAAGATTTCACAAATTCCTCTTGGTAAGTCTTTACTTTTTTTTTTTGATTCTTTGATTCAGCGATTTAATCTTTTGGTTCCGGTTTTGAGAACTTGCCTCTTAGTTCATATATATATATATATATATATATATATATATATATATATATATATATATATATATATATATATATATAAAGTTAATAACTAGGTTCCTTTCTATACCAAAGTTTAATATTTAATACACATATTATTGCCGAGCGAGCGTTAGCGAGTGAAGGCAGGTCAGAGGCTCGCAGGGGATGTTCTTTTCAGTCTTGGTTACGAATCGGTTCATTGAACGATTCCCCAACATGACCGCCAGACAACTTCGGCACGCATCAGATTTTCCAGGCTCTCGAGATACTGCTGTACGGCGTCTTAGGGAAGCTAATCTTCATGCCCGTCGTGCTGCGGTGAAAGAATTCCTCTCGGAAGAGCATATAAGACGACGGCTTCAGTTTGCGGAAGAAAATGTGAACCGTGATCGGAGACATGTTGTCTTCACAGATGAATGCACATTTTCTTCCTCAAATAATGGCCCAGTAGTCGTGTATCGTCCGAGAGGCTCCAGGCATGATCCCAGATAGTTTTCCACAAACGTCACTGTGGACGCGTATCTGTATCTGCTTGGGGTTTCATGACATCACAGTGTCTTGGAGTACTCCATAGGGTAGAGGGGCGTCTTACAGGTGAGCAATATTTACATATCCTTCGGGATGTTATGTTGCCATCTGTGCGTTTTATCTACCCCGATGGAGTAATCCAGTTTCAGCACGACAGGTCTCCAGTTCATATGTGTCAATTAGTTCAGAATTGGCTCTCGCAGCAGGCTGATTTAGAGGTCCTAGATTGGCCACCGCGTGGAGCCGATATGAATACAATTGAGACAGTATGGGCAGAGGTCAAAAGGGTGATGAAGGAGAACTGGCCTAACCCGCCTCCATCCACAAAAAATCAACTATGGGAAATCGTTGAAAACAGCTGGGAGGAAGTCTCCCGTAGTGAACGCTTTCTCCGCAGACTTACCGAAAGTATGCCCAGAAGGCTCCAGGCAGTCATCGATGTAGAAGGTCATTGGACCTCCTATTAGACACTTATATATAAACAGCCCTTTTCAGGGCTACGTATTCCCTTCCATTCTTTTATTTTTATTTATTTTTTTTGAATGCCAATGAAAATGTATCTACGTCACTTTCACCGTTAAACAATGAAAATGAAAAAAAAAAACATAATAGCAGTGGACAAGACTCGATCGTGCGAACTTGTGTATTGTAATCTCTCACTTATCCCCTGAGCTACGAAGTAACACGTAGATTTTTTTGAAAAAGATATTAGTAGTTCATAACAACACACTCCCTTTTTATGTAATTCATGTGCCCCTTGCTGCTATCGATGGCGTGAAAACAAAATGCTACACATTACCTCATATCATTTCACCAGTAGATTGCTGTTTTCTGATCAGTTAAAACAGGATTCCTGGATATCTAAGCGAAAAATGTATTTCTTTTTCATGTATTCTACGAAAAACCTAAAGAGTAAACAAAATCGAGACAAGCAACTTTCTCGAACAAACCACTCAATGTATCAGTGTCATTGCAAACAACGTCTCGCTGATGTAATGAATAACAACATGTAGTAAAGATCATGGGGTCTTCAGATCAAATACAGCTTGTCATATGGTTCTGTTTTCTTCAGCACAATAGATTTTTTAAAAAAAATATCCAGTCATGTGAGAAAAACAAATTTTGCAGAAATATAACATTTCGTTTTGAGAGGCGTATTAGCACGAAGAAATAGTTTTATTTCTTGCAATCCAAACCGTGAAGAATGAGCTAATGAATAGCGTTTATGGGTCTTTAATAAGCACCATCCAGTGTGTTGTCGTCGGCAACGTTACGTTTATCCTTTTCTTTTTTTCTCGTTTTCGCGCATCACATTCTGTTTTTCAATGACTTCTAATGCTAAATTTTAATCCGCTGTTACTTCGTTCGTCGTTTTCACTTCCACCTACAATATTAGATTTAGGCATAGCTGACTATCCTCTAATTTGTATCGAAGTTTTGTCAAGTTTCTAGTGAACGTCAGCTAACCATTTTCTTCCAAGTACTAAGTGTATTCAAATATTTATTTCAAACGGCTGATTTGATTTCCCGTGATGATCGGACAGACAAACACGACGTCACTTTTACATATTGACCGCCTTATTTGGAACTTGCCCCATTTCCCCCTCAAAAGTGGATTTTTAAGGACAACGGAAGATGGGCTCACATATTTTAAAATAAGGTGTTTATATCCATCTGTTCCTCTTACGACATATGTGTTAATGAATCCGACTGGACCAAATGCTAAATACCGTATATTTAAAAGATAATTTCAAGTGCTTCATCCGTTTTGCTGTGAAGACAAGACACAATCTCGATGTCATCATTCTTAAATATTGAGCAAAAACGATACAAATTGCCCCTCTTCTCCATTTAGTACCGAAATTTCTAAACACGGTCGGACACGTGCACACTCGTTTTAAATAAGGAATTTATGTATCATATTTCATCTCACAAACGTGAGAGATTCTATTTTTGGCATACATTTTAACCCCCTCTCTTCTGTTTGGATACGCATTTCAATAAAAATGGCGTGACAACAACCCAGTCCGAGGTAGGTGTTAACTATGTTAATAAAATTCATTTCAGACGGTTCAGCCATTTTTCGTTATGATAAACAACGTGTTTTTAATTTATATACTATGCAAATATAGGTTAATAGTATTGTTCTGTCTTGTTATTTATTTATTTAAGTTATTTATTGATACAAAATTGAGGTGTTACATTTAATGTTTAACAATACCTAGCATTTACCATGTTATCAACCGTGAAGTAGCGAATTTTGTGTCTAATATTTATATTATATTCAATTTAATGTGTCACGCTAGTAGCAAATTAAGCATAAATGCGAAAACATTGTTCACTTTCAGTTCTCAAGAGAATTTCTTTCCTGTCTTTCTATTATTTTGTCAATAGCTTACAAAACACTGGCATCAGACTTTTGCAATTATATTTTTTAACGTTTTTTCCATAAACTCCCCTGAAAATTTAACCTGAATCGACCCTTACCGGGAATCGAACCCGAGACTACAAGAACCAAAAACACTCGCGCTAGCCACTAGACTTTTTTTAATTTTTATTCCACGTTAATTAGTAAGCCCACGTTTCATATAGCCTCGCTGTTGAAAGTGTTACGTGAATATAGACTAGACCAAAATTAATTATTGGTGTCCATTTCAGGATCACTCAGTATTATGTTTTTAAGTGTTAGAGTGTTACAAAATCCAACACTTTTCAGTGCCTTATTAAACAACTAATTTTTTTTAAAAAAACTCTTGAATGTGTATTCACGGATACAATAAGAATAAAAATCACTATTAGAAACAAACATTTGCAGTAAAAGGAAAAGCAGAAACTATTTGTGTAATAAAATTGTATATCTTTGTCAAAATATTTGTGACTTGGTGTAATCTATATTCACGTAACATTCCTCCACTAAAAACATGCTACCGAGTGATCCTGAAATGAACACCAGTAAAAAATTTTGGTCTAGTCTATATTCACATAACAAAAGGAACAAGAAACTAAAAATCAACTCAACACTACTTTTATACCACCAATAGCAGCAAGGGGCAGACGATACTATCCCGAAAAAATGCATTTATTCCTTTGACCCGCATTGCAAAGCATCGGACAATTTGCAACATCAATTACAAAAGCTTGAAGAGAAAGAATCTTTATGGACAATAAGTTTCTTACATACAATATTCAATTATAAAATGCCTACTAGTTATCTTTCTTATTTAATTTATGGGGCGCGATGGTTCACTTTTAGAGCGCTTACCTTTGGTGCATGCGGTCTCTGGTTTTATTCCGTTCAAGTAAGCTTGTGGTGGACAACATTATGTCCGTGACTTTTCTCAAAGCATTTCCTTTTCCTTCCACTTTCTCATTCCACCAATTCTTATATCATTTTCTTACTTTAATTATCTTCTCCCTTAGCCTAAAATAGCAGGATTCTAGAACACTGGTCCGTATACCAATTGAGTGGTGATGAAGAAAGCAATTAACCTGGTTAACCTGCCTTCACTCGCTATCGCTTGCTCGACATTACTATATGAATTGTGTATTGAGATTTGATAAAGAAAAGAACCAAACTGGTTACTAATCCAAATTCTCCTCTATGTGAGGACCAGCAATCTAGAACCTTCCCGACTAAAGGGCGAAATAGTGGGATGTTAAATATTTCATTTCATTTTCTAATTTAATTTAGCTCTTCCACATAATATTTTATCTGAAATAATAATAAGATATTATCAAGTGCTCGCAAAGCTGGGAGCGATCTCGGAATCTACCGTAATGTGCGGTAATCTTATTAAATATGTTTCACTACTAGATCAGTTGTTGAATGTTTCATAATGCTATACTAAATTCTATAAACATTCAAGCGAGATAAGTAAAATTGATGAGATTGACAATTTAAATCGCACAGTATTGCAAAGCTGGCGGTGTAAATATTTACTCCATTACGCAAACTCTGTTTCAAATACAACCATTATTATACAGTTCATTTTCATAAACTTGTTCTTATAGCAACTTAATCATTCCCTATTTAAATTCAATTTATAGATAATTTTGTGTTACATATCAGCTGATACTCATGCTATAAACTATACAATAAGTTAACATTCGATGTAAATAAATAAGAAATGCATAATGTTACAGATTCTGGAATTGCAATTTAATTCAATTTTAAACTGTATACATTTTCTATATGATTGTTTCATTTACTTTATAAAAATCCAGATTATGATTTACACTAACTGTTTTAATTAAAAATACAAGCTTATACAGGGTGCGGGGAAAGTCCCGGAACGGTCCAATATCTCGCGAAATATACAGATCAGCAAGACAAAAATAACACGTGTTAAACAGTTTTGAAAAATCTATCCAATGATACCAAACGCAACCCTCCATTCCCACACGGGGGGTAACTTTAAAATTTTAAATGGAAATCCCCATATTTTGTTGCACATTTGGATTCTTCAGAATAAGTAACAGTGATTTGACCCAAAATTGAAAACAGTGCCTTCACGGATAGCACTTGGATCGACACATAAAAAATGGAGGCGGCAAATCTTTATGAAAATGTGGCCTCTCAGTGTCGAGCTCTGGGCCATGCGGTTAGCGTACGGGACTGCGGCATGAAAGGTCATGAGTTCGATTTCCACGCAGAGTAAAATTTTCATGTGATTTTTTTTACCCACATAACGAATTCATACATTTTAACTTCCATAAAATAATGCATTTGTCCATGCAAGAAAATACAAATGGTGACAAAAATGGCTTATTTTTGTTGTAAATAATTTTACTACTAAGAACTACTTCATAAAGCTACTTTGCAAAACAATTATCGATATTGTATTCCATGTAACTTCATCTTCGCACACACTGTTTTCAATTTTTGATCAAATCACTATCACTTTTTCTGGAGAATCCACATATGAAATAAGAAATAGGGGTTCCCATTTAAAATTTTAAAGTTATCCCTCGTAGTCCCCAAGGAGGTAGGGATAGGTGATTGTGTTTTCTATCATTGGATAGCTTCTTTAAAACTATTTAACATGTGTTATTTTTGTTTTGGTGATATTTACAGTATACTTCGCGAGATATTGGACCGTTCCGGGAATTTTTCCGCACCCTGTATACAGTATTTTATCTCTCTCTTTCGCATTCTCACTCTCTATATTACAACTGAGTGTTGCAATAGGTATCAAGAACATGAATAATTTTCATTTTGGACGTATGGATGTGGTATTAACGTTAATAAGGATCGTTAACGTTCCACATTTTAGTGTCTTCGTATATAGCCTAATTGATGAACATAGTGAATAAATGTGACTGAGCTTTGAAAAGTGATTGTTCATCTGGTCTTGTGTTTTTAAGCACTTCAAACTAGACATTTATATTTTAAAAAATATTTCACTATATTGAAAAAAAAAAAAAAGCGTTCCGCACTCAGGCTCCAACTGCTACCCTTCGGCTCTAGAATTTCAACAGCATTGCTAAACCCGCTTGGCCACGCAGGCATGTTACGAAATAACGCGTTCTGATATTAGAAATAGACTCGCTCCAAGCGCAGGTTTACACTTGGAGTTTTAAATAACCATTTTCTGTTTTTTTCAGTAATTTCAACTGAAGATATTGATTGATTTCCCATATTGGAACATCACGTGAAGTGTGAATTGTATGTTCATCTCAAAAATACATTATTTTCTGTTCCTTCAATTTTACGTATTTGTGAGTGCTCTTAATAACTGTGCACTGTATGGAGTGAATTTCCCTCGGGATATTCTTCGCGTAATTATCTGACAGACTAAAGTTTCATAACAATCACAGTTTTTTGCTTATAATTTTCTTATTTTGCTTTATTTTTTCACAAAAATCATAAATAATTATTCATTACTACACTGCTTTGTTAAGGAAAGCACAAAGAAGCGATAATATATTAAGAAAACTGAGTTATTAATGAAAATGTGGATGTTACAGTATATGCGAACTTTTTTTTGCGGATGACGATACATCGTATTGCTTACGTTTATATCTGGCTGTAATAATCAATACCAGTGACGCATTCTCAAATTATCCTACAAAGTTTAAATGTACCAATGTCCTGGACTCCTAATCCCATCATAGGTCAATAACTGATCACGTGATCATAATGATTTACCCAATGAATGAGATACTATCCAATTTTAAGAACAATTACCAATTATTGATATGACAATAAGAAATGTACCCCTCCCAAAATTTAAGATTGGTACACAAATACACCTGTGTCTTATGAAAAAGTAATAAATCCTGTAGTTATTCAATAATAAAGCCGGTCAATAACCTTTAAATTTTGAATATTTGGCCATAAGAGGAACACCAATGGGACCTAGAAAACGTTTACCAAATTATGTTATTTTATAATTCCCAAATTTAAAAGAGAACATAAACATATAAAGGTAATAAACCATATAACGTGCTAAATACTTATCAAAGGGCCAATAACCTCCGAAATTTGATTTTTGGTAGTTCTTTACCCATGAAAGGGAACGATGTGGACCATCAAAATTTATAGTGGTACATATTGAAGACCTGTACGAAGATACCAAATGCTTATATTAAACAATTTCTAAAACTGAGTGGATGAGTCAAGATACCCCTCCCAAATTTTTAAAGGGTCCATCAATGTACTCATGTCTTATGATAGGAAATGAACCTATATACATGACCATATGACCATATACGGTATAAGACCGCATCAAACGGGATAAATTGGGCCAAAAACCAAACACGTGATACAACATATTGCTTATGTTTATATTTTGGCAATTTTTTTTTTACTCATGAAAGGGAACAAGATGGACCACCCAAATTTATCATGATACATATTGAGGTCATGTACTATGATAGCGAATGCTTAAATTGAAAAATTTCCAAAATTTAAGGGATTGGCTATGGTACCCCTCCCGGGGTGCATCAATGTACCTATGTCTTATGATAGAAAATGGACCCCTATACATGACCATATAATCATATTAGGTAATAGGACCTCATCCAAGTGAATAAATTAGGTCAAAAACGAAACACGTGGTTGTACTAAAATTTGGCAATTTCGTACCCATGAAAGGGAACGAGATGGACCACCCAAATTTATAGTAATATATATTAGGGTCTTATACTATTATACCAAATGTTTAAATTGGGCAATTTAAAAAATAAAGAGGTGGGCCCAGGTACCCTTCCCAAATTTTTAAAGGGTGCATCAATATACCCATGTCTTATAATAGGGAATGGACCAATATACATAACCATATAATCATATAAGGTAATAGGACCTCATCCAAGGGGATAACTTAGGTCAAAACCAAACACGTGGAACAACGTATTGCTTACGTTTATATTTTGGCAATTTTGTACCCCTAAAAGGGAACGAGGTGGACCACCCAAATTTATCATAATACATGTTAGGGTCCAGTACTATAATACCAAATATATAAAATGAGCAATTTCTAAAATTTAAGGGGTGGGCCAAGGTACCCCTCACAAATTTTTAAAGGAGTGCACAAATGTACCTATGGCTTATGATAGGGAATAGACCCCTATACATAACCATATAACCATATAAGGTAATAGGACCTCATCCAAGGGGATAACTTAGGTCAAAACCAAACACGTGGAACAACGTATTGCTTACGTTTATATTTTGGCAATTTTGTACCCCTAAAAGGGAACGAGGTGGACCACCCAAATTTATCATAATACATGTTAGGGTCCAGTACTATAATACCACATATATAAAATGAGCAATTTCTAAAATTTAAGGGGTGGGCCAAAGGACCCCTCCCGGAGTGCACAAATGTACCTATGTCTTATGATAGGGAATAGACCCCTATACATAACCATATAAGGTAATAGAACCTCATCCAAGAGGATAAATTGGCCCAAAAGAACAAACACGTGGTACAACGTATTGCTTACGTTTATATTTTGGCAATTTTGTACCCCTAGAAGGGAACGAGGTGGACCACCCAAATTTATTATAATACATGTTAGGGTCCAGTACTATAATACCAAATATATAAAATGAGCAATTTCCAAAATTTAAGGGGTGGGCCAAAGTACCCCTCCCGGGGTGCACAAATATACCCATATCTTATGAAAGGTAATGGACCCCTATACATGACCATATAACTATATAGAATAATAACACCTCATCAAAGGGGATAAAATCGACCAAAAACCAAACACGTGGTACTACGTATTGCTTACGTTTATATTTTGGCAATTTCTTACCCCTAGAAGGAAACGAGGTGGACCACCCAAATTTATCATAATACATATTAGGGTCCTGTACTATAATACCAAATTTATAAAATGAGCAATTTCCAAAATTTAAGGGGTGGGCCAAGGTACCCCTCCCAAATTTTTCAAGGGATGCATTAATATACCCATGTCTTATGAAAGGGAATGGACCCCTGTATACGTCCATATAACCATATAGGGTAATAACACCTCATCAAAGGGGATAAATTAGGTCAAAAACCCCCGAAATTTGACTTTTTGGCAATTTTTTACCCATGAAAGGGAACGACATAGACCCCCAATACGGATAGAGGTACATACTGTGGTCCTAGGCTACCATACCAAATTTTTAGATTTGGCAATTTCCAAAATTTAAGGGGGCTGGTCCTATGTACCCCTGCCAAAATTTAGGGGGTGGGCCAAGGTACCCCTGCCAAAATTTAGAGGGGGTGGTCCTATGTACCCCTAGGTCATTGACCCCGGCCAGGGACCATGGGTCCTGAGGCAGGGACCCAGGGGCCAAAAAGTGTCCTATAGTGACGCGATTACTACTACTGTCCAGTTTGAAAATAATGTTAATTATGTTGGCGCATTCAGATTTCTTACACCCACTCTTTAAAATATGAATGCATAGTTACATTGGATAAAAAATAAAGAAACAAACAATCAAAACAAAAAAGGACACTAAGTTTGTAGCCATATGCGTCCTGAGAATTTTCAATCTGGAGCAATTTCTGATCGGCTGTTTTAAACACTAATTCTGTAGGTCTACACATATGCAATGTAATGAGTGATACTAATGGTACTAAATAAAGATTTCCCAGAATTATTTAAATTTAATATCCAATAATAAGCAACAAATACACAAAATCTGCGATATCAAGGGAAACATTTCGGTTTCAACGCTTGTCATATTTTATCACATTATTTACCAAATTGCCTGCTTTTCCTATCTTTTTGTAGTTTCATTCATTGGATTTTTTTGTTTTTTACATATACATATGTTTCTTTTAATCTAATGTTTGTAATCGAGAAGTAAATACGTCAATGTTTTCGCTTTGTACTTACGTTCTTAGGCCATGTTGTTTGGAAAATAAAACTGCGATCACTATGGCAACGAGAAGGATGTGACGTCACACTATTTCAGTCTATAGGGCCCTGTTTTCCAACCCGCCTGCAATGGTATTTCTGCTGCCCAGCCCCGCTTATAATGGAACCCTCGTTTCCCAGCTCCGCTTGTAATGGGGGTCTTGTTTCAGAGCCCCATTTGTAATGGGGACCCTGTTTTCCAGCCATTACACTTAGCTACTTTAATGAGACTTCATAGCATAAGTGATACAGTATCTTGTATGTGGGTAAAACTCTCGTGCTACCCTTTCACGTAATATTTGGAAAGAGATTGAGTCTGGTAACAGTGGATACATAAGAAAAAGGCATGAAACGACAAGCTCGCGAAATAATAGTATAATATAACTTAATTACAGTCCTAAGCGGCAATAATCTTTATATCGCGAAATTATAGATATTTCACTTTACGTAAGTATGAAAAGTAGTGTGCAGAAGTATTTCATAACTTTCAGAACTTGGCACTGATTTCCATAGTGATCTATAGAGTTGAGTTGATTTTGAGTTTAACGTCCCTTTCAGCAGCGAGGCTATATGAGACGGGACCTACTGATTAACGTGGAATCCGAACCACATGGGCTTCCGCCGGGAATCGAACCCGGGTCTCTCACGCCAAAGGTGTGTACGCTAACCGCTTAGCCACGGAGGAGCTCATATAGTGATCTATAGAGTTGATTTTGAGTTTTACGTCCCGGTCAGCAGCGAGGCTATATGAGACGTGGACCTACTAATTAACGTGGAATCCGAACCACATGAGCTCCCGCCGGGAATCGAACCCGGGCCTCCCACGCCAAAGGCGCGTACTAGTGATCTATAGAGTGCAATAATGGATCACTAAAGGCAGGGGCGGATCCAGGGGGCGGTCTCCCCCAGAATTGAATATTTTTTTTTTTTAATTTTAAAAATAAAACCTATCCTAAGAATGTTCACCTTTGTATTATACACGTAAAATAAAACCTATTGATTTCTAACGACTGCTTCCTCCAACATTCAGAATGGATCCGCCCCTGACTAAAGGAAAGAATAGAAGCACGAATCATAGTGATTTCATCCATTTGTTCTAGGCATATGAGTCGTTCGTTTGTATATATTAACAGTATTTTATATATTGTTACGTTCAGAACTGCCCGAATTTACCTTGTGTAAGTTAGTATGCAGCAGGCTGAATGCATTAGGTTATCGGCACTAGTTACTACATAACAAGGCAAGGTACCAACATCTTTTCACGTCGCAGTAAAATTATGTTACCTACATTTATAGCTTTTATAATAATTTTATTGCAACAATTAGGTTTTTTAACGATATTTTTATGATTTTTCAGCCAGAGACATATCTAACCAGAGGCCAGAGAGGTCTAAGCCCCCAGTTTTTTGAGTAACAAAAATAATTGATGACATTACTTATATATTTTTGAAAGTTTATAGTAAACTCATGATATATGTATCATAATCTGGGTTTTACTGCCCCTCCTCCAGTTTTAACGTTCTAGATTCGCCTCTGCTTCCAGCGAATTCGTGTCGTATTACACCTTATGTAATCTTCGAGGGTTGCATTCCATTTTGAGTTACTCTAGTACCCTGATCTGGAAAACCCTCACACGATTAGTTGAGCTTCAGGCAGTAATTACCAACCCTGGATAATATTCAGACTGTATTTACTTACACGGATCCCTGAAACCTTTCAAACTTTACCCAACTGAATAGAAACAACTTGAAATGAGAAATGTTGCGACCTCCACATATTGTAGAAGCATGGCGTGGAGCGTTGATCATAGTTGGTGCAAAAAGAAAACAGAGAAGATCGGCAAGGGGCTTTATTGGGACCAAATTAAACTACCGCTAATTTTACAAATTTTACAGTTTTTCTGTAAAGTCTTCAAAACAGTAAGTTAAGTTAACGAAATATATATATGAAAACGTATTTAAATATGTATTAGGCCCATAAATTACCATATAGCATATATTCAAACAAAAAAGGCGAAATCTTGTCGCTGAAAAAGAAAGCTAGAAAATTATCTTCAATAGCTTAGGGCTCCATCAAATCTAAATCCGGCACTGGTCACCTTCATTATTCTACTTCTGTTGGGGTGGGCGGTTGCCCACCCCCGCCCACCCTTAACGCCGTCCCTGCAATGTTTTCTTTCTCCTTGCGGAGTATGTAATAAGCAAATACATTATATACACAATTAATTATAATGTCAGTTATTTATGGTAGTCATTGGGCAAAATACTCCAAAAATAAATATTCATCTTAGACTGGAGAAATGGTTATCCTTTCTCTTTCAGTATCATTTGTCGATGAAACAAACGCCTGAGACATATACAACCCCTATATACAACTATGTGGTGTTGGAATGTATAAAGCGTAAGATATGATCCTTTAGTTTTTTTCTTTTTTTAAAAATTTCAACACTTCCAGTTTACACGTAAAAATGTAATAAAGAAATAATGACCATGTTCTTTCTTTTTAAATACTCAATTAGAACTGGACAATCTACGCAAAATTTGCAATCGATCAGTGAAAACGTCATATTTCTAGAGCCTGTAGTTTCCGAGATCTCATTGTCGAAAGGATTGGCCACAAACGTATAAACGTCCAGAAACGTATAATTTAAAAGAATTCCAAAGATGACAGCACGATTCATTTGCATTGATTTTGGATAAGGCTTATTAAAATACAAAGGCTTTGAACAATAATTTTAAAGCATAAACTTTATGAAAAAGATCTATTTAAATAATTTAATAATTTATTTAAAGTACACATACTTAAAATGTTTGTCTTTGTTAAACATGAAATTACATAAAACCGTAAATGAAAGATTTGAAAGCCACGCGTTGATTTAAAGATTGGAGCTCACGCGTTTTTAATTGCTATTGTAGCATTTTAATAGATAGATAGATAGAATAGATATATTAAAGATATATAAAGCAACTAAAATATAATTACTTGATTATAAATTAAGTCAATAAACGTGTAATTTTCTCCTTAGGATAAAGAAATCACGCTTTTCCAGAATAACTACTGGTATAGTAATATTCTGTATACTAAATATGATACATGAGTTTAAGAGTTTGTGAACATCTACTTTTTCTTTTTTCTTTTCTTTTCTTTTTCTTTTTTTCTTTCTTTCTTTTTTTTTTTTACATCCAAAGGCCATCTCGCTTTCTAGGGCTTAACCCTTTACCATATTTTTAGTGTGGGTTTAGGGTTTAGAACATTCAACTACAATACTAGACATTCAGTCACCCATCTTCTAGATCTAGGAAATTAGTCTTGTTATTTTTGCACCAGTAAGTGTAAGAATCCCCATACTTTGCTATGAAACAAAATATCAAATGTGCTAGAAATCAGTCACTCCGCAGCAGTTCGCTATGATGTAGTATTTAAATTTATTAAATAAGTAAGTTCCAGCTTCTTACTAAGCAAATCGAAAGCCAAAAAAGAGATACCCTGCGATTATCCTCAGAAATTCTACTGTGATATACCATCTGATGAGAAGAAGAGAGATTTGTCACGTATGTGTGAGAGAAGTAGAAAATAGTGTGAAAGCAGTGTGACAAGTCTCTTACTTAAAAATAGACGAGATTGTCTCCACTTTATGGGAGAGGTAAACTTTCCTTATTATTTTAGATGTAATAAATTGTGTTTTTTCAATGCACGAATCTAGAAAGAATATTTAAAATGTTGGTTAAATGCGCAAGATATAATATTGAGAATTCAAAAGATAGGGGAGCACGTTCGTTAGATTTTACATGTAATGACGCAATATCCCTTTCGGGTGAGTTATTAATTCAATCTCGGAGCAAAAAAGAATGTTACATATGTGACCTCAAAACCTCATTCCTTCTAATTACACGCTGGAATTTTTACAAAACAAATTTCTTTAGTTTAATGTACCACGGTTATGCTCTTTGGGATAAAGGAAACGCATCATTAATGAAAGTGAATCATTATAAAATTAAATTATGTGTTCTCTCCCAGAGATGGAGTGAGTCAGGGGTTTTGGGTCAAGTGGGTTATGATTTGTGAATGATCAGTGGGTCGTGGGTCAACAGGACGTAACTTTGCATCCCACCACCCACCGTGACCCACTCTGATTCACTACGACTCTCAGATATGCCCACTCTTGTCAATGCATTGTAGACAGCATCTGAACACTGTTAAATTTGTCTATGTTTTACTTTCAAGGCCTCTATTTTTCTTCGGGGCCGCGGTGGCTTAGTGGTAGAGCGTTCACCTCTGGTGCTAGGGGTCTCGGGTTCAAACCCTGCTCCCGACAAATGAACTTTGTGGTGGTCAAACACCGTGTGCGTGGGTTTTCTTGGGGTTCTCCCGTTTCCTCGAACTTTCTTCATTCCACCATTCATTTCATTCATTACTCATCATCACCGTCTCCTTTAGCCTAACCGGCATAACCGTGGGACGTAAAACTGAAAAATTTAATTTCTTTTTCCCATTTTTCTTCCTTTTTCATTCGTTTCTATATACTTACCTGAGATGAGTATATCTAAGTGCAAAAAGAACTTTAGGCACTCTTAGATATTTATATTTGTAATTGTAATAATAACAATAGTTCTTACTACTTTACACTCGAAACAGTCCAATTTTACATTGTTTTCCTTTCTTTACGTTGGTCTACTTTACCTTGATTTGAGATTTTCAAATTTCATCCTATTTTCCACTCTGACGTATCTGTAATTCGAAAAGCAAATAAATATATATGATAATTAAATTGAAATTCATCCCAACATAGCCCATAACAAACGCTTGACAATTTTATATCGTAAAGGTCAGATCTACCGGTATTGTAACACAGATGGGTGCTTGAGCAATTGACGGTAGAATTCAAAGTCTGATTAATGATAATTGCTCAGTCTTGTTTTATTACAAATGTAAACTCTTTAGTCAGTGGAGAGACAGGCGTGGGTCATTAGTCAGAATTGATGACTATGGGTTTTGGTGGGTGGTGGTTCGGAGAGGATCGTTGTGTGTCAAAGGGGAACACAGTGTGTCGTGGGTCATAGAAGGTCATGGTGGGTCTTGGGTCAGTGGGTCATGGGTGAAGATTTTATTGACCCACGCCATCTGTGTCTCTCCCACCGGAAATCAGACCAAAGAGAATGTGCGCCCAAGGTACACACGCTAGCAACGGTGACGTTAGGGTGTGGAAGGTCCGGGTTCGATTCCTGGCGCGGTTCATGTGTCTCGGATTCTACGTCAATCAGTAGGTGCCGTCTCATATAGTCTCGCTGCTGAAAGGGACGTAAAACTAAGAATCAACTCTACTCAACTAGCAACGGTGAGGGATTACGCACTAGAAAGACATTATAATTAGATTAATTTTACAAAATAAAGGACGCCTTTAATTAAACGGTTGACTATACTGCCTCATATGTCAAAGTTGTCTTTTATGTAAAATATCTTAACAGTTAAAACTGTCACGTGTACACTACACGAAGGAGTTTGGTTTCTACGGTGTGTTATTTTCTTAATTGATATTGAAATCGGAAATGGTATCAGATTTTTACTACTTCCGGTTTCAATAGAGATATTCGAGTTGATCTGGAATGTATTGTTAGAACGCTTAATTGATTGTAAAATAAAACGCTTCTCGGTATCTGTTACAATATTTACTCTATAGTGTTCAACGTCGAAACTGGAAATTATTAATTTTTACCATTTCTGTTTTGACTATTACTTCTATCTATTCGATTTCCAGGTTTTGAGCTTCTACCTGGAGGTATATCCTGACAAAAATTGATGTTCGTTTATCAAGTAACTTGAGTTTTTTTGTCTCCCGGACAAACAGACAGAGTAAAAGGGTTTTGGTAAGTCAAAGTCGATAAAAATGAGACCTGTAGAATATAAAACAGGAATATTACTTCTGGGAGAAACTTTGAATATCTGGGGATTTTCCGTCTGTGGCAATCTCTCAGATTCATCACTACAATCCAATAACAGAATGTGCAAGCGGTGATTCCCAACTGTGTTATCTGTAAGGTCATGGTTGTGTTGGTAACATTATCATAAACCACATGAACGGAACCAGAAGTAGACATAAAATCTCAACTTGATAAAGCAAATGATGACGGGCAGAGAGAAAATACCGATGTCGTAGCCAATAGTTTTACAGATAACCGTAGATTCATAACAACTCGTAAACTGACCATACTTATTTTATGTCATTTTTCTGTCTCGTTCTTTGTCCCTTAGCTCTATCTCATTCTCACTGGCGTCTCTTAAGTCGGGTGAATATTGGCCAGCCAAAAAGAAGCAGAAAGGATAGAGAGACAAAGGTCTAGATGTATTGACTACGTTCCTCAGTCAGAATGTTGGAAAGGTCTTTATCGATGTCGTAGCCAATAGTTTTACAGATAACCGTAGATTCATAACAACTCGTAAACTGACAATACTTATTTTATGTCATTTTTCTATCTCGTTCTTTGTCCCTTACCTCTATCTCATTCTCACGGGCGTCTCTTAAGTCGGGTGAATATTGGCCAGCCAAAAAGAAGCAGAAAGGATAGAGAGACAAAGGTCTAGATGTATTGACTACGTTCCTCAGTCAGAATGTTGGAAAGGTCTTTATCGATGTCGTAGCCAATAGTTTTACAGATAACCGTAGATTCATAACAACTCGTAAACTGACAATACTTATTTTATGGTATTTTTCTATCTCGTTCTTTGTCCCTTACCTCTATCTCATTCTCACTGGCGTCTCTTAAGTCGGGTGAATATTGGCCAGCCAAAAAGAAGCAGAAAGGATAGAGAGACAAAGGTCTAGATGTATTGACTACGTTCCTCAGTCAGAATGTTGGAAAGGTCTTTATCGATGTCGTAGCCAATAGTTTTACAGATAACCGTAGATTCATAACAACTCGTAAACTGACAATACTTATTTTATGTCATTTTTCCATCTCGTTCTTTGTCCCTTACCTCTATCTCATTCTCACTGGCGTCTCTTAAGTCGGGTGAATATTGGCCAGCCAAAAAGAAGCAGAAAGGATAGAGAGACAAAGGTCTAGATGTATTGACTACGTTCCTCAGTCAGAATGTTGGAAAGGTCTTTATCGATGTCGTAGCCAATAGTTTTACAGATAACCGTAGATTCATAACAACTCGTAAACTGACAATACTTATTTTATGTCATTTTTCTATCTCGTTCTTTGTCCCTTACCTCTATCTCATTCTCACGGGCGTCTCTTAAGTCGGGTGAATATTGGCCAGCCAAAAAGAAGCAGAAAGGATAGAGAGACAAAGGTCTAGATGTATTGACTACGTTCCTCAGTCAGAATGTTGGAAAGGTCTTTATCGATGTCGTAGCCAATAGTTTTACAGATAACCGTAGATTCATAACAACTCGTAAACTGACAATACTTATTTTATGTCATTTTTCTATCTCGTTCTTTGTCCCTTACCTCTATCTCATTCTCACGGGCGTCTCTTAAGTCGGGTGAATATTGGCCAGCCAAAAAGAAGCAGAAAGGATAGAGAGACAAAGGTCTAGATGTATTGACTACGTTCCTCAGTCAGAATGTTGGAAAGGTCTTTATCGATGTCGTAGCCAATAGTTTTACAGATAACCGTAGATTCATAACAACTCGTAAACTGACAATACTTATTTTATGTCATTTTTCCATCTCGTTCTTTGTCCCTTACCTCTATCTCATTCTCACGGGCGTCTCTTAAGTCGGGTGAATATTGGCCAGCCAAAAAGAAGCAGAAAGGATAGAGAGACAAAGGTCTAGATGTATTGACTACGTTCCTCAGTCAGAATGTTGGAAAGGTCTTTATCGAGGCACGTGCACGAGTGAATATGTGCTCCTAGGCTTTACGCCATTGCTGATAGTACTAAAACTGGCTCGACTGTCCTTTCTTCTGGCGAATATCTATGCTGCCAGCCCTATATTGCGAAAGTGTGTTCCTACGTCACACAACTGCCAGTTGAAACTAGTGGTGAGCACACAAACTGGGTTTTCGGTTTCCGGTTTATAGGAAAACCGAAATCGGTTTCCGAAAACTTTCAAAAAACAGTTTTTTCTCCGAAACCGGTTTTCTCTAAAACCAATTCAGTTTTCCACCGAATATGATTTCGTTTTTCTTCGAAACCAGTTCCGGTTTTCTCCAAAAACGATTCAGCTTTTCTACGAAACCAGTTTTAGTTTTTCCAAAACTGGTTCTATTATTTGATCAGAATAGTGTTTCATTGTTCTCCGGAAACCGATTCCGTTTCCACTGAAATAGTTTTATGTGTTCGGTGAAAGCCGAACCGGTTTTGGAGAAAACTGAAAAGCACTTTCGGTGAAAAACCGAACCGGTTTTTGGAGAAAACCGGAACCGAATTCGGTGCAAAAACCGAAACTGGTTTCTGTGAGAAACCGAACCGTTTTTTAGAAAACCGAAATGTCAGTTTTTCGGATTTCGGTTTTTCTAGAAACCGGTTTTCAGTTTGTATAAAAACCAGTTTTGTCCATCCCTAGTTGAAACTGACTGATCTAGCAGAATCGTTGTTCTGATCCGTATAATATTTTTTTAATATAGCTGAGTTTCGACTTTTAAAATATGGAAGTCAACGCTGAAACCTTTTGTAATAGACGATAAGGTCACAGATATATCCATATCTGAAGAAATTATTCGGTTCTCCTTACAATTATTATTACATAGAAATGAAAATTGCAACTGGAAGTCGTTCTAGACTTTTTTTTTACTTCCGGTTTGTGTAAAAGAACAAGAGCTGAAACCGAATCTACTTTCTAGATTCAGAATTACTCTCAACAAATCGTTTATCGTCTAATACTCCCATTCTCGCTATATGAAAATCAATATCATGATCTGAAACGCTAATAGGTTTTTACCATTTCTGGTTGCAATCGAATCATATAGTAGAGACGGAATCAATTCTTGTAATACTGTTTTCCTATTAAAATTACTTCTCGCCACCTATATCCGTTTATTTACTATGGCAATCGATTTTGAAACCAGATATTGTAAATATTCATCACTTCCGGTTTGGATAGAAACATAAAAATCTAGATTAAAGTTACGCTTTGGACATTGAATCCATTTTAGAAAGCTCTTTCTCGCTATCACTTGTTGATTTACTCAATGGATTCACTCAGTATTGAAATTGGAAGTAATAGTATATTTCTGCCACTTCCGGTTTTAGTAAAGAAATACAGGAGGAGATGGAATGTATCCTTAAAAATGAAATAAAATGAAATCTTTCAGTTTAACGTCCCACGATTACATCCTTCAAGCTAAGAAAAACGGATGGCTAAGGCAAGTGAATGATGATGAAATAATTGGTAGGATCAGAATGTGGGAGGAAACGGGAGTACGTCGAGAAAACCCACGCATACGTTCTTATCAACTACAAATTTACTTGGCAAGGTATCGAACCAGGGACCCCAGACACCAGAGGAAAACGCTGTACCACTTTCTTTGAAAGTTCGTCGCCATGGGCATCTCACGTATTTTCTACGTTATAAAAAACACGTCAGGGACGCGCACACGGAAACATCCAGTACAGTTAAAATTACACACCCTTGCTACTACAGAGACACTCGCACCTCTAATGTATTTTACTTCACGATTGTTAACCTAACGTTTGAGTCCGCTCGGCTGCACCCACTGGCTACCACTGAGCCACAGTGTCCTATATATATCGCTAGAATACTGAATCGATTACAAATCACAATTTCACAGTATCTTTTACCGTTCCTACTCTATGGTCATGAATGTTGAAATCGTAAGTGCTGTATATCATGCACTTCTGTATTGAATAGCGAGTTAAGCGAAGGCTTAGTACTTATTTTTAGGACGCTGAATTGATTTCAAAGAGCCATCTCTTTCTATCCCTTATCATTTTACTCGAATACCTGTTGACAGACGTATGGATATAGCCACTCTACAAGAATTTCCTTTACGTAACCAAAGCATAGTTCGAAACTCTTAAATAAAACTAGTGAAAATACACATTGATGAGTTGGTAACATTGTATAAGTCCTGAAGCAGTCTAGCAATCGCGTTGACTACCGCTGCTAGTTGTCCCCATCACACATTCAATGTATGTGTGAGCATGGTGGAAAGAGAAAGGTCGCATTATAAGTCACGCGGTTTGACTGAAACAGAGTCACTAGGATAGTGTTAACAGTCCATTTTAGGGAGCACGTTCGACAATCGTTGTTCTCTTGCAAAAGACACGGTGTCCTATAAAATTGATCAAGTTTTCCCCATTTTCTATATATTTTACTTGTTTTTACTGTCTCCAAGTGCCATTTCATTTATTTTACTTCCTTTTTTTTATCATTTGTCTGCCATTTTGTGGTCGTTTGGAAACAAACTTCACAGGATGATTATATTTATGTACGTTTGGATTTAACAAGCGGCTTTGCTTAGGTTTGTAGAACAGTTGCACTTACGTACATAAATAGAATCACATCGTTCCAGGGCTAAATTAGCTTTTGTTTGTATCATATAGTGACAATGAAAAGTTTGAAGTAACTTACTTTCCAACTTTCGGAAGTACAGTACTTTGTGAATGAAGTAATTTATATTGGCAATTTTTAAACAAAGTTTTGTCCAACCTACTTAAATATCACACTTCATAGTGTTTGTTATGATGCGAAGGGACCCTGGTTCGATCCCAGATGATGCGAGTGTGCGGTGAACATCGTTTCTGAGGATGTTCTCGGTGTTTACTCGTTTCCTCCACAACCTCACTCCACCCATTCTTTCATAATCAATCACTTCCACAAATCATCCATCTCCTTTAATAAAATGGATAAATATTTTTTTCAGTTTAACATCCCATGACTATACCCTTTAGGCTAAGGGAGATGATGATTAAAGCAAGTGAATGATGACCTAAAAATTGGTGGAATGGGAAAGTGAGAATACCCCGAGAAAACCCATGAACATCATGATGTTCACCATAAGCTTACTTGGTCGGAGATCGAACCAGGGACCTCACGCACCAGAGGTTAGCGCTCTACCATTGAGTCACCATGGCCCTCCTTCTTTAACCAAAAGTACATAATCGAATACATTCAATATTTCATTTTATTTGAATATGGTTTTGCAATTATTGTAACTATGTTTTAATTTAAGAACTATACATCATTTTGTTTATATGAAAATGATAATACCAATAATATTTTATTAAGGTATACGTTAATTAAAAGAAGTTTTATTATGCAACGCGTATTACTGACTTTTTTTTTTTCTTTTGACATGAGAAGGATGTTAATGTTGATAAAGTTTTTAAAAGAGTATTCAGAAAATGTAGTATCCAGCATTTATTCTACCGGGTGGTACGAAAGTGGGCGTACCCCACGCTTTAGTTTCAACAGTATTGTGTTAGTTATGGTAGAATGTCTGTACACAGTTACCTTGAAGTCTCAAGAGCCTTAAACATCAGTATGATCACCATCCATGTCGTAACACAGCTGAATTCTGAGCCAAGTTCTCACAGATGTTTACGGAGATACTCCGAAGTAACAAAATGGTCTTTCACAATGCCCGTAGCAAATGCACATTTTTCCCACCCCAACATTGTTTTACGGGTGCTTAATTTGAAATAGGTATTCAAAGAAAGCTGTGTCGTCGGCAAGAATTATCTGGGATGTGTCCCATAGGTAGATCGGGTCCTGGGACCGGACGACACCCGTCTCGAAATAGGGGAAATAAAAGGAGAGAATTTCTAAATAATTGGAGAGAGAGTGTGCAGGTGAGGGGTGAGGGAAGGAAGAGATGAATTCTGATGTCACAGTACCTGTTGGTCCATTGTCTCAGCTCGGCTCTTCGATATCCTCTCGATGATCGATTGGTGATCTGCTTTTCTGGTTATAACGAAAACTGATTCTCTAGCCGCTCAGCTAGATCCTGTCGTTGACCGAATTAAAGGTTGGTAGACTAGTTTTCTAACTTCTTCGCGTAACTGCTTCGACTAAATACTCTATCGAATTCCGTAGAGTATTTCCTCTGTCTACTGACTAACTCGCTGCTCCGACTGACTGGACCGACTCCTTAAAAAAAAAAAAAAAAAAAAAAAAAAAAAAAAAAAAAAAAAAAAAAACTTCAGAACACTGATGACAGATCTTAATGAAAATCACGTATCTCAGACAGTAATAAATGAATAAGAGGGAAATCAATACAAATTATTACCAATCAATACTTTTCTTGGTGGATTAATACCAAAGCGGTCTGTAAATTTCGCTTTAACATTGTCCATGGTGTCACCTGTGTAACGCCTTTCCTGAAGCCAAACTGCAACAACTAATTTTTGTTCAATGCGCTATGGATTTTGATCACACATTATTGATTACTCCAACTTCACTGCAAATAACTGTTATCTTGTCTTGTCTTGTCTTAGACCATTATCGGTGAAATAGGTAGGTGCACCGGCTCACTAGCCATATGTGCTACTAATGCAAAATTGGTCAAGTGTGTACCTCAAACAGAGGATTGATGATTCAAAAGCAAAATAGAATAAAATATAGGACACAATCGGGAAAAGGACACAAGTCGGGAAAAAAGTCAAAATCAGGAAAAAGTCAAAGTCGGGAAAGGAGTTCAGACAAGGAAAGAGGGCGAAAAGCCAAGGTCAACAGGGCAAAAAAAGTAGAGGAAAGTGGAAAGTATAAAATGAAAAGAGAAAGGAGAAACAGAAAGTGTAGAAAAAAGAAGGGAATGTATATACGTGTAAATGGAACAGAAAGTGTAAGTGTAGTGTAGGTGTATCACTGGACCCACTTAACCTCCTTTCTCACGGAGCATCACCAGCCACGAGGCAATCACTAGCACATCCACTGTCGAACTTCCGCACGAAAATCAAATAACTGTTATCAAGCAGGAAACAGCAGAAAACAAATGAATATGGATAGCAATGTTACCAGACAATGTCAAGCAATGTTCCAAACAAATGTGGGTAAAACCTAAAACCGTCAGAAAACACCAATTAGGGGTACGCCCACTTCCGGATCATCCAGGAAATACTCTGCACAAACATTTGACAAAAAAAAAAAAAAAAACTCCAATACAAATATTTATATTCAGCTATTATTCTAAAGAAAAGAACAAGTGATTACTTTTGAAAATATCCAACAATTGTCTTGAAATTATGCACAACAATTATTCTAAATTTCCAGTAAATTACAGGAATAATTCTTAAGTGTGTTCAGAGTTGAAATGCATACATTTATTAATGTATTCAGGAATAACTCAAAATTAGTACACATTAATAACAAAAATGTACTTAAAGTTGTCCGTAATATTTAGAAAAAGCCTTGCCCCTACTATAATCTGAGATTATCATAAGATATTTTACTTTTTTATTATTTTACTTTTTTATCAAGCTCACTATTTGTTCTATCATTAATTTAACCTTGGGGGACGGGAGTCGTAGTTTGTAACTCAAGAGCAGACGCGATGTGTTTCCATATATGACAAACTTTATTACTATGTCTGATTTATGTTATATTGCTCAAATTGATTATCACATGCGGCCAAAAGCGAATGTTTCTACGAATTTCGGATGAGCAAAAACAATGGTTGAGCAAGAGCCAATATCCAGAACCAATTCTCAAAAAGATCCGTTTCAAACATAAAGTCATACTTTATACGTGGAGCTACGTTTGATTAATGATCTTCAAGTTCATTCCTAACGGTCGTATCACCAGTGTCAACTTTTAATCTGACTAGTTGGGGATATATGGTGCACTATGCCAAAAATATGATAAATTAATGAACAGAAAGCGCGCCCTGCTGCACCAAGTTTAAGCAAAACCACATTTAGCACGATTAAGCATAGGAAGACATTCCGGAATTTGATGATATTGAACTAATACCACAACCGGCCAGTAGCAAATCTAGAAACGGGGTGGTAAAGCAATCTCTCTTTCCTAAAGACCTCTTTCTTTCTTAAAAGTTCAGCCATTTTATTAGGTTTTGATGTAAAACTGGTTATTTCTAACTTACATACATCGTCCAGGAGGCAGTATATCCCTGTCAGACAAACTTTCTGAATCCACTACGGCCTTTCGGGTTACTATCTCTTGTGGTACAAGGTCAGCGGCGCAAATCTGTCTTCAACATTGGGGAAGGGGGGACGGGTAAGACCGTTCCCATAATTTTTTAAACGATGTTCAAAAATTTATGAAGTTGAAGATAATGCTGTGGAGGATCGGGGGAGTAGAGTTATCTTCAACATTGCAAGGCGGGCAGATTTGAGGCTTATTCTGGGGGGACATCAATTTATCTCATTTATCTTTGCGGCAATCGGACACAAATCATTACACTTCTCTCTCCCCCCAAAAAAAAAACACATTTCAAATCAGATTATTGAGGGGGACAATTCTCCCAGTTCCAAGATTGGAGGGTACATGTCCCCCTCATCCCCCGGGATTAGCGCCAGGGTACAAGGTGCAGCAATTTCTGAAATCACGAAGCTTCACCAACCAGCAGAAGGTGCGTGTTTTTTTTTTTTTTTTTTTCCTTTTACCTCTAAGGATAAGAAGTAATATCGACGTAGAATCGATGAACTGGTATGAAGGTGGCTGCAGACAGTCCAAGTGCAGATAGTATCTGAATGAAAGAGTTTTAAAATTAAGAACACCATCATTATTAATCAAAAAAGCTGTTCTTAAAACTATCACTTTTAGGGAGCACAAGTAGAGCTCAAAATGAAAAAAATCAGCTTCGGATATGACTTTGCAAGAGACAACGTGTACGTGTAATTATTTTGTATAAAATACATGTTAAATCGTGCATCGAGTTTCAGCTTTCAAACTCCTAAGCAGAAGTGTGAAATGTGACACAAACTACATGCACCTATCATATACCTATTTTAAGCGACTCTGAAAGAGTAGGCTTATGATCTATAAAATTACCTATTTTATAATTTAAAAAAAATATTCAATGTGTGTACGTAGAAAACATTCTCTTGCAAACAGGCGCTTTCAACGTAATTTTTAAAGGAGAATAATGGTCATATAGCAAAAAAAAAAAAAAAAAAAAAGTATCAATAACACTACTGAGAATATTTTTGAATAAAATAAACATTAGTTAAGAACGCTTTTTAGTTTTAAAAACAAGTTGGTTAGCTTGCCTTTCAACTCACCAATGTATGACGTAGGCTTGGGCTTTCGCGATAAGGGTAAAGACATCTCGCAATCGAGGTCGAGGTTTAAGTAGCGGTCGCTACCTCGATACTGACACAAACACATGGATTCAAAAGGCTAAGCGCACGCCGAAGATGCACGCTACATCACGACCTAGAGGTCGACCGCGAGGGTGAATTAGTGGTCGCGATAATAAACAACCGAGCTTGTTTTTACATCAATGTTCAGTGGAAGCGTCGCCGTGGCTCGTGTTCTCATTGGGTGTTCCTGAAGCGCTACACAGAATAAAGATTTCATTTGTTTAGAATTTCGGCTGCAGAGGACTGTGTGTGTCTATGTTCGAGGGATTTTGTTGCACTATTAAATTTGATTATGAAAGGCATATTAATAGAACTAGTGAGGAAAGTTTCAGCAATATGGGTTAAGAAACATAAATGACATCATAATAAGTAAAGAATGGAAGAAAATAGCAACTGTAATTGGAATGTCAGATAAGTTATTCTCATTTATTTGAGAATTATACTGTAGCTTATTAGTACATATGGCAGTGGCGGTTTAAGGGAGGGGGCTTTCGGGCTGAAGTAAATTGTATAATTTCTAAAGAAAAAATGAAGCTACTGTTAATCATGTCTATGATTAAAAACTCCACGTCCTCTTACAATTATGAGATTAATAAAAAATTGTTTATTCTAAATTCATTTCTGACATAAGGTAAATAAATTCCTATAAAGCAGGCACATATTCATAGGGAGGAAACGTCGAATAATGGAATTGCAGTGACGAAACTTCATTTGCTGAAGTTAATACACTCTCCACCTCGAAACCTGAAGACAAACTTGATGATTTCTCGTCTGAGTGCTAAAGTAGGGGAATTCTTCACAGGAAATTGAAATAAATTAAAAGTCATTGATTTATTGATAGAGATAGGCAAGAAATGAAACTCAAATGTTTTTGCGAAACAAGAGACGAGACTTCAGCATTTCTCATGTCTCATGTCACGTCCATCCATATTTATAAACTATTTGGTCCCTTCAATTTCAAAATGTGTTTTTGCAGTGATTTTTTCGCACTAACGGAATAATTTCGCGCTCGTCACAGTAATGTTTCTCGTCAAACTGACCTCTTCGCTATATGTGCCCTTCATCCATGTAGACTTAGACAACTGAGGTAGCGACCGCGACTTACGCCTCGACCTTGATCGCGAGGTACCTTCGGTATGTCTTCACCCTAAGAGCAAGGAGGAAGACAGCAGGTTGAGCAGAAAAGAAAGGGAACAAAGTTCGTGGAATGGAAAGAAACTGGTAGTATTCGGTTAATAATGATTCCATGGATAGTGTACCTATAAACTATTGACTATGCTTCTTTCCTGTCATCTATCAGCTAGCCTTCTATCAGTGTTAGCTTTGCTATCTTGTCCTTGTTCTACGCGAAGATTTTACTGGTAATCCTAGCAGTAAACAGTGACGTCACTGCTATCTAGTTTGAAGTGACTGTTCCACAATAAAGCTAAAAACTTCTCTTTGGGCAGCAAAGGATATACGTAGTCTCTCTTATAACTCTTTGCAGTAATTTAAAAAGCTTGCTCCTAAGACGAAGTATGGAATGTAAAGATATGTCCAGATCTTATACGATCGATTTTGAAAAAGGAAAAAAAAATCTGCTAAGAGCTTGATATATTAACAAATAATATACTTTTATTAATATACGCTGCGAGCAGCATAGCAGTTAGAATATGTTCAAGGAAAGACTTTGTCGAGAAATTTTAAAAGCCTTTGGGACGAAATAGTACATATTGATAGACATATGTAATTCTCCTAACAAAATCAAAGATAACTTTTCGAATACCACGAACCTATCAGGATATTTATTTTTTCTGAATTTTGATTAAGAATAAAGAATGTTATATATAATACATTCATTCGAACTTCAACATCTACGACATCAAATACCTTGAAAATAATGCCCTTATAAATTAAATGTTGATGCTAAGTACCCCATCCCGTAAACGTCGCCAACACCTAGTGACCAACTTGCCATTAAATGTCGATAATCGATATAGCGATGCGTGGAAGCATTGCCGCTAGTGTGCCACTAGTGGCAGGGTTTCGTCGAATCGAAACATCTAAAGTTGGGGTGTTGAAGTTACCATCTCGTTGCAGCGAGGTCTTCATTTTTATCCACGTTCCTTCGATTAATCGCGGAAAATGGCATTGTTACTAACACGAACTATCGCTAGTCATGAGGTTATTATTATATTAATACATTATTTCTTCCTGACGAATTATTCCTAAAGTGAGCTCCGGGGGTCAAGAGTAGCGCCTGCTTTTACACCATGAAGTGAAAAATCTTGAAACGAATGCGTATAATTGTATGAATTTAGATGGCAACTGTCGTCGATCATTAGAAAGTTAGTATGGGAGAACTAACATGCGTGTCATTTTGTTATTAAATTACATGGCGAATGCATTTTATGTGATCGCAAACAGTTATCGTCGAATATAGACTGTTAAAGGAGCATTCTGATTATCCAAAATAAAATGACTTCAACGATTTGTTCTTCTACAAGCAAGGTTTCCATCATCGCCTCCGTGGTGAGTTTGGAATAACATGCGTCTAGTAATCATAAGGGTGATGGTTCGCTCCCAGCTCGCAGTACACTTTTTGATTTTTAAAAATGTCTTTTAGACACACCTTAATGTAAACAAATCACACATATAGGCGATTTAATATGTTTTTGGGGAATAATTTTATAGTTTATTGGCGTTCCGTCTCGTCTCTGCCGCTGATGGTATAATTTTCAAAACGGAAGTGGGATCACCACGGATCGTTGTTGCGGGGCCGCCAATTTTTGGCGATATTTGCTAGTTGTCCATCGGTGCTCCAGCGACGCTTACGGCATCGGAAAGCGTATCTGCGTGTACATTTTAAATAGAAATGCATTAGTCTTGCTTCTTTCCTACATGAAATTGAGTTTTTCGTTAACGTAAAAGATTCTATGGTATTTTGTGGAAAAAGGTATTTTATAGTATTTCTAAAATAATTTTTAAAAAAGAATAGTAAATTGTAGTTAGATCTTCGAAAATTGTTATCACATCTCGTAAACTATTTGTGTCTTACAATGTATTATTTGAATATATATATTTGTATATCTAAGAACAATGCCTTAACTAATATTGCAAGTTTATACAGCCGAGTATCTAAATATTTGCGTTTCTGGATTGTTTGTTATTCAGTAAGGTAGTCAATACATTGAATTTGCTATAAAGGTTTACATCGTTACTAGCGCTACTTTATTTATCAGTGCATCACAATCAGTGCCTACGAACATAGTATATACCCAGGCAGGTAGCCAGCCCAAAAATGTAGGGGGGGCCCGGCTGAAGTTAGGGGGGGGCGATCCAAAAAAAATATAGTTCATCACCATATTATAGTTCAATTGTAAGCCAACCGTGAAAATTTTAGGTGAGCCAGCAAAAATTTAGGGGGTGGCCCTCCTAGACCCCCCTGGGTACGGGCCTGTACCCATCTAAGTTTTGAAGCTGCTCTAAAATCCGTGATGAATGTAACAGTTATAAGCACACGACGGCAGTGTCTATCATTTTGTTTAGCATTTTTACATAAGTGAGCATTTATTTCCAATCTGAATTACGTTAATTAATGTCTTTATTTTTAGGGCACAATCGACCTTCTGAAATAAAATCTTATTCTAAGTATGCTATACGTATTTCAAAAATGAAAATCCGTAATGCTACTAAATTACGAGAATCTGAAATGCTTTAAATGAAAAGAAGTGTTATATATAAATTTATTTATTATTTAGATAGAGTTGTTCAAATATTATGTAATTACGTTTCGTCATTTTAGTAGACCTTTCCCTCCCTAGTTAAGCGATCGTAAGTAGATGATTTACCCCGTTTACTGTTAGGCATTTTTCTAATTCCTCAGGTTCTGCTATGTTTCCTTGCTTTCAAATTCTGTTTTATGCATTTTCTCCCATACTCCATTTTCCCATTGTTGACTGTTCAGTTTTAATAATTATTTAAACAATATATTTTTCTTCTTGAATGGGCAGCGGAAAACTACCAAAAATATTGGTCAGGGATTATTGATTAAAATATTTCAGAAGCAAGGTGCATATTGAAACAGTACTAAAGATAACAATAATATTGAGCAGTAAAACCTTTTGTCCCATCCCTGGCCCAATGAAACGAATGCTTTGTTCATACGAAAGAAGTTAAACTGTGCACTTAATATGCACTGTATATTCATGTTTTATGAATTCATTTTTTTTCAGCTTTTGAATTACTATACTCAGAAGCTGAAGAGAATAGTTATATACCTAATCTTGTGAAAAAATGAAAGTGTAATATTGCCTTCATTTCTTCTTCGTTGAAATCCGGGACAATTATGCGTCCCGAGAAATATTTTCGGTATTTCGGGACGCAGATCTCGATTCCGTAACAGTCCCGGATTTTCCGAGACGAATGGCAACCCTATCTTATTAACACATAAGAAGAACTCACATGAAAGCATGATAATTTTACAGTTGGGTCACGAACAGTGTTGCTAAAACATTGATACAAAAAGTCACTAAATGAGAGGTGAAATGACTCCAATCTGGGTGAAAAGTCGCTAAAAAAATTATTCGTAAAATTCCGTCTCTCTGTTTTATATAGTATGTAATCTCCTTATAGTACAATATATATATATATTACTGTATGAACAATATCACTTCAAAGAAAACAAAAATGTTAGAAAAACACATGAAACTGAAAAGCTCACAAAGAAAAAACTTACATCTATTTCACCGTCTACTTGAGCTTTTAGAGATAGTCGGTAATGCTGCATTATTTGTGCATCTCAACGGAAGCTCTGCAAACTAAATGACGTTCAAGATTAAAGTTGTTCTTGGTTAGAGGGCAAGACGTAGCCTGTCAGAAAACAAAGCAAGATTTTGGAGATTTCACACGCAATATAGAAGAACTTATCGATGCTGGGACTGATTCAAATAAGTGAATGGAAAACGAACATATAACTTCCAACAAGTAGTGCTTGATTTACTCACAATACAAAAGTCGGTAGATTTGTAAATAAGTCACTAAATCTGCATTTAAAAATCACTAAAAAGTTGCTAATTGCAAATATTATTTTTTATCGCTAATCTTGAAGCCGATTCCACTACATTTAGCGACTTTTACCCAATTTGGCAACACTGGTCACGAAAGCATAGTTTATTATTCTGTGATGTAAACAGTCTGGTTTTGCATTGTTTGGTGCTTTATGTGTCGGTAACTCTGAAATACTCTTCTTTTTCTTTCTTTCTTTTCTTTTCTTTTTCTTTTATTTTTTTATTTTATTTATTTATTTATTTATTTTTGAATATGTTACCTTGAAGACTAGTCCTACGAATGCAACTATTTAATTAAAACTTTACTCAGAAACAAAATGTTCATTACGAGATGCGTCCCATGCTGTTATTCGTGGCTGTAAATGATCTTTAGGAAGGGCAATATACAAATCAAAAGAGAAATTGTTCATACATTCATGTCCATACTTGTTAATATATTTTACATTTAGGAACCGGACATTTCATATTTCACGAATCTATTTATTTACCATAAGAACAAAGGACACAAGAATACAGTTTAGCCCTAGTTATGAAGAAAGAGCCATGTTTATGACTTTTCTTAACAACAAGCAAAATAACCATTTTCATTCTCGTAATACTCATCTTGGACGCCATTTTGTAATAAGATTAAGGGTCATAAGAGAAACAAGAATAAGTGTAACAAAACAAAACAAGCCTCATGAAGTTTATGCTCACATTAAAATGGCATTTGTGATAGTCTCAACTCACAGTGAGAAACACACTAAAAGGATTAACCAAGATCCTCATTTCTAGAGATGCAACCAGCTTCCATTGTTATCATACAAGAAACATAATTTGGAATAGTTATCTTATATACGTGACAGAACTCGGTAAATGCGTGGTGTACTCAGTGTTATGGAAATTTCTACTAATGTTATGCTGCAAGACTTTATTTAATACTTTGTTGTAAAAATTGCTGTGAGACCAATATACTCTTTTTTTCAGTTCTTTGATTTGATAGAATGAATACATTTTGTATTGAATTAGTATTAAAATAGAAGAAGAATATAATAGATATAGAAATATGAATTTTTGCTAATATTCGTAATTGAATTTACTTCATATCTTTGATTCTGAGAGTTAAAGTTATTTCTCTATGTAAGTATGGAGTACTCAATAAGGGATAATGTTTGTAATACCTTATTACAAGGGATTCTACAATTTTATTAGGATTTAACGAAAAAAGTCCAACAATAAGACCTTGACGAATCAATACAACTTATTGAACTGAAATGAAACTATATGCGCCGGACTGTCTCTATTTGACCAACTGTTATTTCTACAATTAGTACAATTCATGGAGTTAGGATACTACTTTGATGAGAATGATGATAAGAATGAATAAAATGGTCGAGCAAAGACAGTGGGACGAAACAGAAGAACATGGAGAAAGCCCAGGCACAAGATGTTTGTCCACCATAAAGCCCATTTAGAGAAAGCTGGGATAGACCAAGTACCAGAGGTAAATGCTCTACCATTGAGCATTCCGCGGCCCCCTCAAAAAACGCTGAAACACATTTTTAGTTATTTTAAATGAGAAATCTAAATACCAATTTTTATTTCTAACATAAAGGTCCAAAGGGATATTCCCAGTGCTGGTAAAAATTTAAGCCGGGATTTCGACATACAGACATCTTATTATAAATATTGCAACATTTACCCTTCTTCTTCCCGCCTTTTCCGTTTCTTCTAAGGAATATATATATTACAAGCAATACCAAGAAATGCTGAAACATGTATTCAGTGGTTTTTAAATGAGAAGTCCAAATACCAAATTTAATGTCTCTACCCTTAGTAGATTCCAAGATATGGACATAATATACTTGCCACTCCTATACCTCCCTCACTTTAAGACTGGACTTCCAAAAATCCTTTCTTACAAGGGAAGTATGCGAACCGTGACAGCTAGATATTTGTGAAAATTAGTACTCTGACTAATTGTGGATCAATGCCTTGTTTACCGGATATTTATAATACATATTTATAATACATAAGGAGATATGAGGCTGTAAAGTTGAAAACCATTCCCTAGGACTATGAAATGCAGTACAAAAAAGCTGTGGCACGAAAGGTAACAAATCAGTGGCAAGAATGTACGTCAGAATCGATTCGCAAAGATTAATGACCTATCATAGGCGTCAGTCGAGAATACGTATATGAAACGTTACCATGTGAGACAACGATGAAGATTAAACACACTCCATTCAAGTACTCTCTTCAGGCGATACGCCGTTGTTCTGTGGTTTCCAAAGCGTGCAGGACTTTACGCAGTCTTTCAACCCCAAGACAGTTCATTTTATAGTTCTAGGCAATGGTTCGAGATATCGATTCCACACAAACGCAATTGAAATTGTTACAATACAGGAAGTTATTTTGTTCACATTTCCGCATTGTGTCATACGGGAGTTCTTTCTACGGCTACTCTAACACGTGCTCCTTCTGGGTGAATCCTGTATCAAGCCCATTAGTCACTTGATGCTATGCATGTTATAGTTTACTCCCTACTGTACATTAGCTCCTTCTGCAGTCTTGTTGTTTATGTACATTTGTTCGTTTCTCTGTACGGATCAAATAATTTCTCAACTTTACAGCCTAATATCTCCTTTATTTGCAACACTGCTAGCAAACCTTATGCTTATTTTCTTTCATGTTTTATGCCAATTGTGTTATTGTCATAAAATAGTATATGTTCTATTTGAAAAACTATCAATTTTTATTGGGATGACAACACTGCTGCCGTGTTTTTGGTCACGTGTTCCCTCCCGTAGGTATTAGGTTATCTGCCTGCATTTATCATTTTCTGCCTTTTTCCGGTGTTTTGAGGGTGTAACTCAGCCCAGTCTTTCCCGGTCATATGCATTATAAATAGCCAGTAAACAAGACATTTCCGCACCCAGTGATTATCACCACGATGAGTAGCGATCCACAATTAGTCAAAGTACTAATTTTCATAAATATCTAGCTGTCACGGTTCGCATACGTCCCATGTTAGTAGTACCTTACGTAATAAATCCTAGACACTGTCCAAATTTGAATTTTCTAGCTTAAGCGGTTTGACCTAGGCATTGTGATCATTCAGGTAGTTGATGAGTACTTCAAATTATATACCCAAATTATATTTTCATCTATAAAAATTGTTGCGTGAGTACCGCAGGATTCTGGAACTGTATTTTTGGATAGTGCACATTTTAGTTCCTAAGTGAAGTCCTGATCCAACTATGGTACGTCCCATAGTATTGGAGTTATGGATCTTTGAAGTTTATTTTTACATGTTTTCGTCAGCCTGTAACTCCGAAATGACAGATTTCTGCACTCATGTTGGTCTATACTTTTGTCTTATGTTCGTGTCATTAACCATCTCCCAAACGTTGTCAGTGTAGTTCTGAAACACCCGATATATATATACATATATATATATATCCGAGACCAACTAGAATGTTTATTTTCATGCAATCAAAAGTTTAAAGACAGCATGTAACTCCAGTGATTCCAGCGACCTCAATTTGAAACTTAAATAGCTTGGCTTAACTTTTAATGAATTCAACTTAAATTATACGTATCTTATTTATTTACACCTAAGACTTAATTTACTAGATTTCTGTGTTCTTTAGAAGAACCTGAAACGTCTACTGCATGCTTTCCGTGACACAAGTTAATGATTTAAGCATTAATTAAAAGCTTTGGATTTTTTTTTTTTTTTTTTTTTTTTTTTTTAATGAATGAAATCTAGTATTCAATAGAAACATTCATACTAAGTTTATCATGCATATTAAACCACGCAGGAATCTCACAGGAATATTCATAAAAGTCTCAATAAGAATGAAATGAAATGACATTATTCAATTTAACGTTCCACGATTATGCCCGTTAGGCTAAGGGAGACGGGTGATTAAAGCAAGTGAGTGATGATGGAAGAATTGTTGGAATGAGAAAGTGGGAGGAAACTGGAGTATCTGGAGGAAACCAACTAACACGATGCTGTCCACCACAAACCACCTGACTGGGATCAAACCAGGGACTCTTTGCACCAGAGGTTTGTGCTCCACCATTGAGCCACCATACTCCCTGGGCTTCAATATAAAACTATATAAGTAAAAATTATATCTACATTGTCTCTTACATTATTATGGAAACAGGACGGAACAGTATGAAATGAGTTTTAGTTCGCATCATCTCCAAGCCGAGTTATTACCATAGCGTATCATTTTGAATAAAATTAGCATCTTAAGAAGCAAAGAGAGGGTTAAGAAAAAAAGTTTTCCAAAAATAGATTACCTCACGAACCTCTGAAGTTAGAGAAATGAAATTCGGCATATAATCTCCTCATTAAAATTAAGTTAACACATATCTCAACGTTTTCGAAGAATGCACTTTTAAGGATTATAAGGAATTAGTGAGATGCCTCTATGGTAACTTCCAATTTCGTGTACATTAAATGCCTAATGTGAAGAAATACCGATCCGTTTGAAATTGTTTTTATTAGTTTGGTTAGCACTTGAGGCAAGCTTGGACTTTATCATAAGTGGTGAACTCCGGTGTAGAAAATGAGCATTAACGGCGAAGGAATCCTATGTATTGAAGTTACATCACCCAAGAGACAAGAGTGCTACAAACTGACTGGTTGATCCAGGACCCCCAAGGTAGCCTGGATAAGAATAATTTCGTTTACTATTGAAAGTATGAATCCCAATAGGACGAAAAGTGGATTCAAGTTGTTCAAAGCGTTTCAATACTCAAAAATTTTCCTTATTCTTCCTGTAGGAAGGATGGGCATTTCAACTGATTTTTATACAGATGGTGATCAGAAAAATTAAAACACCTGAACGAAATTGCAACTTACCAGATTAATATGGTGTCGGGCCACCTTTCGCCTTCAGAACAGCCTTGATGGAGGCATACAGGTCGTGAATGGTAGCAAGTGGAATTTTAAACCATTCCTCGTGCAGGGCATTGGCCAGTTCTGTGAGAGAGGATGGAGGTGGAAATCGTAGCCGGAGTCGTGTTTCCAAAACGGACCACAGATGTTCAATTATGTTGAGATCTGGGGATTGGGCGGGCCAGGGGAGGTGTTGAACTTCATCCCGATGTGCCTCAAACCACGCTGCAACAACGCCAGCTGTGTGAATGGGTGCATTATCATCCCGGAAGATGGCGCCATTGTTCGGAAACAACATCCGGACCATAGGATGCAAGTGGTCTCCTAAAATTGCGACATAATCGTTGGCAGTGATTCGTCCGCTAAGTGTGACCACAGGACCCAATGAAAACCATGATATGACGGCCCACAGCATTACCGAGCCGCCGCCATGTTTCACAGTTGGGCGGAGACACTGCAGATCATAAGCTTCTTTTTGCATTCTCCACACATAAGCACGGCCCGTGGTTGGGAATAGGGTGAAGGATGACTCATCCGACCATATCACACGTTTCCAGTCCTCAACGGTCCAAGTTGCATGGTCGCGACATCATTTGCGGCGTGCGAAAGCGTTATGGTCCCTGATGAGCGGCTTGGCCCGTGCAATACGACCCCGTAAGTTCATGTCATGTAATTCGAGGCGGACTGTGATTGTCGAAACAGGGTGGGGGAGATGCTGATTGAGTTCCTCCGTCACTTGCTCCGCAGTGGCAGGACGGTTCTGCGTGACAATGAGCTTTAATACCCGGCGTGACCTGTCACTCATGATTTTCTTCCGCCCACTGTTCCGCTTCCCCGATGTGGTTTTCCCGTGTGTTGTGTAGGCCGTCATCACCTTCGACACTGTCCCACGCGACACATCTAACACAGTAGCCACTGCCGTCACACTCGCTCCACATAACCTCACACCAACAATTTGCCCTCTTTGAAAATCTGAGAGGTCTCCCATTTTACACTACCTCCGTCTGCTGCAGCCACTGGACACTGCTGTTCCACTTCGCCTGACGTAGTATGGAGACCGACCTAACACACCACCACCAGCGGTCCGGCGCTGCGGACGCCACGACACACTGCCAACCCATACATCTGACCTGTTGCCCACTACAGGTGTTTCCATTTTTCTGATCACCATCTGTATATTGTTATGTTGTTCAGGTTAATATCCTTCAGCTAAGCGTGAAATATTAAATTTTAATATCAGCATGAAAACATCATCTGATTATTTTTAGCATCTATTGTGTTACATTAAACTCTGTCATCACTGATAACCGTATCAGCTAACCTTAGTTAACTAAATTTTCAAAGCTTTCAAATTCACACATTAGTATTCGGTGCATTACTCAATGTTGTGTAAGTTTTACATATTTTACGACAAATTAAAAGAATACAAACCAACTTCAGCAAATTGATACCATATTGTAAAATTCTCATTTAGAGTAGAGATTAAAATGGTTCACCGGAAATTTGGACTATTCCAATTACTTTTTTGTAAAAAATTGCTCCTATGTACAGCAATACTAATTACGGTTTCAAATACTAAGTTCTTCCTAGTTATTCGATGGTTTGTTCGTGAGGTTATAGGAACCAAGAGATCAAGTGTTTTAGGGTGACAGGATCCAAGACTCTTGTGGCTAATGAGTGCATGTAGGTACCTCTCAGAGACCGGGTGTCCTAGAGAGGAGGATAAAACTCAAATACCAGAATGATGAGGTTTTTGGAAGGACCAGGTGTCTGAGCAAAGGATCTCTTGGAGATCGACCGTTCTAGAGTGTGCTAGGGCTATTGCGAGGACTAGACGTTCAAGGGAAGGGAGGGTTTCAAAGGCGTTCAAGAGAGTAGAGATGACCATCAATTGGTGAAAATTGATGCATTTTGCTGTGCTGTGGATCCTTTTATTCTGAAATGTTGCTAACTGTTTTAATTTTCGTTACTTGATGATTGTAGAAAGAATCAACAGTATAATATTCTTTACGCAGGGAGACGTGATTAATCGGTGCAAGAATATTTTAGCAAAAGAAGTTTCCATTACATAAATTCAAGCACATAAGCAACTACAAAGCATAGAGCTACTTTCTTATTGGAGGAAAATTGAAAATTATGTATGGTGAACCATTCCATTTAAAAGAAAGTTGAATCTAAATTGTATGCTTTCAGTTTCATATTATAGTCAACACCACTCCTCTCTTGCAGACCCACTATTGCGAAGGGAGAAACTTAGAGAAACACAAACTTTTGCACAAAAATTTATTTCACCAATTTCTCCACCAACTTCTGAATGATATCAGAAAAATATTTCTGAATCCATTGAGCGAAAGTGCAAAATATACATGAAGGAATGAAGCTAATATTACTTTAAAAAATGGAAAGTTAGTATCTTTAAAGAACCCAAATCAATTTTTGGGCTCCGTCCCAATTTTGAGATTTTTCTTAATTGGGTGCTGTGCACAAACCCCATGAAATCATAGGACCTTCAATAATATAATCTAGTACGTGGCATGAGAAATGGTTAATTTGAACGTATTGAGTTTATGTGTCCTCCCTCCTTGTGCTTCCCCCCAAAAATCCTTTTATTTCTTCTCTCTTCTGAATTTACGTCTCTTCTTCGTGCCCTTTAACTGCTGTTCCATTACGGTCATTCTCATCCACAATGTTCTAATCTTATTCATCCAATATTCTAATTCTTCAAACACAAGTTGGAAAACATCCTCCTTCAAACCTAATATCTGTTCATCCATTAAATTAAACTCCTGATTCTTTACTTGCTTGTTTTTAGTGCCGTGCTCCCTATGTACACTTCTTCTACTTCTTTTGCTATCACTTTCTTTTTCCGATGTGAGAAAAATACTATCACTATTTTCCATGGTATCAATCTAAGGTTCCTTTACTTGATCATCCATAAGATTATGATAAAGTTTGTTAGTTTTTATCTTCATTTAACACTGCAGTGGTCGCGCGGATCACTATTGTCATCCAGGGAGATATCTTTTGTTGCCGCTAGGAATTGATAGAACGCTTGCCCTTGAAGAGCCATCTACCCTCTCCCCACATCATGTGGAACAGACCAGTGTTGTCACAGCTTTCCTGCTTCCAAAAGTGCACTTACCGGGTACTCGTTTTTGTAGCTGGATAACTATTGTGATCCACGCGACCAAACACGGACTACATTTTTTAAAACTTGACCCATTTTGGTTTTTGGAATAACTGTGTTTGTTTTCTATATGTTGCGTATATTTAGTGTTTAAAATGTCGGAGCGAGGCAGTGAACAGATACGTGATCAGTTAAATGAAACAGAGAGTGACTGTGACAGCATTGTTGGTATAGAAGACCCAAACGAAGTAGAGGAAGACCTCTTGATTGATAACGAAGTGTCTTATGAATTCGACAGTAATGCAGTTCAATAAAACGAAGAAGCAGAGCAGGCACGTAGCCAGGATTTCGTGAACGAGGGGGTCCGTGCCATGAAATACTGTGGTCATCACAACAGGGGCTCGATCATTCTAAACTATTTTACTGGAACATATATTCGTTCGTTCAGCCAGGATTTCGCAACGGGGGGAGGGGGGCGTGGCATGAATTTCTGAATGCAAAGGAGCTCGATCAATCTAAGCTACTTTACTGAGGACAATAAAATGAGGATATGTTGGTAAGTATTTTAATAACAAACTACGAAGAAATCTCGAGTAAAATAATCAAAAAATAACGTGCTGAAAAGATTTTACAATATTTACATCCTTCCTCTCTTCATTCAAATATAACAATTTTCCTTTCATTATGACCCCAACTATTATAAAAAGTACGGTACATATTCACTATTATATAAAGTACATACTCAATAATGTCTTGTAAAATATTTTACAATATCTGCGTTCCTTTCTCTGTTGAATCAAATGTTAACAGTACTTTCTTTCCATATATTTTTATTATTATTATTATTCCCTCAACTACTGTCTGTTCCAATGACATTAAAAAAGCAGTAAAAGATTTGTTTCTGAAATAACATGTTTGATACTGCAAGGATGCGATGACGAAAATTTATGATAAAAAATATCCACGTTGTTACACAACGGTACTATACTTTCGGAAGCTTGAAATCTCCCTTGAAATCCCCCTAACTAGTAGCAGAAATTCTGAGAATTCCGCAACTCTTCTAGAAATTCTGAGAATTCCGTAACTTTTCTAGAAATTTCAAATTCCTTGACTCTTCCAAGATATCTCGCTCACCTCGCCACCATGTATTTCAAGTAATACAAATCTCCTGATAAGAAAGAGTAACCAAAAGCTTCCTGATCTTTAAATTTTTTTTTAAAGCGATCCTTCTTTTTCTCATATCATTTTTCATCCTTCCTTATTTTTTTTTCATTTCTGGTCTCGAAGGGGGGGGCGGACCCCTCCCCCCTTGGCTACGTGCCTGAGCAGAGGAAGATATTCCAGTAGAAGCAATTCTTACAGGAGACTCTCAACTACCTAATCTTGGTTTGCGTAAGTTTTACATAGATAGGGGAAAAGGCAAGAAAAGAGAGCTGGTATTTGAAGCCTCAATTGCCACGTACTTCTAGAGTTCCATATAACAATATAATACCCCCTTTTCATACACCTGGTCCTTAGGGTGATGCTAAAAATGCTCATACACCTGTTGGGGCGTTTGCTTGCCTGATTGACAATAAAATAAATAAGTTTTGTTATAAGTTTGTTATGAGTTTTATTAAAATTACAAAATGTCTTATAAATAAGTGTGTTTTCTTTACATAATAAAAAGAATATTATTAAAATGTGCGTTATACTTTGCTTTATACTCCCCACCCACCATATAACAACAGTACTATAAATATAACCGTTTGAATACAATTAAGCTGTGGATCACAATAGTGATCCGCGCGACCAAACAGGTAAACTGAAAAGCGCGACCACTGCAGTGTTAATTGTCTTTCTGTTTCGAATTGTGTCTAGTAAATCCCTTTTCCCTTTTAGTATTCTCCTTCATTTTAGTAACTCTATCTGCATCTTGAGTACTAGATAATCCAGCACCCGAGAAGGAGGTTGTTAAGAGTAGAAAATATAGGCGTTTATAGGATTAGGTTGTAAGCGTTGAGAAAATAATAAAGGACTAGCCAAAAAAGAAAAGAGATGTTTATGCTGCTAGAAATAGTTCTAGGTTGTTGATTTGTAAAATGGAGTAAAGTTTAGTTGTTGATTTGTAAACGGAGAAAGTTTAGTTTTATGTTAGAATAGATCTAGTGATATTTGAGTTAAATAGAATTGAGAAATGTTGATAATGGTAACGAATGATGTTATAAAATAATTTCAAGTGTACCAGTTGCAAAGACAATAAAAGAGTACGTAAGTTTATGAACATATTGGATCAGGTCGTTGTTAGTAAGGTATGAGTTGGAATTTTGAGGAACTAACAAAAAGAGTTTGGAAAGTGAACAAAACCTAACATAATAGATTTAGGAAATAGAACTTAAGCTAACAGAACTGGTTGAATTAAATCTGGAAGTTTTATACTAACACTCCTAAACAAATCTATGTAGTACCACTGTAGATAGCAGGTTAATTGCACCACTTACCCAATATATTTTGTTTTTTTTACAGATATCACATACCCTTGCATAGATAGAATGTTTCAGCGGGGTGAGATGTACTCTAGAATTGATCATAGGGCATGGTAACAGTTCCAACGAATGATGTTCTCGTGTCTAGTACGCAACAACTTAAATGTCATTCCAGAACGCTCCTTAGACACCGTCACATTTCTCATCACATTCTGTAACAAAGTATCAAGCAAACTAAAGATTGAAAATGTACTAAGCAAAAACGGGTGATGTTAAAACAACTCAATTTTAACATAGACCAGTAGTAACAGTATGACTACCATTCTAGCGTGATATCAAGTATCCAGTGTTGTGGTTGATACAGGATCAGTGTTACCAGTTTGGCACGAAGCTGATGTGGAAATAAAATCAACGTGAAACGAAAGGACTAGATGGATTAAAAGAGGGGAATTTGAAAATAGGAACAGTGTTCCAATGCTGTTACAATATATATGCTGTGTTGTTATTTGACTTCCAAACTATGCTATGCATAAGTGTTGGAAGTCTTATAGAACGTCTTTATTTGGTCCGTCCGTCTCTCGACAGGTACCAGAACAAAAACGGTAAGATTTATAAAGAAGCGGTTGTTTGCAGTCGATTCAGCGTACAAAGAATAGGTTCCATTCCCTCCGTTAACCTCTATAAATCTGGAAGTGCTTCAAATTTGCCATATCCGGTTTTACCCTTCATAGCCATAGGAAATAAACAGTAAGAGATAACGAGAAACGCTTTCTTAAAAACGATTATACGTCTAGAAAAAAGTTTATTATGACAACCCACAGCACTCTATCAAAACTAGAAGTGGTTAAATTTACTGATACTTCCGTTTTCAAAACCATTTTCAACGTTTATCGTCATAGAACCAAAACGGTAACAGGTAGCCAAAAACGTTTTTTTGCAAAAGATTTAGCATCTCAATATTATCATGGTTATCTACAACACCCTATTAAAACCGGAATTGGTTCGAATTTAATATTACTTCTAGTTTAAAATGCTCATTTCTATAGACCAAAAACGGCAAGAGGTATCGAGATGCATCGGAAATATATAATTTAAGTTATATCTTGTCTCTCTTGTGATATCTTTTTCTACTGGAAGACGACGTCGTAACTTGGAATTTTTCCTCGTGATAGCATTAATATTTGAAGCCCTTAGAAAACTATGAAATTGGGTTCCCCTGCAAAAATATGAAAGATGAAATCATCCCTAGCATTTAAAACCTTAAGAAACATTTCTGTTACTTCTAGGAGTCCCAGTTATCATTTTAATGAAGTAGATAGAACCCAGATTACTTTTATGCTTCATCTTAGGGAAGTATATTTTGTTCAGAAAATAAAGTAGTTGCAGCAGCACTTTAAATTATTTTAAATTGTTTTGGAAGTGATATGGTGGACCCATTTTATGCTTCAAAAGTTAAATGGGGAAGTATTATTTGATACAATTCAAAACTTTAATATATATATATATATATATATATATATATATATATATATATATATATATATATATATATATATATATATATATATATATATATATATATATATATATATATATATTAATGGTAGGAATATTCCATGCATCATTTATTAATTAATGCTCGTATCGTATCATATGGAGCAATTGTACTTTTCCTCTCACAAGTAACTACACTGCTACAAAAGATGTTTCATCTCGTCTTGTGAGGATCCTGTATCTGAAGATTATATACCTGTTAATGGGTATAGTTATTTCCTGAGAGTTCCGATACTTGTACATTAGTTTGAAAGTCTAAAAAAGCTGTCCAGTGCTTGAGTTAAACTAAAAAAAAAATCAAATATTTGTTCATATGAAACAGAAGTAAGTTTATTTGGTAGTGACAAACAAACGATCGCACCCACATAGACAAGCATCTTGTAGGCGAGTGCGTACCAGGATCACGACAGGAAAAACGAAGTTAATGGATTGAGAGTTAAATTGGAGCCAGTGACCCACGTAATCGAGTCTTTGCGAAAGAGTTTGAACTTTGAAGAAAAGGGTCTGGATTAAAAACCTGGAGGGCTTCTCCCAAGGGGTAGAAAGAGCCTGATTGGATTTCATGTTCTACCCTCTCTCCCTTGCCTTAAGCCTCAAAATCCTTGAGTTTTTTCTTCTTCCGTATTTCTTTATTGTCTTCTTGGCTTGAATTTTCACTTCTTTACAAACACTTCCTTTCTGACTGCAAACAAAGAGGGAGCCAAAAGCAATCTCGATGCTTACCAAATATAGTCCATGTGCAATTCTCCATTTGTTCTCCTCCTGTTTTGGTGTGTGCGCTTGTTTCTGGATACACGTTTATCTGAAAGAAAGAGAATCAGCTTATAAACGGATTTCTTCTATTTTGTTCTACCCTTGAAGTTTTAGTAGTGTTCTGAAAAGAATTGTTTACTAGAAACAAATATGATTTTCCAAAAGTAAGGACATAAATAGTTTCATTCAAAAACATTCGCAAGTGTTCTTCCTACAAACAACGAAAATGAAAGTTGTAAATATGCTTAAAAACAATAGTACAGTGAAAATCTAATTATCTGTATTGCAGAATTAGCATACCGATAAATTATTTTCTGCGATTATGAGATTGATCAACATGACAGATTGAACACTACATTGTACTTTACTTTTAACATTTTCTCGGGTTCTCCTGTTTTATCCCACCTTGTTTCTTCCACCATTTCATTAATTCTTATCAGAACCGTCTCTATTAGCCTCATTAGGCATGTCAGTGGGACGTAAAACCCAAATATTTCATTTCTTATTCTTCTTTTAAAATTTTAATGTTCAAATTCGTTGCCTGTACATATGTATCATCTTCTGTCTTCTATCTTTAATTTGGATCAACACTAGCTTAAACGGTGTCGAAAGTTACAATAATTGGTTAAAAAGTCATGGCAACATTGTTATAGTTTGTAGTTTGTACCTCCCATCTATATCACCTTCTGCTACACGTGTGGAAGGCGTCGTACACCATCAGCGCTCCAATCACTGTCAATATCCCGCATGGACCGCCATATGGCACGGATGATGATTTCTCTTAAGCCGTAGGGCTTCTCACGAAGTAATTTCTTCATTTTTGCGAAAACAAACTGTGCACTGCGTCCATGTGCCACTTCTATCTTTATCCACGCACCTTGTTCGTCTTCTCGAAACATACCGTTATGGCACTGCTGATTTTGACTGAATAAAACACAGTCGCTACCATTCGCCACAAATAATTGTCTCACATTCCTTCTTTATCAGCTACGAAGTTCTTGTAGTGATGAGACAAAGCTCTTTGACATAAAGACAGTGTTATCAATACCTTCTACCCAACCTAAGTAGAAACAACTGATTTCTTCGATTTAGAATTTAAATCATTGTGATTTCAAATGAAAATAGTTCTAAAAAATTTATTCAAACTTTAATTTTGAATGTAATCCAAAATATACTTTTCTCTCTTTTCTTTTCTTATGATTACATTTTATGCATTTACCCTTCTCATTTACTTATTAGTATTAGCAAAATACTCGTTCTTTCGCACGGTCGCATAAAGGGGCAAATTTGGATTTAAACAGCATCAGAGTGTCACTGTTCTCACATGAGCTTTGGGGGCCTCAGCCCCCCACCATCGTCGCCCTTGTCCCCCTGTCCTAGGATGCATTGTCAAAGTGAAATTTTAAAATACATCCCAAGACCG